>NC_061508.1:352378246-352503092 GCF_022539505.1 Lolium rigidum
CTCTCGCTCCATGGACCGTAAAAAACGGAGTCTCCCGTGTCGCCGTATTTGGTGTTGTTCTGATACTCCATAACACACTCGCGCAGCTCCTTCCGGCCAAGTATGTCGAGCTTTTTCCAGTGGTCCTAACAAGCGTTTCTTGATACCATTGCAGATTATACCATTGGCTTTCTCGACTTGGCCGTTTGTTTGCGGATGCACAACTGACGCGAAGTGCAATTTGATGCCCACTTCTGTACAGTATGCCTTGAATTCCTTGGATGTGAAGTTACTGCCATTGTCCGTGACGATGCTATGAGGTACTCCAAATCGAAAAACAATGCTCTTCACGAATTTTATTGCTGACGCTGCATCTGGTGAATTTATCGGCTTTGCTTCTATCCACTTGGTGAATTTGTCGATAGCGACGAGCATATACTCGTATCCTCCTGGCGAGGCCTTGTGTAACTTTCCCACCATATCGAGGCCCCATTGAGCAAAGGGCCAAGACAATGGTATTGGCATCAGCTCCGCTGCCGGAGAGTGAGGTTTTGCGGCAAATCACTGGCACGCGTCGCAAGTTCGCACTATTTCCTTCGCGTCCTCAATTGCTGTCAACCAGTAAAACCCTGCTCTGAAAACCTTGGCCGCGATAGCTCGGCTGCTTGCGTGATGACCGCATACTCCTTCGTGTACTTCCTTCAGAATTACCCTTCCTTCTTCGGGTGTAACGCATCTTTGTAACACACCCGAAATACTTCGTTTGTACAACTCTCCTTTGACCACAGTGAAGGCTTTGGAACGTCTAATAACTCGCCCTGCTTCAACTGGATCGTCGGGTATTGTTTTCCTTAGGATGTATGATAGGTACGCCTGCATCCATGGGATTTGCACCATCAGTACTAGATCCTCTTCCTCTTCTTCTTCCAGTGTTTCTTGCACAGCCCCCGAGGATTTTTCATCCATCTCCTTCTTTTTTGATTTCTTCGGCTTTGTGGATCTCTCTGTTATCTCCTCCCAGAACACGCCCGGAGGAATCGCAAGACACTGCGATCCGATGTTTGCAAGAACATCGGCTTCATCATTGCTTAGCCTGCTGATGTGGTTTACCTCGCATCCATCAAACAGTTTCTCCAGCTCGTTATACATTTCCTTGTACGCCACCATGCTATCATTGACTGCATCACATTGGTTCATGACTTGTTGGGCCACCAATTGTGAGTCGCCAAAGATTTTTAGTCGAGTTGCACCACAAGCCTTCGCCACCTTCATCCCATGTATAAGAGCTTCGTATTCTGCCTCGTTGTTAGACGCATTTGGGAACGTCATCCGTAAGACATACTTTAATTTGTCGCCTTCAGGAGATATTAGTATCACGCCTGCTCCAGCTCCTTCTAACCTTTTGGATCCATCGAAGTTCATAGTCCAGGTTCTCGATAAATCTGGGGTCCCGTATTTTGCAGCTCCATCCACTCGCGATGAAATCTGGTAGAATTTGCGACTTTATTGCTTTTCTTTTTTCATACGTGATGTCCCGAGGAGAAAGTTCTATTCCCCAAAGGGAGACACGACCTGTAGCTTCTGGATTGTTTAGTATATTGGATAGAGGCACCTCGTTGACCACTGTTATCGGATGCGCCGAAAAATAGTGCCGCAATTTTCTTGCGGTTGTAAACACTCCGTATGCTAGTTTCTGGTACTACGGGTACCGCTGTTTTGAAGGCGATAAAACTTCACTGATGAAGTATACCGGTCTCTGCACTCCATGGAGTTTTCCTTCTTCTTCTCTTTCGACAACTAGCGCCGTGCTAACCACCTGGGATGTAGCCGCAATGTATAACAGGAGGGGTTCCTTCTCTTTTGGCGCCACCAAGATTGGTGGTGTCGAAATTGTGCGTTTAAGATCCTCGAAGGCTCTATCTGCCTCTTCGTTCCATTGGAACTTCTCTCCTTGTTTGATTAAGGCGTAGAACGGTAGCGCCTTTTCTCCCAGCCTGGCGACAAATCTGCTTAAAGCTGCGACTCGTCCAGTTAACTGCTGTATTTCTTTCAACTTTGTTGGCTTTCTCATTGTTACGATAGCTTGGATTTTTTCAGGATTGGCTTCAATCCCTCTTGCTGAGACTAGGAACCCAAGAAGTTCTCCTGCAGGGACGCCGAAAGAACACTTCGTCGGATTTAGCTTGAGACAAAACTTGTCGAGGTTGTCGAAGGTTTCCTTCAAGTCCTCGATTAACGTTGCCCCCTTTTTTGATGTTATGACGACATCGTCAATGTATACTTGTACGTTTTTCCCAATCTGTGTTGCTAAGCACTTCTGCATCATCCGCTGATATGTTGCTTCCGTGTTTTTTAGACCAAAAGGCATTGTTCTATAACAAAACACGCCGTAAGGTGTAATGAACGCTGTTTTAACCTCATCCTGTTCTTTAAATCTAATCTGGTTATAACCAGAGTATGCATCCAGGAAGAAAAGACGTTCACATCCTGCCGTGGAGTCGATAATTTGATCGATCCTCGGGAGGGGAAAATGATCCTTTGGATAGTGTTTGTTGAGACACGTAAAGTCGACACACATGCGAAGGACTTTAGTGTTTTTCTTCGGGACCAGCACTGGGTTTGCTACCCATGTGGCCTCTGTATGCAGCTCTTTAATGAAACCAGCTTCTCTTAGTCAATCAATTTCTGACAGCATAGCTTTACGGTTTGGCTCCGAAAACGCCTCGCAGGTTGCTTGATTGGTCTCGCTATTGGATCCAAGTTTAGGTGGTGCTCGGCAAGTTCCCTGGGTACTCCTGGCATGTTAGCTGGACACCATGCGAAGATTTTCCAGTGCTCACGGAGGAACTCGACGAGCGCGCTTTCCTATGCGAGGTCCATGTTTGTCGCGATGGACGTTGTTTTCTTCGGATCTGTCGGGTGGATCTGCACCTCCTTGGAATCTTTCGTCGTGTTAAAGGCTGGTTTCTTGTTAAATCTCCCTACATCTGGCAGCACATCATAATCAGTCGTGAGCCTTGACGCCGCGTACTCTGCTTGCATCCCGAAAGTTTCTGACGGTCGATGAAAATCCTTGTCACATTTATCGGCTAGCGCGAAGCTTCCTTTGACTGTGATTGGTCCCTTAGGTCCAGGTAACCTCCATAGCAGATACGTGTAATGTGGTACCGCCATAAACCTCGCATATGCTGGTCGCCCCAACAAGGCGTGATATTGCGACGGGAAATCCACAACTTCAAACTCCAACCTTTCTATCCTGTAATTTTCTCGGGTCCCAAACTGAACGTCGAGATTAATCCTTCCCAACGGATAACTCGGCTTCTCTCGGTGTGATTCCATGGAAACGCGTGTCGCTTGGTTTTAGATTTGCCAGTGGATATGTTCATCTTCCTCAATGTATCTGCATACATAAGGTTTAGACTGCTGCCTCCGTCTATGAAAACTCGAGATACGTCGAATCCTGCGATCACCGCTGGTAAGATAAGTGCTGATTGCCCTGGTCGAGGAACTTGCTGCGGGTGATCTGCAATTGTGAAGCCGATGTCCTGTCCCGACCAATTTAAGTACTCTATCGTTGGTGGAGGCATCTTCTCTGCCATGAACACTTGCCGCGAGATTACCTTCTGAGCCCTGTTAGATGGCCTAGCTTTCTGAATCATCGAAACCGCACCGTTGGAGTTAGGATCCACATATGGAGGTGGGTGTGGTGCTGCCGCTATTCTGAGCTGGTGTCGATTTTCGTCCGTGACCACGGGAGGAGGTGGTAGGTGGATCTCACTCCTAGGCCCTTGGGGGTTTCTATTTGCTGCTTGAGCATTGGCTATCCCTGCTACTCGCAGCATTGCTTGAAAATTACGGCAGTCCTTCTGCAGATGTCCTGACTGCCTTCTTCCATTGTTGTCGAGATAAAAATGCATCTGGCATGGCCCGTTCATCATATCTTCGGGAGTTACGAAAGGTCTCTGAAACCTTGACCCGCTATTTTGCCTGTTATTTCGAGAATCATCTCTGTTGTCGCCTCGCTGCTCATTACTTCTTTGATATTCATCTCTATTGTTTCCTCCGTTGTTTCCCCGAAAACCAGCCGATATTTGGCCAGGAGCATCGTAACTCGAGAATTGCCGAGGAAATCGCCTTCTATTTTGAAAGTTTCGGCTACGGTCCTCCTCTGGTGACCTGGGTCGCTTATTGTGAACAACATCCTCTCCGTCTGCCCACCTGTTTGCTATCTCCATCAATGCTGACACTGTCCTTGGGTTAGTTCTCCCCAAGTCTTCGACAAAATCTCCTCGCCGAATTCCTGCCACAAACGCATCTATTGCTCTCTCGTCAGATATATTCTCTGCCGAGTTTTTGATGATGTTCCACCTTTGGATGTACTTTCTCATCGATTCATCATGTTTTTGTCGACACGATCTCAACTCTTCTAGTGATGCCGGTTTTTTGCAGGTTGATCGGAAGTTTTTGACGAACACGTCCTCAAAACTGTCCCAGCTGTCGATGGATCCTGGAGGAAGCTTCTTTATCCAGGATCTTGCGGCTCCGCTCAGGTGTATTTGAATACTCTGCATGGCTGTTGCCCTGGTGCCACCTATCAATTTCACCATCTCTAGGTAATCGACTAGCCAGTCCTCAGGATCTTGCAGGCCATCGAATTTTTTGAAACTATCGGGTAACTTGAATCCTGACGGGACTCGAGTTTTTCGAACCCGTCGTGTAAAACACGGGAGGCCGCACATATCTTCTTCAGCAAGTTCTGGTGACTGCCGATGTTCTCTTCTCTCTTGTCGCGCTCTGTCCACCCTAGCTTGAGTCGCTGTATCTCTAACTCCACTTGCTCTCGGTGGATCTTGCACTGCTGCAGTAGGTCTCGGACTATTTTGCCTTGCAGTTCCTTCGGGAGGTGTAGCTGCGAACGCTGCTCCCATGGCTCCACATCCTGCCATGGCCATGTTATACAACGCTTCTCTTGGATCTCCGGGAGGTGGCCTAGACGCTAGGATGAAAGCTTGTGTTGCCATGTATCCTGCTTCCGGTGTTTTGGAATAATATTCCCCCTCGTGTCGATTGACATAAAGGACATATCGAGGTTTTGGATTAAAGTCTCTCTTTCTGCTTCAGGTATGTTTTGCAGCCGAGATCTTGCTCTCCTACGAGCTTCTCTATGACTATCTCCCGAAGTTCCTGACTGTCGACTTAACTCCGCTCTTCGCCTGCTTGATGCGGAAGCTGCCTCCCTTCTTCTGTTCAGAGCAGCTATCTGTTTTTTCCAATTCTCTTCCTGCTCTGGCAAGCCTATACTGGTATGCTTGCAATTCTTCCGCCGTAGCGGTTGTCTCCATTGGTTCTGAACCATCCATAGCTCTCGCGGCTCTATCCCATGCTGCTTGTGGAAGTTCAACTCTGACACGTGGTGTAGGCCCGACATATTTAGTGCCCAAACCTCGCCTTAGGTCAGAGGGATCGACATATGGATTTCCCAATTCGTCGAAGGCCTCTGATGTCTCCTCGTGATCGCGACTTGTTTCTCCAATGGCATAAACCTGATGATATTTTGAATTTTGAACCTTGCTGGGTTTGGTGACACCATCATATAGATTGGTGAAGACCTTGCCCACAGTAGTGGATCTGTCGATGAAGTTGAAGCTGTCGATGCTACTCGAGTCATCGCTTATATCGGAGTCCGCGGATGACTCGAAGGGTATGTCGCTGAAGATCTTGGCGAGTTTTTCACTTGCCCTGGTGCTGATGAAGCGTGGCGACGAAATTTCTCCGTCGCTTGATTCTGTTGATGATGTTGAGTCCGAAATATCGGGATCGAACACCAATGATCCCGACGAGATTGGAATTTTGAGACGATATGATCCTTCCTTCTCGACGCGGAAGTGGAACTTTCCAAACGTCATCTCCATGGGCTCCTCCAGATACGCATATGCATCCAAACGGGAGGGCGGGTGAGGAACAAAATCAACGAGACCAGTTTCGATCTGTTTACCTCTGTCCATGATGTTGCTTGCTACCGACGAAGTCGACGATCTTGAACGTGCCATCGAGATCAGCTCCTTGTCGCCTCTAGATCCCACAGACGGCGCCAATTGACAAAGTATCAACTTGTCAATGCCTACGAATTGCAGACTAGGGTTTCGTTGGATGTAGAGGGCAAGTAGATCTCGAAGGTTTCAGCCAAAAAGTACTCGACGAATATGAAACTAGGGTTGTGTTGACAGTAAATTCGATGATTTCTTTGTCCCTCGACTCCCCCTTATATAGGAGGTGGAGCCGAGGGATTCGTGATACACAAGTTTACAGAGTCCGGGAAGGTTTCTAACTCCTCCCGTAATATTACAAGTGTTCTATCCTAATACAACTCTAGCTTTCCTTAACTAGCAAGTTGGGCTTCCGAATTCTCCTTATCCTTCGGGTCGTGGGCCTTCAATAAACCCCGGGTACCATCTTCGGCAGGTCCATTGGGGATGCCTATGTCAATACGTTAACTAAATTTAAACCAATGTAACGACTACGACTTTATTGGAATTTAACTAGATACGTTAACTAAATTTAAACTAAATAACGACTTTGACTAGTTCTTCCGCGCATCCGCTGCTGCCTCCTGGCTGCCGCCTCTTGCCGCAGTAGCTGCTGCAGCTCCTCCTCACGACGATGCTTATGCAGCTCCTGGAGACTCTGCCTCTCAAATGCTTCTATGGTAGCCACTAGCGCCGCCTCCTCCCACTCCTGTATCTCCGCGAGCTGCGGGTCCACCTCATCCGCTGCTGCCCTCCTGGCTGCCGCCTCCTGCTGCAGCTGCTGTTGAAGCTCCTCCCACTCCTCTATCTCTGCGAGCTACGGGTCCACCTCCACCGGCGGCGGGTGCGGCTCTCGGGGCATTGTGAAATGGGCTAGGGTTCGGTGAGTTAAGTGGGAGACGGGGACGTAGGAGCTATTTATAGAGGCCTGTAGGCGGGAAACTTTCCCGCGCGGCGTCTTGGCGGGAAACTTTCCCGCGCGACGTCTTGGTGGGAAACATGCGTCCTTATCCCGGTTGCACCCCCCCAGCCGGGACTAAAGGACACATGCGTCCTTATCCCACCGACAACTTTAGTCCCGGTTACACATGCATCCTTATCCCACCGACAGAAAATGAAAATGGCAAATTTTTTAATTGAAAATTGGACTAGAGGTTACACATTTTGATAGAACATAGAAGATCGAACATAGTCTAAAAAACATTGAAAATACAATTAAAATAGATAAACAACTAGTCTAGTCTACTCGTCATCGGAGGTTGTCTCGGTCCAAATGTCATTCCACTGAGGGTCGTTGTCAGGCCAAGTTGTATTCGGGTTGTCGAGCTCGAACTCGGCGACGGCCCAACGGTGGCTCCTGTCGGACCTGCGTTGTGCCGTGAGGTCAGCAAAGAATGCGTCGGTGTCGTCGACGTCGCTGGGGAACTGCGCCCTCCACTGGCGCATCAACTCCTCGTCATGCTCGGCGATGGCGATCCGGCGCTGCACCTGGCGGTGGCGGCGACGGTCCTCGTCGTCGACGAGGCACAGCGCTGGCGCAAGGAACTCCGCCCCCTCTAGCGATTCAACATCTGGGAAGTTCATGTTGCGTCGTGGCCGCCGAAATCGCCACGCGGCCGCATCGTAAGAGCGCGCCGCTAGCTCCGGCGTGTTGTACGTGCCGAGGGTGAGGCGGAAACCGCCGGTGCGCATCTGGGCGTAGAACCTACCGTTCGGACACGCACGGATGCCGCGGAAACCGGACGACCGGCGGCGGCGCGGCGGCATCCCGGAGACGAATGAGCGGAGGCGGCGGCGACACGTGGCGGGGGAAGTGGCAAGGCGGTTGGTTGGTTGCGTGGAGGTGAAGTTTCCGTGGCGGTTGGTTGCGCGTGCACGCGGAGCTTTATAGCGCGCACGCAGCGCTTTATAGCGCGCACGCGAAGCAACACGGTAAGTTTGGCACTCCGGATACCGCAATGGCAACGCGTGGCGCGGGAAAGCGGCGGGGCGTGGCACGTGGAAGCGGCGGTGACACGTGGCGCGGGGAAGCGGCGGGGCGTAGCACGTGGAAGCGGCGGCGACACGTGGCGCGGGGCGTGGCACGTGGAAGTGGCGGCGTGGCGTCGTGGCGGAAAAATTTCCCGCGCGGCGTCTTGGCGGGAAACTTACCCACCATGTGTTATTTTTTGATTTGAAATAAGGCGGGAAACAAAATTATTTGAAAAAGTCACTTTATATTCAAATTCATATTCATAAGTTATTCATATTCATATTCATAAGTTATTCAAATTCATATTCAGAAGGAATGTAAATATTTAAATGTCCATAATGAATAAATTATACTTTTATTACATAGAGATTTCTTTTCTGAACATTTTGATATATCATATGTTATTTTTTGATCTGAAATAAGGCGGGAAACGAAAATTATTTGAAAGGGCACATCTAAATTGGCCTTCAGTCCTGGTTCGTACCACAAATCGGGACCAAAGGGTAATTTCAAGCGGGGAGTGAACTGCCTGAAAAAGGCCTTTGGTCCCGGTGCATGCCACCAACCGGGACCAAAGTGGTCTCCCCTATAACTGCTCCCTTCGTCTCCGCGCGGAGATCAATCGCGCTGAGGAAACTATCGAGACGCCACCAGGCTGCCGCACCTTTGGTCGCCGCCGCCGCCGCGCACGCCACCGCCACCACCACCGCCGCCGTGCGCCGCCGCCCTCCGCGCGTGTCGCCGACCGCCCGCGCCGCCTCTCCTCCTCACATCCGCGCCTCCGTCCGTGCGTCGCCGCCGTCCGCCGCGTCGCCTCCACCGCGCACGCCGACCGCCGCGTCGTCGCCCTCCGCCACGCGTCACCGCCCTCCTCCACGCCGGCCGGTAAGCCCCCCTCTCCATCTCCTCCGGCGGGCCGCCGGCCGGCATGCATGTGTGTATTTTTTTGTTAGATTAATTAGTGTAGTGAAATTAGTAGTATTGCCAAATTAGTTAGAAAAATAGTTAGAAATATTTTTTTGTTAGATTAGTGTAGTGAAATTAGTAGTAGTGAAAAATAGTTAGAAAAATAGTTAGTGTAGTGAAAATTATATGTTAGTGAAATTTATAAAAAAATATATGTTAGTGAAATTTATATGTTAGAAATATTTGTATGTTAGAAAAAAGTAATATTTGTTAGATAAATTTTATTAGTTAGAAATATTTGTTAGTAAAAAAGTAGTGAAATTATATGTTACAAATATTTGTTAGATAAAAAAATTATTATTAATATTTAGTTACTAAATATTAGTAGTGGTATTAGTTAGAAATATTTACTTACTAAATATTAGTAGTATGTATATATAGTTATTTTATTTAGCACAATATTATGTTAGTACATTTATGATTTAGTTTCGTAGCTACGATGCCGTGCCAGCCGCATCGTGGAGGGTCCGTTATGGACCAGATGCTGTTGATGGGGGAGTTCCGGGAGTGGGCTCCGCCGGGGTGGCACTAGAAATCTGGAAGTGTTATCTTCTAGGGCACGCAGGTGCGGAATCCAGGTCCCGTCGTTGACCCGGATATTCTCTGGTGGAGGTCGCGTGGGCCACAGTCGTTTCAGAGGGAGCCGGCCCCATAGGAGGTGGTAGCTCAGCGCATTAGAGAGGAGGACGAGCATGTTCGCCGTTATATGTATGCGTTAGACACCATGTATAGGACTGGATGGTCAGTTATGCAGGGATCTCACACTAGCTATGATCCTGTTATTGTTCCGTGGCTTTGGCTGTTCAGCCGGCGCGGCCGGTCGGCGCCGTTGAGAGGTTCTAGTAGTGATGTATTAGGGTTAAATAAACATGGACCCGAGCTATGTATGCATGTAACTGCACCATCTGCTTTCAGCAGTACATTATCGATCCTTAATTAATAACTATATATGTAACTCCAATTTCAGTTTTCTTCATTATCCTTAATTAATATCTATATATGTGATCATATGATGGTTCCTATAACTTGCAAGTCGTTGCAGAAAGCATCGAGCGACATAGAGATGAAGACCAAGAAGAATTCATGGCTAACCTCATAGACAACGGTACTCTGGATGATGGCGGCGGCGGTTTTCCGGATGATGGCAGTGACGATGTCACCGCAACTTTTTTCATTGACTCCGGTGAGGGAGCGGAGAATATTGAGCGAAGAGAAGATGGCTCCGATGAGGGAGCGGGGAATATTGACCGAAGAGAAGATGGCTCCGGTGAGAAAGAAGATCATAATGGCTTCGGTGATGGAACCGTAGTTATCACCGAGGTATATAAATTAAGCCGCTGCTGACTAGATGCATTAACTAATTTGTATTGACGATGAATTATTTCTTTTTTAGCCCTTCGGATCGAGCAATTCTTCTGTAAAGTCGAAGCGAGGCCCGACCAAAATGTTGACCGACGGTGTTAGGCGCGACATCACCGAAATCGATCAGAGTGGTAAACCGATTGCTCCCGAGAAGCATGAAAAATTATTTATAAGTTAATGCGGAGTGCTTGTTAGGGACTGCATCCCGATCACCGTTCGAGAATGGCACAAGCCGAAGGGAGAGTCTGATGAACCAGCTGCAGGTCATTATATCGATGATGTAGCCAAACGCAACCTTTTGACCAAGCTCATGGCACATTTCAACCTACCTCCAGAGGAGGATGCCAATAAAAAGGCAAAAATGGAGGAGGCAGTCCATGATTTTGCTTTGAAGAAGATGGCTGAACTATTCAAGCACCACAAGAAAAGATTGCGCGGGCTTATCAAGAAAAAGAAGACTCTAGACTTCAATGCAGGGTATGAGAAGGTAAAAGATCACTGGGCGAATTCGTGAAGTACAAAGACAGAGTCAGAAGAATTTAAGAAAAGGTCGGCAACAAATAAGGCAAATGCTGCGTTGAAGAAATATCACCAAACTATGGGTCCAGGTGGCTACAGGGCTAACCGGCCTAAGTGGCAGGCAGCTGGGGTGGAACTGGTCAATAAAGGGATCCGATTAGGGACACACGGTTGGACCAAATGGTCGAATGAGTGGTTCTACGGGATTGGGGGAAGGTTGCACCCAGAAACAGGGAAGTGTATCTATAATAAAGAACATCTGAAGCACCCCATTCAAGCCCTTGAACAAGCACATAGGAACGTGTAGGAGGGGAGGTTCCACCCCGAAAGAGAGAACGACGAGCTGACACGCGCCCTTGGGAACAAAGAACACGGTGGACGAACACGATGCACAGAAGGCTCCGTTCCGTGGAAGTATGGCTTTCCTGCGGAAAGGAAGAGATTTCTTTATAAAAGCCATGCGAGGAGAAAGGCAAGGGAAACAGACCGCATAGCGTCCTTAGAGAATTCTATGAGCGCCCTTCAAGCCACCATTGACCAAGTAACCCAAGTACTTACATCCCAGACGGCTTAGGGGCGGCATGTAGATGCTGTATTTCTCATGCTATCGTCCCGCTGCAATCTCAACACCAGAAAAGCAGCGTGGCTTCCACTCAGCAGGATAATGATGATGAACAGGTGATCGAGCCTCCTCGCTAGTTGCTACCCCCCCCCGTGGATGATCTCACTGAGAGCCATCCTTGCGAGCTGCATGTTAAATGTGCCAACCTATCCTGCAAGGAGGCGGTCGGCAATCTCTTACCTACAAGAACTTACCATTGTCGTCCGGTCCAAGACGGCTATGTTGTTGTGATGGTGGATGAAGTGATGGTAGATTATGAGCAGTTGATCCTTGAGCAACCTGAGGTGAAGATGGGGAAATCAAAGAACAGGGAGAAGTCCTTAGAACCACCGTTCAATGGCGGAAGGAGAACATTGTGTTTCCAGGTTCGAAGCCAAGCAGGCCACCTCCATCTTGTTCTCCGCCTCCTCCGCCACCTCCGCCGCCTGCGTAGTCTCCTCCGCGTGATGATTCTCCTCTGAGCGATGATGATTCTCCTCCGCATGAGAATACTCCGCCGCCTCCTCCTCGTCAGGAGACTCCGCCAAGTATGCAACCTCCTAAGCAAAAGAGGAAGCTAAGTACCGCGGCACCTCCTAAAGCTCCGAAGAGATCATCAGCTCCGAAGAGGTCCAAGACTCCAGATTTGTTACCATATGAGAAGACTGATGAGCAAACCGATGAAGTCGTAGCCTCCGAGGTGAAGGTGTTTCTTGTGCCGAAGAAGCCTCCGCCAAAGGTGTATATAGCACCGAATACAATGAAGCACTTTGCCGAGACGAGACAAAAGAAAGCTCAGTTGTCAGGTGATTATGAACGCTCTCTTGGACAGTCCTATAGAGCGAGAAAAGCGAAAAAAACTGCTCAGCTCGGACAACAGGAAAATCAGTCCTTACCCCCCTTCGTCGTGCAGTCCTATGATGATCCAGAGATGGCATCGATGATCGAGCGGGCTGCTAGTGTTGGAGATATGCCCAAGAGGCAACAATAAATTAGTTATTGTTATATCTTAGTGTTCATGATAAATGTTTACATCCCATGCTATAATTGTATTAACCGAAACATTGATACATGTGTGTTATGTAAACAACAAGGAGTCCCTAGTAAGCCTCTTGTATAACTAGCTTGTTGATTAATGGATGATCATGGTTTCGTGATCATGAACATTGGATGTTATTAATAACAAGGTTATGTCATTAGGTGAATTATATAATGGACATACACCCAAATGAGCGTAGCATAAGATCAAGTCATTAAGTTCAATTTGCTATAAGCTTTTGATACATAGTTGCCTAAGTCCTTCGACCATGTGATCATGTAAATCACTTACACCGGAAGGGTACTTTGATTACATCAAACGCCATTGCGTAAATGGGTGGTTATAAAGATGGGATTAGGTATTCGGAAAGTGTGAGTTGAGGCATATGGATCAATAGTGGGATTTGTCCATCCTGATGACGGATAGATATACTCTGGGCCCTCTCGGTGGAATGTCGTCTGATTAGCTTGCAAGCATATGATTGGATCATAAAAGATGACATACCACGGTACGAGTAAAGAGTACTTGTCGGTAACGAGGTTCAACAAGGTATGGAGATACTAATGATCGAACCTCGGACAAGTCAAATATCGTGTGACAAAGGGAATCGGCATCGTATGTAAAAGGTTCAATCGATCACTAAGTCATCGTTGAATATGTGGGAGCCATTATGGATCTCCAGATCCCGCTATTGGTTATTGCTCGGAGAGGAGTCTCGACCATGTCTGCATAGTTCGCGAACCGTAGGGTGACGCGCTTAAGGTTCGATGTCGCATAAGTAGATTCGGAATATGAGATGGAGACCGAAGTTTGTTCGGAGTCTCGGATGGGATCCAAGACATCACGAGGAGGTCCGGAGAATAAGATTCATATATGGGAAGTCATTTTCAGGGTTACCGGAAAAGTTCAGGATTTTTCGGTATTGTACCGGAGGTTCTAGAAGGTTCCGGAGGGTACCATAGTGGGGCCCACCTATCCCGGACGACCAACATGGACCGGAGGGGGTCGCATAGGCCCACATGGGCCCATGTGGTTGGATGAAGTGGATAAGATCAAATCCCTTGAAAATAGGGACTTAACTTGGGGGGGAAGTTGCCCCCCTTGTTTTGGCCGACCCTAGGGCTTGGAGGAGGGGCCAAGGCAGCCCCCCACGCCTATATAAGAGGGAGGGGAGGGCTGGGGCGCAGCACATCATCCCCCCAAGCCCTAGCCGCCCCTCTCTCCCTCCTCCTTCTTCCTGCGCAGGCTTGGCGAAGCCCTGCAGGAATTTCTCCTCCACCTCCACCACCACGCCGTCGTGCTGCTGGGATTCCGAGGGGATCTACCACACCTCCGCTGCCCGCTGGAACAGGGAGAGGACGGGCTTCATCGACACCATACGCACGACCGAGTACGAAAGTGCTGCCGGATTGCAGCACATGATGATCGACTACATCAACAACGAGATCTAATCTCGTAGGCTTTGGAAATCTTCGAGGGTTAGTCTCACATACATCTCGTTGCTTCGATCTTCATAGATAATATCTTGGCTTTTCCTAGATTGGATCTTGGTTTTGTTCTTGTTCACGGTAGAAATTTTTTGTTTTCTATGCAACGAACCCATAAGTGGTATCAGAGCCATTTCTATGCATAGATCTGTTGCACGAGTAGAACACAATGGTTTTGTGGGCGTTGATGCTTTTGTTGCTTTAGTTTGTGTACTTTGCATCTTGCGGGATGGTGGGATGAAGCGGCCCGGGCTAACTTTACATGACCGCGTCTCATGAGACTTGCTCCACGCTTGACATGCAACTTGTATTGCATAAGTGGCTTTGCGGGTGTCTGTCTCTCCCACCATAGTGAAGATTCCAATTTGCACTTTCTATTGTCAACACTAGTATCACCGTTGTGGTTCATGTTCGTAGGTAGATTGGATCTTACTCGAAAACCTAAACCACGTAAAATATGCAAACCAAATTAGAGGCGTGTAACTTGTTTTTGCAGGGTTTGGTGATGTGATATGGCCATGTGATGATGATTATATTTGATGTATGAGATGTTCATTATTGTAACATGGCAACCGGCAGGAGCCTAATGGTTGTTTTTAATTTTTGTTAAATACCTCGTGTCTATTCATCATGTAATAGCTTTATTTCAAGTAGTTGTTATAGTAGCTATAAGTGATGGACAACCATGAAGCGGCGCCACTGACCTTGACGCCATGCTGGTGATGATGGAGATCATGTCCATGCTTTGGATATGGAGATCAAAAGCACAAGAAGAAAGGCCATATCATATCACACATTATGAATTGCATGTGATGTTAATCCTTTATGCATCTTATCTTGCTTAGATCGCGATGGTAGCATTATAAGATGATCCCTCACATTAATATCAAGATAATAAAGTGTTCTCCCCTCGTATGCACCGTTGCTACAGTTCGTCGTTTTGAAGCATCTCGTGATGATCGGATGTGATAGACTCTACGTTCACATACAACGGGTGTAAGCCATGTTCACACGCGGAAATACTTGGGTTTGCTTGAAGAGCCTAGCATGTACAGACATGGCCTCGGAACAACGGAAACCGAAAGGTTGAACGCGAGTCATATGGATGATATGATCAACATGTTGATGTTCACCATTGAAGCTACATCATCTCACGTGATGATCGGTTTTGGTGTAGTGGATGTGGATCGTGTACCACTTAACAACTATGAGGGATGTTGTATTGAGTGGGAGTTCATTAGTAATTAGATTAAAACATGAACTTATTATCATGAACATAGTCTGAATGGTATTTTGAATTAAATTTGTAGAATTGGCATCCGTTTTCTACCATACGCTAGTCTTGTAATTGAGATAGAAATAATGTTAAGTCTGACAAGTAACTTTACGGGCTGGTACCGTATTGTTAAAGGATCAAGAAATGATTAAGTCCTATTGCAAACTTTTAGTAAACCTCACATTGTTGATTCAAAGAACAATAGTTTCAATTAGTACCTAGAATCATCTTGTCTCCATGAAACTTGAAGTTCAAATCTGTTTGAAAAGTGAGGAGCTGAAAATTTAGTTTTCAGAAATAAGCAAGGTATGAGATATATGTGATATCTAAGACCTTATTGCAAGGTGATAGAATATAATTTGGTGAGACTACATAAACTCATAAGTTTTATGGGAATGTACGAAGGTTGAAGACGCCAGGCGTCCCAATCCTCCAACTATTGGGGCACTAACGATATTCGCATATCCATGAAATGATCGTCCTTAGTATGCACCGTTGCTAAGACTCGTCGTTTCGAAGCATCTCGTGATGATCGGGTGTTATAGATTCTACGTGTGCATACAACGGGTGCAAGCCAGATTTGCACATGCGAATACTGAGGTTAAACTTTACGAGCCTAGCATGTATAGACATGGTCTCGGAAAGTCGTCATGATATGATGGATAAAATTATGAGTGAAATTGTTCATTATATTACAAAGTTACTAATAGTGAAATCTGGAACACTTGTCATATGATGATCAACTTCAAAATAAGAACCTCAAGGTTATTGGTATTTGACCAACAAACCTAGAAGTTATTGAAGGTGAAGTGTTTTCTGAGAATGAGAAAAGCTAAAAGAGAAACTACAAAAGATATTTTGGCAGAAAGAAAGGAAAAGACTAGAAAGTCTAGCTCAGGTGTATATAGATGATATACATGTTATGGATGAATTCCTTGTTTTGTCACATAATGAAATTCTTGGGTATTTGTATCAGATTGGTTGGTATGAGATGTCATACAGTACAACGCAATACAAGAATACGATGGCCTAAGTGACTGATAACGAATATGGTAATAATGCACGTCTGGAACATAATAAAGTGTTATTATGTTTGCCGTTGGCATTCCACCTAGCCCTTAGGATTTATAATAAAGAACTTGATAATTGTTATTTTGCTCTGGTCAAACGAAAACAATGAGTTGTTCAAATTATGACATTACTCCATGTACGATGGATAAGTTATTATAAATCTTAATGGTGAAACACACATACATAACACTGACGCTAAAATGCCATAAGGCAAATGATTTGAATTCCACTTATCTGTGAAACCACCATTTAGGTCATGTTAGAGAGGAACGCATGAAGGAACTCCATGCAAATGGATTTTTGGAGTCATTTGATTTTTGAATCATTTGGCGCTTGCAAATCTTTTCTAAAGAGAATGACTGAAGTACCGTTCATAGGCCAAGAGTTGAACGGGCAACTAAACTTAGTGGAAACATACATGATGATGTAAATGGTTCACTGGGCATAGTTGTGTGCGGGAGATTCTTCTACTTCATGAAAACTTCCAACAATGAATTGAGTATATATATGTGGATATATTCGATAAGGAAGAAGTTTGAAACATTTGAATGGATTCAAATAAATTTCAGCATGAAGTGGAAATCATCGTAATAGAAAAGTCAAATATCTATGATTGGATCATAGTGGAAATATTTGAATTACGGGTTTTTAGCGAACATCTAAGAGAGTTGTGAAGTTGTTCTACAACTCACGTTTCTTGGAGTATCATAGTGATGATAAAGTGTCCGAGAGACGTATCCAAACCTTGTTGGATCAATGATGAGATAAAATAAAATGAAGCCATTATATTTTTGTGGATTATGCTTTAGAGACTACCGCTTTTACACTGAATAGAGCATCATCATGATCCGTTGAAATGACACCATACAAGTTATGGCATGGGCATAAACCCTAATAGTCCTTTCTTAAAATTTTGGTATAAGTAAATGAGTTTACAACCAAAACCGGATGAATGTCTTTGTTGTTTATCCCAAGAGAATGGATTGGGAATTCTTCCCACTATGAAGTAAAAGACAAAAGTGTTTGTTAATGTTACTTGCTTATTTCCAAGAAATTGTTTTCTAGCGAAGTATTTGAGTGGGAGGACAATAGAACTTGATAAGGTTTATGAACCTGAGCATGATGATCAGAGTAGCGCAACATCGGAATTGGTTCCGGAAGCGGCCACGACGATCATGGCTCCCATGACTACAAACTGTTTTAGACATGGAGATCGAAGTACATATTGAACCTTGTAGGTATGATTTACTTTGTGATCAAATAAATGATTTGTGGACAAAGGATTGTTTTTGAACAATAATAAACCAACTACATACAAAGAAGTTATGATGGGCCCTGACTCCGTTAAAATGGCTATGCGCCATGAAATCCAAGATAGGTGAATACTTTTTGAAAGTAAATAGATCTATAAAATTGATGGACTTGGATGGAATATCGTTAAAGAAGCTTGACTTATCGAAAAGTTGTTTACGACAAAGTTCAAAGAGTTGACTACGATAAGATTAGATCTTTCGTGGCAATGCTTATAGTCTATGTGGATTATTCTAGTAATCGCTACATATTTCTTTTATGAGATATGATAGTAGGATGGCAGAAATACATTCCTTACCAGAAGTGTGTATGAAGGATGTATACTAGATACAACCAAGAGTTTTTCTGGTCCGTGGAATACTAGATAGGTATACAAACTTCAATTGGATGAAATGAGTATCGCGGAGTTGAAATCTTCACCGGATGAAATAATCAAAAAGAGTTTTGATTTCATTAGAAACGATGAGGATGCTTGCATTTGCAAGAAATTAAGTGGGAGCGCTGAGACATATTTATAATACTTTATGTAGATGACATATCGTTGATTAAAAATAATGGGATCATGTACTTGATGTGATTAAAAGGTTTCATTGAGAATTAATTTCAATGAAAGGATATGGACTGAAACATATTTAGTGTCAAGATCTATGAAGATAGATTGAAACACATAATAAGTTTAAGTCAAAGTACATAGAATGAAAATTGAAGTAGTTCAATATAAAAATATTAAGAAGGTGTTCTTTTCCATGTGAAGGTTTAACAAGACTTGAGTGTATTTGACACTCGATGAGTAAAAACACATGAGTGATTTTAGATCACGAATAATATGTACAAAGTCAGATGTCCTGTGCTCTAAAGTGTTACGAGCATATACCAGAATGATTCATGTAATGATCATTGGACAACAGTGAGAATATCCCTGAGTGTTTCAGAAGAACCAAGGATATATATAGTTTTATATGGGTAATGATAAACAAATCGCTGTGAAGTGTTGCACCGATATTAGTTTGGTCACATATAAAAATAAAATTTCAATCTCAATTAGGCTAAGTGTTATTTAAAAAGGTAGCACAATGAGCTAGAATATGTCTATGCTAGATTTAGATGAGTTCTAAATATTGTGACAGATTCTACAAACGAAGGCAGAGTATGTTATTGTTTGACAATGACTGAGGATGTTAAGTCGAGGAGTTCTTTGAGAACTTGGTGTAGTTCCGATAGTGTTAGAACTTTGAAGCTATATTGTGTGTGACAATATTAGTGACTTATTTCAGACCGCGGAATTAAGGTTCCACCAGAGGACTAAGCATATATAATTAATGCCGACTCATTTGGAAAATGCGTGATGCGTTGAGACGCAAATGAATTGCAAAATACATACGTTTCTGAGCGTGTCAGATCCGTTGACTAAAACCTCTCCCAGTGAGCAAAACATGATAAGCACCAGAAGGCCAAGGTGTTATATCTTTACAAATGTAAACTAGATTATTGACTCTAGTGCAAGTGGGAGACTGTTGGAGATATGCCCAAGAGGCAATAATAAATTAGTTATTGTTATATCTTAGTGTTCATGATAAATGTTTACATCCCATGCTATAATTGTATTAACCGAAACATTGATACATGTGTGTTATGTAAACAACAAGGAGTCTCTAGTAAGCCTCTTGTATAACTAGCTTGTTGATTAATGGATGATCATGGTTTCGTGATCATGAACATTGGATGTTATTAATAACAAGGTTATGTCATTAGGTGAATGATATAATGGACATACACCCAAATGAGCATAGCATAAGATCAAGTCATTAAGTTCAATTTGTTATAAGCTTTCGATACATAGTTGCCTAAGTCCTTCGACCATGTGGTCATGTAAATCACTTACACCGGAAGGGTACTTTGATTACATCAAACGCCATTGCGTAAATGGGTGGTTATAAAGATGGGATTAAGTATTCGGAAAGTGTGAGTTGAGGCATATGGATCAATAGTGGGATTTGTCCATCCTGATGACGGATAGATATACTCTGGGCCCTCTCGGTGGAATGTCGTCTGATTAGCTTGCAAGCATATGATTGGATCATAAAAGATGACATACCACGACACGAGTAAAGTGTACTTGTCGGTAACGAGGTTGAACAAGGTATGGAGATACTGATGATCGAACCTCGGACAAGTAAAATATCGGGTGACAAAGGGAATCGGCATCATATGCAAAAGGTTCAATCGATCACTAAGTCATCGTTGAATATGTGGGAGCCATTATGGATCTCCAGATCCCGCTATTGGTTATTGCCCGGAGAGGAGTCTCGACCATGTCTGCATAGTTCGCGAACCGTAGGGTGACGCGGTTAAGGTTCGATGTCGCATAAGTAGATTTGGAATATGAGATGGAGACCGAAGTTTGTTCGGAGTCTCGGATGGGATCCAAGACATCACGAGGAGGCCCGAAATGGTCCGGAGAATAAGATTCATATATGGGAAGTCATTTTCAGGGTTATCGGAAAAGTTCAGGGTTTTTCGGTATTGTACCGGAGGTTCTAGAAGGTTCCGGAGGGTACCATAGTGGGGCCCACCTATCCCGGACGACCAACATGGACCGGAGGGGGTCGCATAGGCCCACATGGGCCAGGCACACCAGCCCCCCAAGGCCCATGTGGTTGGATCAAGTGGATAAGATCAAATCCCTTGAAAATAGGGACTTAACTTGGGGGGGGGGGAGTTGCCCCCCTTGTTTTGGCCGACCCTAGGGCTTGGAGGAGGGGCCAAGGCAGCCCCTCCCACGCCTATATAAGAGGGAGGGGAGGGCTGGGGCGCAGCACATCATCCCCCCAAGCCCTAGCCGCCCCTCTCTCCCTCCTCCTTCTTCTTGCGCAGGCTTGGCGAAGCCCTGCAGGAATTTCTCCTCCAGCTCCACCACCACGCCATCGTGCTGCTTGGCCCCTCCTCCAAGCCCTAGGGCTTGGAGGACTGGGGCCAAGGCAGCCCCCACGCCTATATAAGAGGGAGGGGAGGGCTGGGGCGCAGCACATCATCCCCCCAAGCCCTAGCCGCCCCTCTCTCCCTCCTCCTTCTTCCTGCGCAGGCTTGGCGAAGCCCTGCAGGAATTTCTCCTCCACCTCCACCACCACGCCGTCGTGCTGCTGGGATTCCGAGGGGATCTACCACACCTCCGCTGCCCGCTGGAACGGGGAGAGGACGGGCTTCATCGACACCGTACGCACGACCGAGTACGGAAGTGCTGCCGGATTGCAGCACAAGATGATCGACTACATCAACAACGAGATCTAATATCGTAGGCTTTGGAAATCTTCGAGGGTTAGTCTCACATACATCTCGTTGCTTCGATCTTCATAGATAAGATCTTGGCTTTTCCTAGATTGGATCTTGGTTTTGTTCTTGTTCACGGTAGAATTTTTTTGTTTTCTATGCAACGAACCCATCAGCTAGAGGTCATGGAGCAGATGTTCAGTACGAAGATTACTATCCAATGGCTGAAGTCGTAAACAAGTATAGATATGGACATGATCTCGTCAAACCTGGCCAGCTCGCGCGTCTAGGGACTCAGATGCGAAGGTTGCATGAATGGTACCTGCAAGCCTGTCGAAACTCTAATCGCTACCTCACGGTGGCAGTTACCCAAACACCGTTCATGAAGTTACGGTTCGACTGTACGCCAAGGACATAGAGGACAACTTGCTAAGGTTTTTACTGAAGGAAGCAAACAAAGAGGAAATATTCTTTCCTTACAACTTCAAGTGAGTGTTATAATTGTCTTACATACATTTGATGTCGCTTACTCGATGTGAAGTCTAAATAATCCGGCGAGTTATGCGTGTGCAACTTCTACTATATTCTCCTAATCATTAAGCTTAACAAAGGAGTAGTACTTGTCATGTACTCGAAACGTAAAGAACGCGGGGAATGGACGAACATGGCTGTCCTGCTCCAGAGGTAATTTCAATCAATACCGTATCGACATCTTCATATGTTCTCATTCGATGATATCATCAACTAATCAATAACTCATTTAACTCATTTTTTCTTTGCCGGGAAGGGCTTGGAAACGGTTCATCAATACTATTCCGGGTAAATGGAAACCGGAGCTTACATTTAAAGATCACCTTGTAAGTAGTACTATATATATAGCTATGTCCGCGAATCTATTTGATATTTTATTTCAATACCATGCTTGATTATTAGTTTGATCGAACTATTTTTTCGTAAAGTGTTTGAAGCAGGAACCCAGGAATAACTTATGTGGATACTACGTCTGCGAGTTCATTCGCGAGATGACCTGTCACAGGGAGCCGGACGAGGCTATATCTGCCATTCGTGTACGTGAACAATTATTTCGTCAGGAACCCGGGAATAACTTATATTCATCTCCTTTTTTAAATTTAGATGGAACGCCTGCGGGACTCTCTGCTAAAGGAGGATCGCGTACGAGCAATTCAAGAGGAACTTGCGGGATTCTTTCTTACCGAGGCCATAGCTCGAACTGGAGAATACCATCGGGAGTTCGTACTTATGAGTTAGGGATATGAATAGATATGATACCTTTGGTCCCGACTTTATATATTGTAAACATGCATTACTTGTACTGTATTTCATGACGATGTCTATATATACATGACGATGTTTGTGGTTTCTTGAATGATGTATGCATTGCATAATTGAATGAATAATATAAATCCCTGAAACTCTGCCGCGACAGACAAACGGCCAGTTTCTCTGCCGCGTCAGAGAAACGCGGCTCCACCCTAAACCTCTGCCGCAGCAGAGAAACAGCCATTTTCTCTGCCGCGGCAGAGACCCTCCAGTTCCGGTTCGTATCTCGAACCGGGAACAAATGTCCTCCACCACGAGCCCCCTGGCCGCACCACGTGGCCAGGCCTTTGGTCCCAGTGCACATTTGAACCGGAACTAATGGGTTGACACTTTAGTTCCGCCTGTTTGGCCCCGGTTCGAAAACCGGGACTGATGGTCCAAATGGACCGGGTCTGAAGCCCCGTTTTCCACTAGTGAACGTGCATACTTGCATGAACGCGAATGAAGGTGTCAATGGATCGAAACATCGAGTAGATAGAGCACCGCTACCGGCCGACCGACCGACACCACATGATTGTTGTTGCTCCTACGGTCAAGTTAAGCTTGGCACCATCATGTACTTCAGGTCGTTTCCGCCCAATCGCTTGGGCTTTCGTAGGTCCTCTTTGTTGTAAAGGTTTTTTTTCGAAACGGGGGAAATGTCACCCCAGCTTCTGCATCCAAGGGATGCACACGGCTTTTTTTATTAGATTATTCACAACACCTTACAAGAGCAATACAAGAGATCAAACTCGAAGCCACCTCGCTAAACCTACAGAGGGATAAAGGGAGTGACAATTTTCACCAACTCACATCATCTAAAAAACCAAATGCCTTCCCAGGCCGCTCAATAGTAGATGAGAAGCACATCCAGTCAAGCAGACTCTCAGCGCACGCCAACGCACACGCCATAGAAGTTGCTACCGCCGTCTTCCTCGACTCCATCTTCAAGAGAGATCATCGCATTTGACCATGCCGGGCCTGCCATCGATGCCTCCACGGCGCCAGACGACTCCACCATCCTACGCACGTCCATCACACTGCATCCGTCTCGGAGACACCACTGCACCATGCCGCGGCGACTCGACGACGCCGACACAGGAAAACCACACCGCTCCATCTGAGCACCACCACCATCCGTTGTCTGCTCCAAAAACGATACCCCACCAGGTAGAACGGTGTTGCGCGCCGCCATCGTCCGATCCGGGAGACCCGGGTCTAGATTTTCCCCTGGAGCAGCCCAGGCGAAGAACGTAGAATGCAGAGACAATGCCTTCAACAAGGTAACGACGAACAACACCGCCATCATCCGCCATGACCGAAGTCCGGGCTGGCTTTCACCGGCAGCTGCGCCTCGCCATCGGGGGCTAGACGACGGATTGCGAGATCCGCCAAGGCTAGCCACAGAACTAGCCAATCTCCTCCGGCGAAAGAGAAGACCACCACCGCGGTGTCACGGTCAGCAGCACCGGACGCCCGCCACCCGCCACCAGGTTGACGCCGTCTCCGCCATCCAGGGCCGCCGCCCTTGGTACCGTGGTCCCCGACCTGGACGAGGAGCAGCACCCCACCGCCACCCAATCCCGGCGAGGCCGAGGCGAGGAAGGGAGAAGAGTGCCGCGCCGCCAGGTGCTGGGGCCATCCCCCGGCGCGGAGGCGTGCCTCCATACCGCTGCACCAGGGGACCGCGCGCGGATCCCCGCCGCCCCCATCACCAGCCGCGCCAGGCTTCGCCGGCGGCAGCCTCATGGGACGGCGAGGAGGGGGAGGGGGTGGGGAAGGCGGCGGCGGGGAGGGTTAGGGTTTCCGCCCCGAGTCACCCTGGAGGAGACGACCCGAGCGGTTGCACTTCTTATGCCTAGCGGCGATGTAAGACTGGTCGTTTCTGTTGTAAAGGTGATGTCAGATGTTACCACATGACGGAATAACTCGAACCCTGTACCTCATGTGAGGTAAAAGCGTCTACTACCACCGCGCTGCGCGTCGAGACAGTTAAATAAATATACGACACATAATTTACCTATTTTTCGTTGTTTCAATACAAAAAATTCAAAATTTCTCAAAAAAAATTAACCGGTAAGAGCATTTACCAGGGGTGCTCGGGAAACTCGGTTACCGGTCGGTAACCAGATTTCCCGACCGGTAACCAAAACCCTGGTACACGGTATTAATATATAGTAAGTAATTACTAGAACTTCGGTACGTTTGCAGTTGAGGATCCTAGGTCCATCGGCTAGTAGCACCAGGTGCCACCCGATATGGTGCGCAGGTTGCACTCCGCCGGTGTGACGAGCGTGGCGGCGAAGCCCCTCTACACCTCCGTCGGGACCGAGTTGGCCCTCCACCACGCGTCCCCCATCCGCGTGCACGCCGTCCATGAAGACGCGCAGCGCCTCGCACCGGCACCGCCCCGAGACCACCGCCAGCTCCCGGCAGCATCGCTCCTTCACCAGCATGGGGAGGCCGAGCCCGCGGCCGCATGCCCGGCTCAGCACGTAGGGGCGGCAGGTGGCCAGCAGGTTGTGCGGGAAGGTCACCCCCGGCCGGCACTCGTAGTTATCCCCGACCATGTCCACGGCAGCGGAGACGGCGAGGATGGAGAGCAGAATGGAGCCGGAGAGGAGGAAGAGGAAGTGATCATTGGATGCCATTGATTCAACTTGTTGGCCTAATGGACGAGAATAATATGTATGTGGATCAAGAGATGCAAGAGATAAGAAGCCAAAGCTCGCAAGCAATATTCATTTCTTTCTCATCGCCTCCAATTTGGACCTTCTTGCAACTGAATTTGGAAAGATCGGGCAAACTTTGCTTTTGCTTGGACGCATAACATGGAGTTTTCCTTTATGTCTCCTTTTGTAACGTCTTTTGCTGGCCAACATATGTACACCCGTAGTTTGCCTCTTCTTTTACTTAGTACTGGAATATCTTTAGTGGAAATACTTTTGTAAACCCATGTATGGGTGTGGGTGTTTTCTTCACCGTCCATTTATTCCTCGATATTCGTGCCAACCATGGTAGATGAAAATATTCCTTTCTTTCTCTTCTTTTTATCTCAATCTCAAAGCACACCATATTTAGTCACTGCAAGCCATCTTCATTCCCATCTTAAGCCATCTTCATTATTCCCATCTTTAATTATATTGTTTAAGTCACTGCAACACCCTGTTTTTTCCCCTTCAAATAGGTTTACTGAAAGTTAGAAACCAATGACTTGTGGTCCTGCAGTTTTGAAGTATTTCTTACTACCACCACCCTTTTACTTACACTCTCGCAGACTGGCTCTAATCAGATGTACTTTAAGAGCTCTTTTTACTACTTTTGCACTTGCCTAGCTGCATTCATTACTTAACAGTTTGATATTGACTTGTTTTACTCGGTCGACCAAGGTGACAATGGCCAGAGGATGTAATTTGTTAGATACAGGATAAAACATAACTTTGCTCACATGCAGGTAAACGGAAAAAAAAATCTGAATGTCTTTATAGTTTTCAGGATCCAGTAAATGAGTGTTCATGTATTTTCCTTTGTATGTTAAAAAAACTATCCTTTTTTTTGAAATAAACATCAATATATTAAGCAAGCAAGCCGCCTTATTAAAAACCTTCCAGTCCCCTTCGGTACCCTGGTAAGGAAAAGAGTGCGTAAGAAACTTGCTGCTTTGAGTTCAAATATTCGATACAACCTCCAACAGAGTTACATCACGAATAACATCAGCTCTAATAAAATCAGGAGGCCTATCATCCCAAACTAAACTAGTACTAGTTTCATATCCATGCTTCGCTAAATTATGAGCCACCATATTTGCTTCCCAATGACAATGTTGGAAGACCACCAAGTCCATCCTACTGGCTATTTGAAAACTATCCTTTTTTTATTAGACAGTGAAGCTGTTTTGTGACAAATCCAGGTGCTCTCCTTTTTTTGAGAACATGCGCATACCTGTCAGAATTCTAGCTTTCAGATGGACCATAAATTGTAAAGTACCAAATTGCTTTGCTTGCATGCTCTCTTGGCATTCCATTCATTGTTTCACCACATACTATTTTTTAGAAGTATCAGGATCATAATCGACTGGATACTTATATGGAGTAAATGGATGCCGCTGGACACAAAGGTCTAACTGAGGTTTTGATGCATGATCAGGAGTAATCTGCACTATCATGATATTATCTGTTTTTGTTTGTTCACTACAAAAAGATTATGTTAATAGTTTGAAGAAAGGTTTATGATCTAATTTCCATCTCCATGTAAGGATATGGTCCCCCTCTATTATCTTCTATGCTATGATGGTGGATGCCGTCATGCTATGACGGAGAATAACTTCGTTGCACCCTGCCATGTTTATGTTGGCTGATGGTCTAATGCGAACTACCCACTTCGTTATGCTTATATGGTGGGGGGATAATTGAGGTTATTACCAGAACATTGGTTGTTTAGGGCTGTGACCTGCTGAGATTGGGGGCAAATGATCACAAAATCTCAACTGGATCAAGTCAACAGGATTGTCTGAGTTTTTTTGGTACACTTTTATGTGGTAAGTTAATTGAAATGACCTATGTCTGAGCTGTGACCTAGGTCTGAGCTATTCTTCTTTAGTACACAAAATCTAAGTTGTTTGCTTGAAGAATAATAATTAAACCCGCCATTATTTTCTGATTATCCTGAGAGTATTATTGTTAGTGCATGCCAAATGTTAGGTACTTGTTCTCTTGTTATTTTCAAAATTTGTAAGATTTATGTTGAATATAGGGGACTGTTTCACATAGAAAATAATTCCTACTTTAACTCTCAGTTTACAGTTACACCTTTCTACTCTACTTCTCTCAAATTATCTCTTCAGGTCAATACAAGTTGACGTTATTTAGATCTAGGCAAAACTTTTGAATGAACAAACACTGGTTACGGCCTCTTATGCAGTCATCAAACAAACATTTCGAGTCCTTCACACTAGTAGAAAACATGTATTTTGGTCGGAGCTGCCCAGAACATTAGTCCCGGCCGTGTTTGAGACTGGGACTAATGTTGTTACCACTAGTCCCGGTTAATTCCAACAGCTAGGACGCGCACGGGGGTACGGCTACCTCTAGTTTCGGTTTAGACGGGACCTTTAGTCCCGGTTGGAGACACCAACTGAGACTAAAGGGGTTGCGGCGGGGTGCGGAAGGCATAGCCCCTCCAGACTTGGAACAAAATGCCCGTTTTCTACAAGTGTCAGTATACTTGTGCCCCTTAAAGGAGGTTCAAGGTCTCTTCTGCAACATGACATCAATGAAGAAGTCCCTCAGTGCATTTGTACCGCTCATAGGCTAAAAAGTTGCCACATTCCCCAATACATTCTTTAATTTTTTAATATATATGAGTGAAATGCTTCAGTACACTAGTAGACAATGATGTATGTAAACTTATTTGTGCCTCTGAATGCTTTCTTACTTTCTTACAAACTTGGAAATTGTCGTTCCTTTTGTGATGCGAGGAAATATATACCATTACCAGTCTGACCATTACCCCTTGTGTGATATGATTAAGTTCACACAAATTGTACTCAGTTAATGCATCAAAGAAAATCTGTTAATCTAGAAGCATTTATTTCAAATTTTAGTCGATGAATTTTGTACGTACTGCAGCTTTGGTTCCACTTTTGTTGGTGATAGTGTTTGTCTGCGCCGTAAAAGTTGTACGAGTAAGACAACATATTATCGTCAGATCGTGGTTCACACTATGGAAGATGTTAAAATCCACTTGTATTTGAATCCATTCCTTTCAATCTATTCACTCAATGGGCGGGCGTGCCTACAAAGCAATATTGTGTATAGTCGGTGCACTGTAGAAGAATGATGTGGGTGTAGTGCTGATCGGACAACAGAACATGTAAATGAGCAGGCTCGAGAGTGTACCAACGAATATTCGGAAGAAAAGGAAGGCTCCCAAAGCCAAGTGCAATCTGTTTTCGCTGTCTGTGTACTCGCCGACGACGAGTGTGCGCTGTGCCCATCGGAAAGAGTGAGATGAGAGCAAAAAGTAGAATCTGAAATCTGAAAGAATAATAAAGAGAGAAATGAGGATAATTTCAAATGGGACTTACTTCTTTTTTTTGAACTGAAATTGGACTTACTTCTTGGTGCAAGCTTAGCTTCCCGCATCATCGCGAGCATTGCCTTCCCGAGCAGAGTCCTGATGCTCCGTCAAAGCCACAGCCTCCCCAGGCAGAGCACGGTGCCCCACGTCGACGTGCCTGGCCGACTCTTGGCCTCCGACGCCCAACGCATTGTCTGAACAGGCTTCCGCGTCAGGAATCTGCTCGGGAAGTCTATGACTAGCGTACCTCCTGCAGCTTCTCATCAACCCTGTCAGACAACATGGTCAGTGTAATAGAGACTGTCATTTTTATACAAATATCAATATCCACACTAAAGAGTTCACAGATTGAATATTCAGTAGCAGTAGTACACAATTCAAGAGCAACCAGAGAATTCAGACTAACAGATAATTCAAGCAAATTCAGAGAATTGAAGGCACACACCTTCCAAAAGCAAAAGATTCAGATTCACACAGTCATAAAAGCTCATGAAGACAAGGGATGTAGCAGCAGCTAGCAATGCACCAAAAACATAAATAAACACTGGTGTACGGTAATCAGAATAAACAAGACCACCGATTCCGTTTCAATACTAAAATTTGAATGAATAGTAGCAATGGTAAAATAAATAAACTTGGCTACAAGTTTCAGCCTTTCCGTGATCTGGACAACTCAGTGTTCCAGAATAAATGACAATGTTTCGGCAACAAGGATATTGGTGAAAATCAACAGTCGGTAAAAATAATTATTCTTCCTCCACTACTTCGCCTGCAGGAGATCCTTGAGGCAATCTTGTAGCTGTTGCTAGGGCCGCAGGGACGAAGTTCCCAGGCAGTTTGAACAAGGGGCGCTGCTCTCCACTGAATTCACCCTGCTGGTATGCCTGTCCCAGTGAATATCCCAGGGCTCGGGCTACAGGAACAGCGACGGCGTTTCCAACTTGGATATATCTATGTAAAAAAACATGTGCAACAAAAAAATCAGCTTCACAACAAAGAAGGTCCACTGTCCTTGAACAAGCCAAGCTGTTTATGGGCTATTATATTGTATCCGATCAACTCACTTTTGTTTTATGGGGCCAAACAGCCTATAGTAATCCGGGAAGCCCTGCAGCCTTGCGTTTTCTCTAACGGTCAGAACTCTGTTCTGATTGGGATGCAAAATGGCCTGCATGCGAAAGTCGCCGTCAAACAGAATATATATATTGGCAGGTCAAAGAATCATACAAGCACCAGAAGTTTTATCAAGATCTTACTTGGTTGTGAGGCTCGGCTCTGGTCACAACAGTAGACACGGTTTCATCCCACCACAGGCGTCCAAATGGTCTACACAGCAAGACAGCGAGGATTACTGATAGGAGTTCTACTAAGAATACAACACATTCAGTCAGTATGTTTACTTCAGTGACCTCCCCTTGACGAACGTCATAGCATAATCAGGGACCTACAGGAGAAGCAAGGGTGATTAAAACATGGGAAATATACACATTGTTACAACTGGTTAAACCACATCAGGTTTACCAAAGGCTTCCCCGACGAAAGATATTGACGAGGAATATTCGGATCAAACTCAACGCTTTTATTTTTTCCTACCCGGACACCTTTCAAGTCGCGGAAGTTTGCCCCCTGGAATACAATAATTGCTTAGAAATTACAGGTTATATGGTAGATAAAAAGAATGACGTGTTCAGCCTTAACTTGCCTTTTTTTGGGGAATGTGCTGCACTCTTTGGTAATCATCCTTATTCAGTTCGAGCGGCTGATGATCAAATAGTTGTCCTTCCTTTGGAGTGGAATCTCCAAGCGAGTTGTCCCCCATGTCTTAAAATGAATAACAGAGAAAGGTAACCCACAATGTCATAGATTAACTCACAATAGAGACTTAATCAAGAATTCACTTGCAAACACAAAAAAAAATGAAAACTATGGCAAGGTGACATCATTGAACCACTAACATGACTGAAAATACAAGAAAAACATGACTCTGCATATGCTATGAATGGTACAAGAAATGAATAGAATACTCATTACATCAACATAGAACTACTTGTTCATATTAAGTAGTCACACTCAACAGGTTACAATATGTGGGTTTACCTTTGCGGTTGAGACGGATATAGCGCTGTAAATCCGTGTTGGGTCTACCTTTATATGCCATCACATCTTTAGGTTGATGGTTTTCAACCTGCAGAAAAACAATATAACTTATAGTGAGATAGAAGTTCACAAACTGTCAGGCAGCAGTTTAAAAATGACCCAACATGCAAGGAAACTAGTTAGTGCCTACCTCCGGTAAATCATCTATCGCGTCTTTAAGAAAAAGAGCTTTGTCCAAAAGCTTAGATTCCGTTTCATCACATGCAACTAGACATTGCTGAAAACAGAACATTAATTTAGCAAGACATAATAATAATAATAATAATAATAATAATAATAATAATAATAATAATAATAATAACAATAATAATAGCATGGTGTGAGTAATGTATTCTCGTACCGAGAATTTAGTTGGCACGTGTTGTCCTCGCTTAGTAGCAACATGTGTCGGAAGCGGAAACTTTGGGAGTACCTACATTACCAGATAGATCTTCTTAGCAATAGTCTTACATGTAAAATTGAGCATAGAAAAGAGAGATACCACTGATGGAACAGCTCCCCACAGAAAGGCTCGCATCCTAAATTGTGGTAACCCGTAACATCCTGCAACCATAATCCCAAGTCTAGCTTGGTAGCGCATGGCGACGAGGAGACTTAATGCATAACGCCCAAGGAACCCATCAGCAAATTTTAGAATGTCTACGACGTTCTCCATAAGAACGTATTTGGGCCTCAGGTGGTTGACAATCTGCATAAACACAAGGATCTGTTTGTTTTTTTCATCCGCCAGCGGATCTTTATGCTTCCTGTGTCTATTAAGTCCGCTAATTCCTTGACACGGAGGACCTCCACAGATAACATCAACATGACCCTTTGGAATAAGGAATACATTAATAGGTGGCACAAGAACAAGATCCCAAAAGGAACAAAAAGGGATATACTTACAGGCAAGGGTAAAATGGATTCCCTATATCCACTCTCCACAAAATCTTTAATACATTCCGGAGAATCTCTGAAATGTTAAGTAGGGTAAGATACTATTGACAAAACAAAATAAAGAGGATTGTAATGAAGCAGATACCGACCTAAGGCCATCAAGGGGCTCCCAGGTATCATGGCTGGAATCATATGTTTTCCACCGTACCTATATAAATAATATATATCTTCAACCAAACTTTGCTTACAAATGTTCTAAATTAACAAGTAAAGTACATCACTAAACATACATGAGAAATAATAAAAGTAAGCCTGAAATCCGAATTATAAAAATAGGAGCTCTAAACGGTCGAGCTTGCAGTACCTTAAACCACAAGCCATCTGTTTCAATTTTGTTTGGATCACCATAGCATATATCAACAAGCTTCTCAACCTCAAAAGTACCCTCCAAAAGAGGTTCATTTACTCCATTTTCGTCATCTTCATCATCATTCAAAATCCGTGGTAGACAAGTGCTATTATGGACGTCATATTCCTTACAAAGTTTATCCCACTCCTGAAGGAGTTTAAGAAAATTCTCGGCCTTCTCAGTTCGTACCTACAAATTAGAGGTTAAATCATACAAGTTATTATGTGTGGTGATGAAACAAGGAATGTAATTTAGAGCCAATTGCAGTTATTACATGTGTGCGTGGGTGGTTGTGCTTTAGACTGTCGCAAGCATATTCGTTCATGTCTACAGCCCATTTCTGCACAAGACAAGAATAGTAAGATTGTCGATTACAGTAATTTCAAGCCAATGTGAGTCCTAATACCTGCTAAGGAGGAAACTTACTGTAGTCAATTTTAAGCCAGACAATGGAGCACCCTGGCAAAGCCCGGTTGACATGGCACCACAGCCAGAGTATAGATCCAGCAGTGTCGCTGTTTCCATTTGTGCATCAGGTGGTACTGGAAGGTCAGCAATTGCTTTTTCCATAGAAGAGTCAACATTGTCACAAGAAATATCTGATGTTGTTTCGCTGCCTGTTGGTCCACCATTTTCTACAAAAGAAAAAGTAATCAGCAAACATCAAGAAAATATCATGGTACACAATATTTATGAACTTTTAGTTTTCCAATTATACTTTCGGATGTATCAGAACCATTAATGTATTGTACCGTTTCAATAAAAAAATTATGAATAGACCATACGAGTATATGGCATTTTTATTTTATATTATATAAGTTGCATAATGCAACAAAAAGAAAAGTATGATGATGGCAACATAAAATAAATAAGAACTACATATGATTACCTGGTGGCACATTGGCAAATGTGGAATATGCCACGGAATACGCCATGTCATAATACAAGTCTGAATTTGATATAAGCTCAGCCTTTTCTTGTTGTGTTAACTGTAATTGTTTCACCATACAGCAACGTGTAAAAATCAGCAGAAACATGAGAGGTAGTACGTACACATTCATTAATTTGAAAGAATGAGTGCATCACTTACGTTTGGGGCAACATAAGTAATTTTTACTTTCGAGATAATTGACTCAATCAGGTTATCATCCTTTTCCTCTGAAAGGAAAACACGCTTATGATCGTGTTCATGATCAGGAACCTCCAACAACTTGGGTGTGATAACCTGCAAATTGGTCTTAGGCACATATCGAAGTGTACTTATTTAGAAAAAAAAGAACACAGAGTGGTTGACACATACCGTATCAGCCACACGGTAAAACCAACGGCAACAGAAATATGATTTATGTTCAATTCCTTGGAAAAATTCGGTAATCCTTCCAATATAATCATCCTCGCCAGGAGGAGCCTGCAGCCACTCAAAACAGCAATATCATCATTACCACAATTGGTTAAAATAGAGCTAAGCAACAAGATAAAATGCACGAGGGTTAACTAGAATATTTGGACCCTCAATGGTCTGTGCAAAAGAAACGAAAACAGCGCAAAATATCCACAGCATTTCTTAAAATGTTAAATTAAATAACACAGCACATAGTAAACTCTAACATTTGAACTGAAGATAGAAAATGAGTTTGCATGCAGAGAGGTGCACACGGAGCTCATATAAAAGCTGGACCTTATTATAAATAAAGAGCAGAGGAGCACAGAGCAAGCTTCTAATGAATGAACAATATCTAGTGGTGTAAACTAGAATGCCTGTACGAAAAGGAACCCAGCAGAGAAATATGTAGTGTACACCTAGGCTCTTGATGGATCAGGACATTCAATTCAGAACTTGATTTACACAGATATCTTCATTCTCATGAAGGAACACAATTTAGCACAGCTGTACACTGAATTTAGCATGGTACAGTACATCACAGAATTAGTATAAGCTATGAGCCTGCTGGTTTACATGCATGCATGCACAAACAATGCCAGAAACAAAAAGGACTTGAGGAACTAGCATAACAAGCTGCACTAGCTAGTCATATGTCTGGGTACACTAGAACCATGCATTTACGATCGAATTCTCTAGCAACAGAAAAAATACATAATGACAATCGATCCTGAAAGTGATGACGGTTGTTTACCCGGACGTAGACATCATCCCCAAGATCAAAAGTGGCGCCTTCCACGATGGCAGATCTGTAGTGGCACCGAGCACGCTTTTCCTTTTCCTCCTCCGCCACTGCATTAGACCTGCAGAGACAACAGGTACGTACAATGATTTCAGTTAACGTACGTGTTAAAAGCACTTCGAATTGAGTCGCTCAGTTACAGCACAATAAACAGGTGCTCGCGTACCGCTTCTTCTTAGTGCTAGCTTTCGGACCGTCAGAATCCTGCAAACAAATTAAAGGTAGAAGATGGGATTTTCTTCAGTCATCATGATGATAATACCCTGACCATGCAAGAACATGCATGCCTACGATCTATATATCTGCAAGCAGAGGGGCGCGCGCGCTGGGATCGATGGATGTAGGTATTACCTTGGGTTTGTACTTCTCCGGCCACCGCCGCCGCGCCTCGTCATCTGGCATCGGGTCGCCGACGAAGTGGTCGTCGGACTCGGAGGCGCCCTCCCTCCTCAGCCCGGTCCTCCGCCTCGTCGCCACCTTCCTCTTCCTCCTGGCGCGAAGAGTCCCCGCCTTGGCCTGCTCCTCCGCCTCGAGCAAGGCGGCCTCCACCTCCTCCTCCTCCTGCCTCCGCATCTCCTCCGCGTCCGGCTCCGACGCGCACATGTCGTCGTCGATCGCGCCACCCTCCTCCTCCATCATAGCCGGCGCCTCGGCCAAGCGCCGCCTCCGTTTCGGCTCGCCCTTGGCCTTGCCGCCCTTACGGGCACCGGGCTTCACCCCCGCATTGCGCCGGCGTTTTCCGCCGCGCTCGGGCTCGTCGTCGGAGTCCGCGTCAGCGTAGGACAGTTTGGGCCGGGGCCGCGTGGAGCGCCTCCTCTCGGGCGACGGCGATGACATGGTTGCGGACGAGATGAGGAGCGACCGTGGTTGAGGCCTTGCGGGGTTTGGCAGGGTAGTGGTGGTGATGGTGATGGTGGGCGGGGTGGAGTATTTAAGGAGAGCGGCTGCGGCGGGCGCTTTGAACGGCGACGTGCAGAGGGTGGCAGAGCGCACGACCTCCTCTGCATTTTTCTCGCCGCATTGCACCTTGGCTGTTCCCGAAATCTCCTCTGATTTCGGAGCTTGCCGTTTTGTGCAGCGCGAAGAAGGAAGAAGATCACGATCGCCGCGCAATCAGCTGAAGCGGTTTGAATTTCGAAATCGCGCGCAGCGAGGAATGGTGCTCGATCCTGGACGATGGATTGATTGGGCGTAGACCGATTCTTCATTTACTATTGTGTCGACCGTCAACGATTTGTTGCCATCCGTGTTGAGTTAAAAGAAGGAATTGTATTAGTTGCCAAAAAAATCGCAATAACTAGCAAAATCACAGTAACTAGCGAAATCACAATAACGATCTGTTGCCATCCGTGGCTATGAATTCCACTATATTCGGGTTTCTTTTCCATGCAGAAACAAACGGTCCAGGATAACACCATTTCAGAAAGCATAAAAAATGATCCCATTGCAAATAAAGCTTGGCTCTGGTGGTTAGGTTCCTTGTGGTAGAACCAGCTCACCTAGGTTCAAGTCCTAGACTTGGCATGGGTGTTGCATTTATCTGAATTTATTTCAGAATTTAACCGGCGCTATGCTTTCAGTGGTTGGTGACGTGCCCGTCAACAACGAGACGCCAGTGGTGACTTCGTCAACCTCAAGATATGCCGGCTCAGTTCCTCGCAGGTGCTCATAGGGGTAGGGTGTGCGTGTGTGCGTTCATAGAGGTGTTTGTACGTGCGTGTTTGTGAGCGTATGCGTTGTACTATGTTCTAAAAAAAACTGATCCCCATTGTTGGGATCCGTCGTAAGTGACGACGCCCCCCCCCCCAATCGTTCGCACCATTTGCACGAGAGGTTGAAGTGGACATAGGGCCCACTTATCAGCGATGATGGTGCAATAGGTTTTAGCCAGTATTTGTTTCCAAGGAAAAAACGCCATTTCAAAAAGCACGGATTCGCTGGTAGACACGGTTTGACAACGATTCAAGCCGGTGCGTCCAACTATAAGTGTTGATGTGGCACTCATTGATTGCATTGTTTGACAAGGCCGTTAAAATCGAAGGTCCACCTATCAGTGGTCCTTCTCTTGTGTGCATTTTGTGTGCATGCTAACCAGCTCGTCTTTGTGCTTGTCGCTAGAAGCCCCACACCTCGCCACCACTCCGTGACACCACTCACCAATTCAAATTTCTCCATTTTGGCGCTAAACACCTCGCTCACTACGATAACTTTTGGACGAAAAACATCGGCATGCCCTGAATTTTGACCCAAAATCAACTTAACCTAGCAAAAGCACACACGAAATTTATATGGGCTTTCTATTTTCGTGCCCTCGGTTTCTTAGTTGTACTCTGTTTTCCCTAGCTACTTAGAGCATCCCCACTCGTTGGCGCTCCCCACGCCCAAATCCGGCGAAATTTTCGTCCGGATTGGAGGAAGATTTGGCGTGGGGAGGAGTAGTTTCCCAGCCGTGTGCTCCCCAAGCGGCGTTTCTCGGGGAAAAAGACGATGGCTCGGGGAATCCGGACGAAAGAGGAGACACGTGGGCGTGGACGGTTGGTTTAGCTTCATCCGGAGTCCCCGGGAGACCCCCGGGAAACCGAGGATGGCATGGGGAGTCCGGACGAAAATAGGCTCAAATCCGGACCAAAACGAGGAACCGGGGGCCTGACTGGGCCGTTTTTCGCCGTCCGGATGAAAAAAAGTGGCCGTGGGGGGCTCTGTGGGGAGACGAGTGGAGATGCTCTTAGTTTTTTCTCAGTTTTCCCCAGGCCCTTGTCTGAAACCCGCAGAAGCAGGTCGGACGGTAGGATTTCCGTTTAGTTGATCGTTTCGTGCTGACGTGTGGGGCCGCGTCGTGTAGGGCCGCGTTGCGTGGGCCTGATAGAAAGGGACCGCGTGGGACAGGACGAGACCGCGTTTGATTGTACGTGAGCAGGAGCTGGGTTCTGTCTCTCTCGGCCCAAATTGGCATATCCCTTTTAAGAGCACCTTTTCCCCCTTTTTCTCTGTGTCTTTTTTCACCAAACTATTATCAATTCTAGTGAGAAGCTTCCATTTATGTCTTTCTTCAATTATTTTGTTCCTTTTGGCTCGTTTTTTGCTAAATATGGCAGCAAATCTAGTACTTCCTCTGGTCCATATTAATAACATCACCAAACTTGGTTTATATGTACTCCCTCCGTGCATGTATATATAAGATGTTTTGGTTTTTTTCTTTAATTCATCTACTTTCGTTTGTATCTAGTCTAGGTTTTAGTGTGTAGGTTCACTCTTTTAGTTTGAATGCAGTCCACTCTAAAACATATAAGCAATCAAGGGCACCCAACAATCAAGTATAGTACAATAGGGATAGATAATAGGTAGATAATAAGCTGCATACAGCAGCCAAAATAAGGTTCTTAGGTTCTTGACAACACCAACATATTAACAACAACAAAATAAAAAGCTGCTTTGCAGCAGCACACGTCCTGGACTCCGCCTACTCCATCTGGCTCCTCCTCCAGTTCTTGCTCCCCTGTCCCTTGATCTTGGGCACCTTGGGCTTGAGCGGAGGCATGCGCCTGGCGGCGATCTCCACCCGCTGGAAGTTGCGGAGGTGAATGCCAAGCGCCTTGTGCTTGACGCGGAAGGAGTAGAGGTTCACCGTCGAGCAGACCTTGGGGAAGGTCCTTCCGATGTCCTCGGCATGCGTGAGGAGGCAGTAGTACACAATTCAAGAGCAACCAGAGAATTCAGAGAATTGAAGGCACACACCTTCTAAAAGCAAAAGATTCAGATTCACACAGTCATAAAAGCTCATGAAGACAAGGGATGTAGCAGCAGCTAGCAATGCACCAAAAACATAAATAAACACTGGTGTACGGTAATCAGAATAAACAAGACCACCGATTCCGTTTCAATACTAAAATTTGAATGAATAGTAGCAATGGTAAAATAAATAAACTTGGCTACAAGTTTCAGCCTTTCCGTGATCTGGACAACTCAGTGTTCCAGAATAAATGACAATGTTTCGGCAACAAGCATATTGGTGAAAATGAACAGTCGGTAAAAAGAATTATTCTTCCTCCACTACTTCGCCTGCGGGAGTTCCTTGAGGCAATCTTGTAGCTGTTGCTAGGGCCGCAGGGACGAAGTTCCCAGGCAGTTTGAACAAGGGGCGCTGCTCTCCACTGAATTCACCATTCTGGTATGCCTGTCCCAGTGAATATCCCAGGGCTCGGGCTACAGGAACAGAGACGGCGTTTCCAACTTGGATATATCTATGTAAAAAAAACATGTGCAACAAAAAATCAGCTTCACAACAAAGAAGGTTCACTGTTCTTGAACAAGCCAAGCTGTTTATGGGCTATTATATTGTATCCGATCAACTCACTTTTGTTTTATGGGGCCAAACAGCCTATAGTAATCCGGGAAGCCCTGCAGCCTTGCGTTTTCTCTAACGGTCAGAACTCTGTTCTGATTGGGATGCAAAATGGCCTGCATGCGAAAGTCGCTATCAAACAGAATATATTGGCAGGTCAAAGAATCATACAAGCACCAGAAGTTTTATCAAGATCTTACTTGGTTGTGAGGCTCGGCTCTGGTCACAACAGTAGACACGGTTTCATCCCACCACAGGCGTCCAAATGGTCTACAAAGCAAGACAGCAAGGATTACTGATAGGAGTTCTACTAAGAATACAACACATTCAGTCAGTATGTTTACTTCAGTGACCTCCCCTTGACGAACGTCATAGCATAATCAGGGACCTACAGGAGAAGCAAGGGTGATTAAAACATGGGAAATATACACATTGTTACAACTGGTTAAACCACATCAGGTTTACCAAAGGCTTCCCCGATGAAAGATATTGACGAGGAATATTCGGATCAAACTCAACGCTTTTATTTTTTCCTACCCGGACACCTTTCAAGTCGCGGAAGTTTGCCCCCTGGAATACAATAATTGCTTAGAAATTACAGGTTATATGGTAGATAAAAAGAATGACGTGTTCAGCCTTAACTTGCCTTTTTTTGGGGAATGTGCTGCACTCTTTGGTAATCATCCTTATTCAGTTCGAGCGGCTGATGATCAAATAGTTGTCCTTCCTTTGGAGTGGAATCTCCAAGCGAGTTGTCCCCCATTTCTTAAAATGAATAACAGAGAAAGGTAACCCACAATGTCATAGATTAACTCACAATAGAGACTTAATCAAGAATTCACTTGCAAACACAAAAAAAAAATTGAAAACTATGGCAAGGTGACATCATTGAACCACTAACATGACTGAAAATACAAGAAAAACATGACTCTGCATATGCTATGAATGGTACAAGAAATGAATAGAATACTCATTACATCAACATAGAACTACTTGTTCATATTAAGTAGTCACACTCAACAGGTTACAATATGTGGGTTTACCTTTGCGGTTGAGACGGATATAGCGCTGTAAATCCGTGTTGGGTCTACCTTTATATGCCATCACATCTTTAGGTTGATGGTTTTCAACCTGCAGAAAAACAATATAACTTATAGTGAGATAGAAGTTCACAAACTGTCAGGCAGCAGTTTAAAAATGACCCAACATGCAAGGAAACTAGTTAGTGCCTACCTCCGGTAAATCATCAATCGCGTCTTTAAGAAAAAGAGCTTTGTCCAAAAGCTTAGATTCCGTTTCATCACATGCAACAAGACATTGCTGAAAAGAGAACATTAATTTAGCAAGACATAATAATAATAATAATAATAATAATAACAATAACAATAATAATAATAGCATGGTGTTAGTAATGTATTCTTGTACCGAGAATTTAGTTGGCACGTGTTGTCCTCGCTTAGTAGCAACATGTGTCGGAAGCGGAAACTTTGGGAGTACCTACATTACCAGATAGATCTTCTTAGAAATAGTCTTACATGTAAAATTGAGCATAGAAAAGAGAGATACCACTGATGGAACAGCTCCCCACAGAAAGGCTCGCATCCTAAATTGTGGTAACCCGTAACATCCTGCAACCATAATCCCAAGTCTAGCTTGGTAGCGCATGGCGACGAGGAGACTTAATGCATAACGCCCAAGGAACCCATCAGCAAATTTTAGAATGTCTACGACGTTCTCCATAAGAACGTATTTGGGTCTAGTTGACAATGTGCATAAACACAAGGATCTGTTTGTTTTTTTCATCCGACAGCGGATCTTTATGCTTCCTGTGTCTATTAAGTCCGCTAATTCCTTGACACGGAGGACCTCCACAGATAACATCAACATGACCCTTTGGAATAAGGAATACATTAATAGGTGGCACAAGAACAAGATCCCAAAAGGAACAAAAAGGGATATACTTACAGGCAAGGGTAAAATGGATTCCCTATATCCACTCTCCACAAAATCTTTAATACATTCCGGAGAATCTCTGAAATGTTAAGTAGGGTAAGATACTATTGACAAAACAAAATAAAGAGGATTGTAATGAAGCAGATACCGACCTAAGGCCATCAAGGGGCTCCCAGGTATCATGGCTGGAATCATATGTTTTCCACCGTACCTATATAAATAATATATATCTTCAACCAAACTATGCTTACAAATGTTGTAAATTAACAAGTAAAGTACATCACTAAACATACATGAGAAATAATAAAAGTAAGCCTGAAATCCGAATTATAAAAATAGGAGCTCTAAACGGTCGAGCTTGCAGTACCTTAAACCACAAGCCATCTGTTTCAATTTTGTTTGGATCACCATAGCATATGTCAACAAGCTTCTCAACCTCAAAAGTACCCTCCAAAAGAGGTTCATTTACTCCATTTTCGTCATCTTCATCATCATTCGAAATCCGTGGTAGACAAGTGCTATTATGGACGTCATATTCCTTACAAAGTTTATCCCACTCCTGAAGGAGTTTAAGAAAATTCTCGGCCTTCTCAGTTCGTACCTACAAATTAGAGGTTAAATCATACAAGTTATTATGTGTGGTGATAAAACAAGGAATGTAATTTAGAGCCAATTGCAGTTATTACATGTGTGCGTGGGTGGTTGTGCTTTAGACTGTCGCAAGCATATTCGTTCATGTCTACAGCCCATTTCTGCACAAGACAAGAATAGTAAGATTGTCGATTACAGTAATTTCAAGCCAATGGGAGTCCTAATACCTGCTAAGGAGGAAACTTACTGTAGTCAATTTTAAGCCAGACAATGGAGCACCCTGGCAAAGCCCGGTTGACATGGCACCACAGCCAGAGTATAGATCCAGCAGTGTCGCTGTTTCCATTTGTGCATCAGGTGGTACTGGAAGGTCAGCAATTGCTTTTTCCATAGAAGAGTTAACATTGTCACAAGAAATATCTGATGTTGTTTCGCTGCCTGTTGGTCCACCATTTTCTACAAAAGAAAAAGTAATCAGCAAACGTCAAGAAAATATCATGGTACACAATATTTATGAACTTTTATTTTTCCAATTATACTTTCGGATGTATCAGAACCATTAATGTATTGTACCGTTTCAATAAAAAAATTATGAATAGACCATACGAGTATATGTCATTTTTATTTTATATTATATAAGTTGCATACATGCAACAAAAAGAAAAGTATGATGATGGCAACATAAAATAAAAAAGAACTACATATGATTACCTGGTGGCACATTGGCAAATGTGGAATATGCCACGGAATACGCCATGTCATAATACAAGTCTGAATTTGATATAAGCTCAGCTTTTTCTTGTTGTGTTAACTGTAATTGTTTCACCATACAGCAACGTGTAAAAATCAGCAGAAACATGAGAGGTAGTATGTATTAATTTGAAAGAATGAGTGCATCACTTACGTTTGGGGCAACATAAGTAATTTTTACTTTTGAGATAATTGACTCAATCAGGTTATCATCCTTTTCCTCTGAAAGGAAAACACGCTTATGATCGTGTTCATGATCAGGAACCTCCAACAACTTGGGTGTGATAACCTGCAAATTGGTCTTAGGCACATGCTGAAGTGTACTTATTTAGAAAAAAAAAAGAACACAGAATGGTTGACACATACGGTATCAGCCACACGGTAAAACCAACGGCAACAGAAATATGATTTATGTTCAATTTCTTGGAAAAATTCGGTAATCCTTCCAATGTAATCATCCTCGCCAGGAGGAGCCTGCAGCCACTCAAAACAGCAATATCATCATTACCACAGTTGGTTAATAGAGCTAAGCAACAAGATAAAATGCACGAGGGTTAACTAGAATATTTGGACCCTCAATGGTCTGTGCAAAAGAAACGAAAACGGCGCAAAATATCCACAGCATTTCTTAAAATGTTAAATTAAATAACACAGCACATAGTAAACTCTAACATTTGAACTGAAGATAGAAAATGAGTTTGCATGCAGAGAGGTGCACACGGAGCTCATCTAAAAGCTGGACCTTATTATAAATAAAGAGCAGAGGAGCACAGAGCAAACTTCTAATGAATGAACAATATCTAGTGGAGTAAACTAGAATGCATGTACGAAAAGGAACCCAGCAGAGAAATATGTAGTGTACACCTAGGCTCTTGATCCTGAACGTTAGCATTAGGCGGCGATCCCCCCCTTTCTTTTGCTTTTCTTTCGTGGTATAACTGTGTTGTATTTTCGTTATCTCCATGGTAATGAAAATTCGATCCCCCTGGAGGGTCGTTTGGAAAAAACACCTAGGCTCTTGATGGATCAGGACATTCAGAACTTGATTTACACAGATATCTTCATTCTCATGAATGAACACAATTTAGCACAGCTGTACACTGAATTTAGCATGGTACAGTACATCACAGAATTAGTATAAGCTATGAGCATTCTGGTTTACATGCATGCATGCACAAACAATGCCAGAAACAAAAAAGACTTGAGGAACTAGCATAACAAGCTGCACTAGCTAGTCATATGTCTGGGTACACTAGAACCATGCATTTACGATCGAATTCTCTAGCAACAGGAAAAAATACATAATGACAATCGATCCTGAAAGTGATGACGTTTGTTTACCCGGACGTAGACATCATCCCCAAGATCAAAAGTGGCGCCTTCCACGATAGCAGATCTGTAGTGGCACCGAGCATGCTTTTCCTTTTCCTCCTCCGCCGCTGCATTAGACCTGCAGAGACAACAAGTAGAAGGATTTCAGTTAACGTACGTGTTAGATAAAAGCGCCTCAAATTGAGGCGCCCGAATTACAGTACAAGAACAAACAGGTGCGCGCATACCGCTTCTTCTTAGTCTTAACTTTTGGACCGTCAGAATCCTGCAAACAAATTAAAGGTAGAAGATGGAATTTTGCTTCAGTCATCGTGATTAGTCCTGACCATGCAAGAACATGCATGGCTACGATCTACTATCTGCATGCAGAGAGGCGCGCGCGCTGAGATGGATGGATGGAGTGGACTCCGTACGTAGGTATTACCTTGGGTTTGTACCTCTCCGGCCACCGCCGCCGCGCCTCGTCATCTGGCATCGGGTCGCCGACGAAGTGGTCGTCGGACTCGGAGGCGCCCTCCCTCCTCAGCCCGGTCCTCCGCCTCGTCGCCACCTTCCTCTTCCTCCTGGCGCGAAGCGTCCCCGCCTTGGCCTGCTCCTCCGCCTCGAGCGCGGCGGCCTCCTCCTCCTCCTCCTCCTGCCTCCGCATCTCCTCCGCGTCCGGCTCCGACGCGCACATGTCGTCGTCGATCGCGCCACCCTCCTCCTCCATCATAGCCGGCGCCTCGGCCAAGCGCCGCCTCCGTTTCGGCTCGCCCTTGGCCTTGCCGCCCTTACGGGCACCGGGCTTCACCCCCGCATTGCGCCGGCGTTTTCCGCCGCGCTCGGGCTCGTCGTCGGAGTCCGCGTCAGCGTAGGACAGTTTGGGCCGGGGCCGCGTGGAGCGCCTCCTCTCGGGCGACGGCGATGACATGGTTGCGGACGAGATGAGGGACGACGGCGGTTGAGGCTTTGCGGGGTTTGGCAGGGTGGTGGTGGTGGACTGATGGTGATTGTGGGCGGGGTGGAGGAGGGGTCGAGTATTTAAGGAGAGCGGCTGCGGCGGGCGCCTTGAACGGCGACGTGCAGAGGGTGGCCCGGAGCAGAGCGCACGAGTGCACGACCTTCCTCTGCGTTTTTCTCGCCGCAGTCGTCGTCTACCCTGCATGCGTCAAGAAGTTGTTCCGAAATCTCCTCTGATTTCGGAGCTTGCCGTTTTGTGCAGCGCGAAGAAGGAAGAAGATCACGATCGCCGCGCAATCAGCTGAAGCGGTTTGAATTTCGAAATCGCGCGCAGCGAGGAATGGTGCTCGATCCTGGACGATGGATTGATTGGGCGTAGACCGATTCTTCATTTACTATTGTGTCGACCGTCAACGATTTGTTGCCATCCGTGTTGAGTTAAAAGAAGGAATTGTATTAGTTGCCAAAAAAATCGCAATAACTAGCAAAATCACAGTAACTAGCGAAATCACAATAACGATCTGTTGCCATCCGTGGCTATGAATTCCACTATATTCGGGTTTCTTTTCCATGCAGAAACAAACGGTCCAGGATAACACCATTTCAGAAAGCATAAAAAATGATCCCATTGCAAATAAAGCTTGGCTCTGGTGGTTAGGTTCCTTGTGGTAGAACCAGCTCACCTAGGTTCAAGTCCTAGACTTGGCATGGGTGTTGCATTTATCTGAATTTATTTCAGAATTTAACCGGCGCTATGCTTTCAGTGGTTGGTGACGTGCCCGTCAACAACGAGACGCCATGGTGACTTCGTCAACCTCAAGATATGCCGGCTCAGTTCCTCGCAGGTGCTCATAGGGGTAGGGTGTGCGTGTGTGCGTTCATAGAGGTGTTTGTACGTGCGTGTTTGTGAGCGTATGCGTTGTACTATGTTCTAAAAAAAACTGATCCCCATTGTTGGGATCCGTCGTAAGTGACGACGCCCCCCCCCAATCGTTCGCACCATTTGCACGAGAGGTTGAAGTGGACATAGGGCCCACTTATCAGCGATGATGGTGCAATAGGTTTTAGCCGTATTTGTTTCCAAGGAAAAAACGCCATTTCAAAAAGCACGGATTCGCTGGTAGACACGGTTTGACAACGATTCAAGCCGGTGCGTCCAACTATAAGTGTTGATGTGGCACTCATTGATTGCATTGTTTGACAAGGCCGTTAAAATCGAAGGTCCACCTATCAGTGGTCCTTCTCTTGTGTGCATTTTGTGTGCATGCTAACCAGCTCGTCTTTGTGCTTGTCGCTAGAAGCCCCACACCTCGCCACCACTCCGTGACACCACTCACCAATTCAAATTTCTCCATTTTGGCGCTAAACACCTCGCTCACTACGATAACTTTTGGACGAAAAACATCGGCATGCCCTGAATTTTGACCCAAAATCAACTTAACCTAGCAAAAGCACACACGAAATTTATATGGGCTTTCTATTTTCGTGCCCTCGGTTTCTTAGTTGTACTCTGTTTTCCCTAGCTACTTAGAGCATCCCCACTCGTTGGCGCTCCCCACGCCCAAATCCGGCGAAATTTTCGTCCGGATTGGAGGAAGATTTGGCGTGGGGAGGAGTAGTTTCCCAGCCGTGTGCTCCCCAAGCGGCGTTTCTCGGGGAAAAAGACGATGGCTCGGGGAATCCGGACGAAAGAGGAGACACGTGGGCGTGGACGGTTGGTTTAGCTTCATCCGGAGTCCCCGGGAGACCCCGGGAAACCGAGGATGGCATGGGGAGTCCGGACGAAAATAGGCTCAAATCCGGACCAAAACGAGGAACCGGGGGCCTGATCGGGCCGTTTTCGCCGTCCGGATGAAAAAAAGTGGCCGTGGGGGCTCCGTGGGGAGACGAGTGGAGATGCTCTTAGTTTTTTCTCGGTTTTCCCCGAGGCCCTTGTCCGAAACCCGCGAAGCAGGTCGGACGGTAGGATTTCCGTTTAGTTGATCGTTCCGTGCTGACGTGTGGGGCCGCGTCGTGTAGGGCCGCGTTGCGTGGGCCTGATAGAAAGGGACCGCGTGGGACAGGACGAGACCGCGTTTGATTGTACGTGAGCAGGAGCTGGGTTCTGTCTCTCTCGGCCCAAATTGGCATATCCCTTTTAAGAGCACCTTTTCCCCCTTTTTCTCTGTGTCTTTTTTCACCAAACTATTATCAATTCTAGTGAGAAGCTTCCATTTATGTCTTTCTTCAATTATTTTGTTCCTTTTGGCTCGTTTTTTGCTAAATATGGCAGCAAATCTAGTACTTCCTCTGGTCCATATTAATAACATCACCAAACTTGGTTTATATGTACTCCCTCTGTGCATGTATATATAAGATGTTTTGGTTTTTTTCTTTAATTCATCTACTTTCGTTTGTATCTAGTCTAGGTTTTAGTGTGTAGGTTCACTCTTTTTAGTTTGAATGCAGTCCACTCTAAAACATATAAGCAATCAAGGGCACCCAACAATCAAGTATAGTACAATAGGGATAGATAATAGGTAGATAATAAGCTGCATACAGCAGCCAAAATAAGGTTCTTAGGTTCTTGACAACACCAACATATTAACAACAACAAAATAAAAAGCTGCTTTGCAAGCAGACACGTCCTGGACTCCGCCTACTCCATCTGGCTCCTCCTCCAGTTCTTGCTCCCCTGTCCCTTGATCTTGGGCACCTTGGGCTTGAGCGAAGGCATGCGCCTGGCGGCGATCTCCACTCGCTGGAAGTTGCGGAGGTGAATGCCAAGCGCCTTGTGCTTGACGCGGAAGGAGTAGAGGTTCACCGTCGAGCAGACCTTGGGGAAGGTCCTTCCGATGTCCTCGGCATGCGTGAGGAGGCGGTTGAAGTCGGTGTCGCCGAGTCTCGTAGTGCAGAAGGGGCACTTGTAGACACCTTTGGCGAAGTAGGAGGCGAACTGGCCAACCTGCAGCCTCCGCAGCACCTGTCGAGTCTTGGTGTGTTGTTCCTCCTGGTCACTGCCGACGTCGCTGCCAGACACCTGATCCATATAAAACGGAAAGTATGAGTGAATGAGTTGCAACATAACAAATCTAGGAAAAACAGAGGCAGCCTCAGTTAGATTGAACATAATTATATATCTACAGGGACGGGGTTAGCGAACCAAAGCTCATGCACAACAGATTTGTACACAGCAATGGTTCGCTGAACCCGCTCTGTATAAATTTGCGCCCAACGATTTATCATAGGCTAAGAAACAAATTCCAGATCTGAATAAATTAACCGAACGGCCGAACCCCAAATCTTAACTGATTGAGATCACATGTTGCATAAATTAACCGAACGGCCGACCCCCAAATCTTAACTGATTGAGATCCCATGATTACTTGCATAAATCAAGAAGGGATCGAATCAAAATGGATTAAAATTGGCGCAAATATTAACCCAATACTCATCCTACCGACAGATCGACAAGTAATCATGGAACCAGCAAAAATAGGGTTGAAAAAGCAAGGGAAGGAGAACAACAAGGGAGCAAACCGTAGTTACCTCGTTCCAAGGGTCTTCCATGCAGGTGTCGTAGGGGTTCGGCAGACAGTCGTACGGCACCACCTCGTAGGGGTCCCATCCCGGCGGGATCTGACTTACACCGGCAGCAGCCTCCGATGCACCGGCGGGAGCCGCCAATGCACCGGCGGCGGAGACGGACATAGAGGGGACGGCGCCGAAGACGGAGGCGCCATGCTTAGCTGGGACGGTGTCGAGGACGGAGGACGGATTCTCATTCTCCTTGTCCATCGCCGGCAGAGGAGAGGGAGCGCGGAGAGGGAGAGGGTTTTTTTGCTTTGGAGAAGATGATGGGACGTGAGAGGCGGTGTTGCGTGAGGGAGTGAGAGTGATAGTGAGATAGTGGGAGGAGACGAACATGGAGAGGCGTCTATAAAGGCTAGGGGTCGTAAATACCACCCGCGTCCTACGCGTGCACGGTTGCACATATGCACGTCTTCGACTTCTGCACCGCGACACGCGTCCACGATTGCACGTTGCACCGCGACCCGCGTCCTACGGGTCAACAATTGCACGTCTTTCACTTCTGCACCGCAACACGCGTCCTCGATTCTAATCCTCAAAATTTAGATATACACAAGTATACCCTCGAGTATTATACTAGCATTTTTTGTGTGCTCAGTTTTCCCCTTGAGTGCTAATACTAGCTAGTGCAATATACTCAGTTTTACCCTCAAGTGGCTGGTCAACAGAGAGTCAACAAATGGGATTAAGCTATCTAATTGAGTTATTTCATGCGCAAAAAATTCCAAAAAAGATAAAACAATTTCGAAATCGCGCGCGGCGAGGAATGGTGCTCGATCCTGGACGATGGATTGATTGGGCGGTGACCGATTCTCATTTACTGCTGTGTCGACCGTCAGCGATTTGTTGCCATCCGTGTTGAGTTAAAAGAAGGAATTGTATTAGTTGCCAAAAAAATCGCAATAACTAGCAAAATCACAGTAACTAGCGAAATCACAATAACGATCTGTTGCCATCCGTGGCTACGAATTCCACTATATTCGGGTTTCTTTTCCATGCAGAAACAAACGGTCCAGGATAACACCATTTCAGAAAGCATAAAAAACGGATCCCATTGCAAACAAAGCTTGGCTCTAGTGGTTAGGTTCTTTGTGGTAGAATCAGCCCACCTAGGTTCAAATCTTAGACTTGGCATGGGTGTTGCATTTACCTGGATTTATTTCAGGATTTTACCGGCGCTATGCTTTCAGTGCTTGGTGACGTGCCCGTCAACAGCGAGGTGTCATTGATGACTTCGTCAACCTCAAGATATGCCGGCTCAGTTCCTCGCACATGGTGCATGCTAACCAGCTCGTCTTTGTGCTTTGTCGCTAGAAGCCCCACACCTCGCCACCACTAGATGACACCACTCACCAATTCAAATTTCTCCATTTTAGCGCTAAACAACTCGCTCACTACGAAAACTTTTGGATGAAAAACATCGGCATGCCCTGAATTCTGACCCAAAATCAACTTAACCTAGCAAAAGCACACACAAAATTTATATTTGGTGCTTTGAATCGAAACACAAGTTCATTGTCTAACCAAATTGTTTCTTAAGGAAAAAAAGCACAAAAAAGTACGATGACAAAATCGCATAATTTTAATACCTAAAAAATGATGATTTGCTCTAATCCTAGATTACCAACCCTCGTTAGTCATAGAATCAAAATCAAAACCTAAGAAGAAAGAAAATATAAACATAAAATAGTATGGTTCAAAACTTCAAATTGGAAAGTTGTGCTCATGGAAAATAAGATGACCCTGGTCTTGGTGAATAACTTTTCGATCTCTTTCTCCCTTTCATCTTGTATATGGAATAAAATCAGTTAAAATTCATATTGAGCTTAACCTAATTGTAGCACTTCTAAGCTGAATTTGACTCTTTGATTCTTCAGCACTCATTCTATGAACCATTTACACTTATACCCCCTGTTGTATCTCTTGGCTAGTCTTTATTGCAATTGACCGCTCTGCTATAGTTTCCATAGGCAAAAGGTATTTTTTCAAGTTGCATTAGTCCACATAATTATTTTGATGACTTTTTTCATCCATATTGTGTAAAAGTCAACCATCAGTAACAATTTATACTAAATCTTTTTATTTTTGCTACTCATCTTAAGACTAAATGTTCATCAAGTTTATAAATATACATTTAATTGCTATCTTCATTTATTACTCATAGAATAAGCGATGTAGTAATGATTGTCTATAGTAGTATACATACTTCCTATATTTGCCAAATATATCATTTGTAGTTTACAGTGTTCAAATATCTATTGTTGCAATGGCTTCCCCCCTCCAAGTAAATAGTTTATGAACCATAATGTATTAGAGTGTTTTATAAGTTTTCTTGTCTATGGGATCCTTAAATATCAACATGACTTGGTACAGTGTTTTAGAATGTATTAATACATCAATGATTCAATGGAAGGTCCAGAAGTACAAACCATCAAGTGTAACTAAATATAGAATTCTAATGTGTGTGAAGTGTCGTTGAGTAATTTATCCTGGAGCAGATCCCCAATCTTCCCTTGCACTGGAATTCTTTTTTTGCGAAAAAAGTATTGTCCGGTTCATCGATCAATCGCTTGTTCGTACTGTACTCACCTGACTGAATCGAGCGTCACTCCGGCCACCCTAGCCGCCGCGCCACCACGCGATTGGCAATTATTTATCGTAGAAGCAACTCGAGTATCTTATTCGAACTGGACGAGAACGACACGCTTGCATGTTTGGTAATTTCGCTTGTCTCTTCCATGCTCTAGCGCTTGAGTGAGACGTTGTGGGTTTAATTAGCTTCAGATATCAATGGTTACTTCGAAGGATATTGTTTTGAAACAAAATTCCTACGAGGAGAGTGCTCTCCTCCACCTACCGCGATCATTTTAAGGAGGAAAATGTAGCCAAACCCTGTTGAAATTTGCAGGGAAAATGCCAGGCTTCAGTTTGTTCAAGAGAGAAGCATTGAAATTTGCAAGGACATGGTCAGTGATGCTAAGTATTGACTTTACAAAGGTACCATTTCCTAAGGGGTAGCTAGAATGCATCTTCTTTTATCGTACATGGTTCAGTAGTTCAGATGGAAGATGTCGCTTTTCATCCTTCGAATTGCTAAGTCAGTGTTTGTAACTCCTTCATGTTGCCTCCTAAAGTACTAATTGTGCAAAGCTCACATGAAAATAAATGGAAACACATAATCATGCATAATTACATAATAATTGCATATGGAGCATGTGATGAGAGATTTTATAGTAAAAAAATTAGGCTTAAAACACTATATAAAATATACACATCACTATATAATATGGTGCGCAGAAGAAACGTCTAGGTGGATAATGTGTTGGCAAATAATCCTTTGAATGTAGAGTTCCAAAGGATTATTTTACAGAACAAATGTGCTTCTTGGATCCATTTTGGTTCAGCGGTTCATGCCTTTAAATTTGAATGATGATGAGGGTTTTGAAACTTACTACATTTGGGATTTTCTCTGTTAAATGAATGCAGATTTGATGGATGAACATACAGTCTAATTGAAAAAAAATTGAAAGCTAAAGGTATCACTAAATATTAATATTTTTATGTGATGCTTACATAAAAAGTGATCCTTACAAAAGAAAAATTTGTCAAAGCCCAATTAAAATGGTTGTAATAAATGTGTTTTGTGTGGCCAAGAGGAGTCCATCAATGATTTATTATTGAATGTCCCTTTGATCATCTTGTTTGGAAAGTACTTCACTTTACTTCCATTATTGCCCCACCAAAAAATTACACGAATATGTTCAGTAATTGGTTGAATGGGATAGATAAAGATACCAAGGCACGAATTCGATTAGAAACTTGTGCTTTAGCATGGTCTTTATGGAGTTGTAGAAATGATATCATCTTTAACAAGAAAGGAAGTGCTCATTTTTCATAGGTTGTCTGTGTGGCTACTCATAGGATCCAATAATGGTGTTTCGTGCTTCCAGTGGTGCAACGAGCGCATACGAATTATGGGTGGATCCATTTAGAGACGCTTGTATGAGATATGTTCAACCAGGATGGCTGATGGCTTTCTAGACGTTTACAATATGCATAGACTACTTGTTTTGCCCTTTTCCAGTGGTTGGTTTTATGTACACCTTATTTCATCCATGAGATGTAAACTCTAAAACTTAAAAGGTTGTGCAATAAAGTAAGTTGTGTAGATCCATTGATGCACAGGCTAGAGGTATCCCCATTTTGAAAGAAAAAAACATCATAATTTGAGTTGCGAGGTAGCATGAAAACTGTTTACTTATGTAGAGAGGGAGAAGGTGGGGTGCAATAATGCAACTTCCAATAAAAATTTACATGTCTCACACTTGAAATGAAATTAAAGATAAATTAGAAGATTAATCTCAGGTTACTCCTTTTTTTTTCTAGAGGCCATGGGCTGTATTATTGTGACAGAAACAAAAAAACTACAACCAACAGCGACAAATGAATTGATAATTAAGCATCTCTTACACGTAAAAAAAGAAGAAGAAATGGTTCTTTTCCTCAAACAAAATAAATATATCTTGCTCTTATAGCCTAAAAAAATCAGTATCTCTTATAGGCCAGCTGCTTGAAGTTTATTGGTGTGGTGAGCTCAGCTGGGCCATCGAACAGACCCTGGGCACCAAGCTCAGCGGCCCTCTGGGTGGAGTGGACCGAGTCCCAGAACACGTAGGCGTCCCGGTCGGCACACAAAGTGTCGTTCCTCTTGCATAGCGTTCCTCCCTCCGCACCCAGCCTCCCTGTCCCGCAGCACGCGCTGTCCGAACTTACGAAACCTTAACAAAGTGAGGAAACAATTTCGGATCAATCAGCACATAATTTTCACAGAATTTTAGAAAATGGCTGCATGCAGAAAATTCAGAAATTTGACATAATCGGTTACAGTTTTTGCTGAAATGCCAAACGTACAATTTTAGTATTTGGAAACACGTACCGAGCACCTGCGGGTTGGAGAAGCTGGCCTGTGTGGCAGCGAAGGAGTCGGCAAGGGAGTAGGCAAAGCCGGGGAGCTTTGGAGCAAGGTCAGCGAGCGCCGATTTCACAAGGGCAGCGAATCCGGCAGCATATCTGTTCATAGCGTCGTTGCACGCTCCCGTTGCATTTAGCACGCGGACCCCCGGTACGCATCCTACTGGGCCTACATTGATGATCCCGAACTTCCTCGCACCCATCCCATACAGGTCTGTTATGGCGGCGGAGTAGTTGGAGACGAGGACGGCATAGAGCGCGGCGACGTCGGCTGGGGTCTTAGGGTTGGTCTGGAACATGTCGTTGCTGCCGAAGCCGAGGAGGAAGAAGGAGTTGGCGAGAAGTGTGGAGACCTTGTGGGTGCCCCAAGCGGCCTCCATCTCGGACTTGGTTGACGCGAAGTAGATCAACTGCTTTGAAAGCGGGATGTTGTTCCCTGCGTTCTGCAATGAATCATAAGGTTAGTGTCAAGTCGGGGTATAACATAAGTCACATGTAAGGAGGAGGCTAACCTTGCTATGTGAAACGCCTAAACGTCTAGAGATCCACTATACATGGGAGACACGCGCATAATCATACCATAGGATGTAGCTAGTGATAGACGGATCGAGAAGCACATGAACAGACATCGGTTTCTCCTTTTTCTCTTGTGTTAGTGCATACATGTACGCACTAGAACGGTAAATCAGAGACGGTGGAAACCGACATCATCGGAAATATACATATGATCTGTGGCTGGAATTCTGTCAGTGACGTTTGACTTCGCCAAATCGAGATGCAACCTGGCTGAGCGTGTGTCGACCCATAAACTACTTATAAGTGCATCTAGGCAACGTGGCGTGTATGATACTTGCATGTGGTGACTGATGAGAGTGTCTCGTTGTGTACGTAATCCCACGTTCCTTGCTCCCTCGGCAACGGAATTCAACCCCAAAAAAACCTTTTGCAATGGTGCCGTGCAAAAAACTAGCATCGGCATGCGCTTCGAGCTAGGTCAACACTGGCAGCGTGAATTTTCATTTTCGATCTTTAGAAAAGTACCATCTTTATTTCTCTATGATATTTTAAACATATTCACTTAAAGCAGCAAAACTTTGGTGTTGCTCTTGAGTTCATTGTTTTCAACAATTTTGTACTTACAATCGTGTGCCAGTGGTGGATGTTACATATATAAGATGTTTATGAGATGGCACTACCTATACCAAGCAACGCTTTGCTTGGCATATGTGGATTTGTCGGGCGTCGTGATCGACGTGACATTCGGCAAACCATTAGGGCATGTAACTGCAGAGAGGGTTTCGAAAAGGGAGAGGAGTCATCCCCTTTTTCGCTCATGTTCCCAAATTGGGAAAGGTTGATAGACTCATTCAAGCAGATATAGTAGGTTCTTTTTTGAATGAATATTAATATTCATATTTGCATTTCAACATTAAGCGCGCATATTGGGCAAGGTAATGATGCCTTCTGTAATCTGATTGAAGCTAGTGATATCAAAGATCAGAATCGATCAAGTTATGCATTCTTTTTTTAAGGAATACAGTGCCTAAATGCATGTGCTTAAGGAGAGAGAAAGGAAAGCACTTGTTCAAGCGTCTTCCTCTCCAATGCTAGCATCTCTACTTAGGTGATTCAATTATGGGCATGTACGTAAAAATGGAGTAGCTTCCGAGTCATCGACGTCAAACTAGACACTCTTTGCCTTTCACAAGCACCTGACATGTCCGGCGTGGCAGGAAACACTGGATTTTTTTTTCTAAAGCACCGGCCGTAGCCATCTGCGTACAATGCATGGGAAGCACTTATAGAGATATGCTTATAAAAGTAAACATGATTTTTTCCTTAAGCAACAATTCTGATTTTAATAAAGGTGTCTATTTATGTACTAACTTTCTCGTATAAATAAACAGTAGTGATTGAAAGAAAACTAGTTCATTTTTCTAAACATCTCACTCAACATCTTATATTGTACATGCCCTAAACCAAGTGCTACCGTAGGAACTCGGTAAATAAGATACTCGGGAGAAAAGTGACGACGACAGTCATTTGATGGCAAATGAACGTGGCACTCGGCAAAAGACTAGACCGCTCGGCAACTGCCAGGCCTAAGAGCAGGTCTAACAGACCCCGTAAAAGGGGCAAACCCGTATAATAACCGCTGATTTGAGGGTTTCGGCTCTACCCGGCCGTCTAGCACGCCCCGTAAAAACGGCCCCCGCATCGTTTTTTGCTGTTTTCGAGTACGGGGCGGGTCGTCGCCCCCTACTTGTGCGGGGTGGGAGCGGGGATAGTGGACGAAACCGGTATCGTCCAGTCCACTGCGCGCGAAGGGTTTCGCTGAAGCCAACCGCCGCCGCCGCTTCCCGATCTCCTCCGCCCCGCCCTTCCCGGCCGGATCCCGCCGCCATGGACCGTCCGCAAGAGCCGCCTACCGCCGGCGGTACACCTCCTTAGGGCGCGGTGGTTGATGTCCCCGTCGGAGGTCCGCCGACCGCCGGTGTAACATCCCAAAAATTCAAAACAAAACAAATGAATTTCCCTAGTTCCAAATTTTGGGAACCAACAAAAACTTTTATTAAATTAAGTTTGGTACATGTGAGCATGCGTATATGTTGTGATATTGCCATGATTGTTTATTTATTGCATTGAACCTAATTCCAAAACCCTAAACCCTAATCTTCTCAAAACTAAATAGTATCAAATAAGAAGGAACTAAAATAAAATAAAAAGGCATAGGTGGGCATATAGCCCTATTATGCAAATATTAACTAATACCATTCTTACCTTTCTAAATAGTGGTGAACCATTGAGATACTCAACTAAACCCTAAACCTCACCCCTCTTCTCACCATCCATTATAAACAAAATAAAAAGGAATTAGATTAAATAAGAAAAAGGCATATGTGCCTATGGCTATTTTTATAAATCTTAACCCTAGACCCTCCTACCTTGTTTACAAGTTTGGGAAAACATTCATACACTCTACCTAGCACTTATCAAACCAAATCCAAAGTGAAACCAAAGAAATTAAAAGAAAACTAAAAATGCCATAGAGGCATATGAGAGAAAAATAGCAAATATGTGAATTTAAGAACCTTGACACTAATACTTGTTGTGAATTATGGGAGCACTTCTATATACCATCTCAACACTCAACAACACCATTTGGGTCTAGCCAAGTCAAATTAAAATTTAAATGCAACATATGCATAGAGTGCCACATATAGTTTCTTGCATTGAGTGATTCCTTTTGTGCAATTGCCATGATGAGTGTTAGCATGCTTAACCATTGCTATGTGAACCATAATCAAGATCACAAAACCCTAACTTAAGGAGAAATAAAGAAAATGGGAAAAACCCATTCATCACTCACATATACTTTATGTAGAAATGCAAATTCTTCACCAAGGCCATAATTACTTGTTTCCTTGCTTCTAAAATACTTCAATGTGATAAACTAACACAATTGCATCTTTGGATCAAGAATCAAATCAAAGAAAATCAAGATTTCATCTTACATATGATAATGGTCATTTGGGCCAAAATTATTTTCTTCACCACTTTACCCCTCTGTATTTCTCAAATCCTAAACTAAACTTTGTCAACCAAGGCCATGTCATCCAAGACCATGTCAAGGTGAGTAACTTTGATGTTGACCACCCTCCCTAAAGTTGACTAGGTTGACCAGAATAAGAGGGCAAAGAGGGAACCCGAGAGAGAGAAGAAGATCCCCTCAAATTTGAATTTTTGCAAATCACTTCCAAATTGAGTGCCACCACCACCAATACATCACAATAATTATATAAATGAGATTCACCAAAGAGATTTTCAAAATTCAAAAGAAAGTTTCATGCGGGCATTCTGTCGAACAGGTGGCAGGCAGCATCTGGGATTTGTGTTACATGCTATTGTCCAGCAGATTTGAGCCTAAACCACTTTGGCAATGTGATCATCAGCCTCCCCTACACCCCCTGCCTCTAGCCCAGTACTTGCATGGACGATTAAAGTCGTGGAGAAACCCTAAAGTTTGCCAAACAATGCCATGCCGGCCACCTTTGGCACCTCCCTCCCTGGCCTCTCCCTCGTCGTTTCTCCATGTCACCGAGCATCTCTAACACACAAGGACACTGCCAGTACATTGCACTCGATCACCCCTGCACGACACTGGCCAGAACGCGCACGCCCAGATCGTGCCAGTACACGCCCATGCCCGCGGTCACCGCGCTCTGGAGCGCGCCAGTACGACGGGCACTCGAGCGACGCCGTCCTCCCCCTGCATCCCTATCGCGACGTCGAGTAGCCACTCCAAGCCCTCTACCAGCTAGACACACTCGAACGACTGCGGTGGCCCTGTCACCACCGTCCTCGTCGCCGACGTACCGCGGGTACCGCGATGATCACAGCAAGAACTCGAGCGTTTCCGTAGCCCTATCTCTGCGCTAGCTAGCCGTTGAGCATCTCCAGGACGACGCCTACGAGATGCCGTCCTTCGCTTGCCCTTTCGCTCGCCGGAAGCGCCACGCCACGGCCGCGCCCTTGCAGCACCCCACGGCCACCGATCAACCCTATAAATAGAGCTCCTCCGCCCACAACTTCTTCACACCATCTGCTCCCCTCCCTTCTCTGAACACGCTCCCCACCTCAATTTGACACCTCGCCACCGGAGCTGCTCCAATTGCAAGACGAAGCCCGCCGGAGCCAGGACATCACCGTCGACGATTGGCGCCACCCCGAGCTTCGCCACTGCTACCAGACGACTCAGCATCCTCTACAACGTCACCTCGCCACCACCAGAACCCCGCGGGAACGCCGGTAAGGCCGCCGACCCCCTAGGTTCGCCGCCAGTGAGCCCGTCGCTCGTCGGAGACGACGACGATCCCCGGCCGCTGGATCCCTTTCTAATCCTACGGCCTAACGAGCACGTACCGATTCGCGTGGTTAAGAGGCGCCGACAGGTGGCCCCCACCCTGTCAGCGCGGCCCGAGCGCGCCAGCCGCGTGTTGGGCCGCGAAGCGCTGTTTAAATTCGTTTCGGCCCAATAACTTTTCCCGCCTAGCCCACAAATTCAAATCTGGGTTTATTCTTTATTCAAATTTACCCTGCTGAATGTTTAGAAAAATTTGAATAGTTTAAAATCTACTACACCAAATTTGACAAATTTTATATATTTGGAAAGCCCATGAAATTGTCTAAATAATGCCACTGGCCTCATGCCCAATTTCGTAATTAAATTTAAATGATAAAAATAACAAGGCAGGGCCTTTTCTAACTTCAAATAAATATTAAAAATTATCTATAAATGATTTTGAGTTGATTCCAACTCTAATAAATCACATTTGACATAATCTAATTGTTTATGCAAAAATATAGCATAGTGTTTTGCATGATCATGGACTAGATACAAATAATGACTATGGAGCCATTTCTAGTCCATTTAACACATACATATAAACTTATTTAAATAGTATGGGAGCTTCTCTCTCATTTAAATTGTGATCCTAAGTAATTCAAATAGAGGTACTGACCTTGGTCTAATAAGCCTCATGCTTGGTTACTTAGAGACATTAAATCATCTCCATGCTAGTATTAAAATGCATGAGGTGTAGCACCTCATTTAAAATCATTTCTCACAAGTAATATGAAGTAATGTGATGACCCTTGTTGCTTGGTCTCATATTTGCTCACTTAAGAATATTAAATGATCGCCATGGTAGCATTTAAATTGTTCCAACTAATTGTTAAATCATATGAGAGGTATCCCTCTCATTTAAACCTTTGTCTCAAGTAATTCTACATGAGGTAGAGACCATGGTCTATTAACTCTCATATGGAATTATTTGATGATATTAAATCATTACTATGTTGGTATTAAATGGCATGGGGTGTATTCCCTCATTTAAATCATGTTTCTCAAATAATAAGTGTGAAGTGTTGACCTTAGTCAACATGTGCTCATACCTTAGTATTTGAGGAAATTAAATCTTAACCATATTTAATGAGAGGAGATTAGTTCTCCAAATAAATAAATAGAAACATTAATTAATATTATAATGAGAGGAAACTATTTCCTCCAAAGCATTAAAGAGTTATACTAATAAAAAATTATAATGAGAGGAAATTATTGTTTTCTTTAAAATAACACCAAGTAAATCACCATGCTAATAAGATGTGATGCTAGCATAGGCTTGTGTGAATCTTTGGTGTGTTTAGTCTAGCATGCAAGTTTTGTGTGGTGATTGTATCCTCGTATTCGTTTATAGACGCTAGTACCGAAGGCTACGAAGGGGACGACGAGAACATCTACGGAGAAGAAGGAGGAACATTTTGATCCATACACCAACCAAGGCAAGCTAATATTCTTGCAAGATACCCTAAGGCAAAGCTCTACAAGAGCAAGGCCTCATCCCCATTTAATTTATGCTTAATGATCCTATCCCAAGTTTTTACCTTACAAGTTTTTACTTTGCAAGCTTTTCTAAAGTTTGTTTATCAAAGTTTACTTTTTGATTCATGATTCACTTGGTTTAGATATGGAGTAGGGCAAGAGCATCAAAGTTAGCCTAGAGCAACAAAAGCTAGTTAGCACCCCTCATGACTAGTTGCTATTGCTAAATAAATAAAATTGACTACTCTAGATGGGATCATATGAAATGAAATGACTTTGAAAACCTTGGAATGATGATTCATTCTATTGAAAGATTTTGAAGGTGAATATGACTGGTGAATGACTTGGTGAAATTTTACGAAAGCTGATGGTTGGGTTCGGATGCGATACCATTCCAATTTACAAGTACCCCCACAATACCTGATTATGGGTAGGGCTTAACTGGAAATTTATGTGTCTTAGTATGGGTTCCCTCTAAACAAACGTCATCGGGGTTATGCCAAAAGCTGCCTCCACCACAACACAAAAGAAACAACGATAAAGATGAGGTGAATGTCCGGCCCAAGCCCGTGCGAGTTCCGGGTTGACTGCGGTTTTCACCGGGGAGGCCAAGCTCATGGGGAGAGGTGCTCATACTAGGTTATGTAAGTAAAAGGTTATGGTTGATGATCCGCGTACTGAGTTACGATTATTCAGGGTTACCCACGACGGATGTAATCAAAAGTTGTGGCACAAGTGTACAACCTCTGCGAGTGTAAACCTATTCGAATAGCCGCGTCCACGGTTAAGGACGGTTGGAAAGGCCATACTGTTCCGTCATCAGACCATTTTCAAAAATGTGACATATGACTGGTGTTTTAAATTTTGAAAGGTAAATGGTGGATTTGAATTAAAATCACAACCAAGTTGTGGGAATGACACTAATGTTCCCACTTGAGTTAGTCTAGTGATTCAAGCATCTTTACTAAATGTTTATGAAATAAACTTGGCTTTATGCAAATAAACCTAGAGCTTAGTATCCCCTTACTAGAATTGATAGTTCTTACACTAGTATTAGTTTGCGAGTACTTTAAAGTACTCATGGCTTTGTCCCTGGCTATTCAAATGGCCAGACTTTGAAGGAGAACAACAGTACGAGGAAGATGGACAACAGGACGTCTACGACAACTAGGACCGCTCCTGACGTCAAGCGTTGGCCTGTGGATTAGATAGCCACTACTACTTCGCTTCCGCTATTTGTGATGTTCGTTGATTGATAGATCAACTACTATTGTAATATTGGATCATGTGATCTACCTTTGTAAGACGATTATGTGTTGTAATAAATGATGACTCTATGATATTCAACTATTATGTCTCGCAACAACAATAGTCCTGGGATTGCGATGTACGGCATAATAGGCATCTGGACTTAAAAATCCGGGTGTTGACAGCCGGCGTCGTCTCGGCCATGATCTCCTCCACCATCCCGTCGAAGAGGAAGAGGATCCTGAAGCAATTCTTCGAGGCACCTGCGGCGGCCGCCGATTCACCGGGCGAAGCGCCGCCGGCTGCCAAGAAGGCGGGCCGGATGAAGACCAAGGCGGCCGGGCTGAGGGGCGCCGCGCCGGCCAAGGTGCGGACAAAGGCAATCAGCCGCATCGGCCTCGCGCCTCCACCGCCCTCCAAGGTCACGACCCCTCCTCCGTCCGTTCCGGCCGATGCGCCGCCCGCGCCGCCCGCGCCGCGGCCACCCACCATCGACGTAGACAAGGTGTTCGATGTTGAGTCCACAACATCCTACTTGGACATGCTCAACGAATCCGCGGTGAATTTGGACGCCGGTATCGGTGCATTCGATGGGGAGTGCAACGTCGAAGACCTTGATGACGAGGAGGAGGATGAGGGTGACGAGGAGGAGGTGGTTGAGGTTGATCCGGCTGCCGCCGGTGGCGATGGATCCGTTGATGGTTGATCACATTTGGGAACTTCCGTGGCTTGAACATTGCCTATATTCGCGTTGTGATGTTAAAACTATGAATTATGCATCACATATTTTGGATGTGCTATGTTTGATGTGAAATTGTTGTGCAAATTGCTGTCTAAAACCCTGTTTTGAGGGGCAGTAAACTCGGACGAGCTAGCAGAACCCGTATCCCCACCCCGTAAAACCGGGGTGGGGATACGGGTTCTGCTAGCTCGTCCGAGTTTTCGGCCGGTGAAAACCGGATACAGGGCCCTCTACTCGCGTTTTACGGGGCGAAAAAATACGGGGCCTGTTAGACATGCTCTAAGAGTTACCAGCCTGCCCAAGAAATTTAGCGACACTTACAGTTGAGTCGAGGATCCCAGCTCCTGCGGAGGCATAGCTGACTCCTCTCGTCAGGGCGCTGGGGATGAGGTAGTTGCGTGATTTCAGCACCAGATAGGCCAAAGGGCTCCTCTCAAAACCCAAGTTCTTGGCTGCATTAATTCATGTATCAAGTTAACACAATATTAACATGAACTGATGAACACATGATGTTCTTATGTAGTTTTCAACACATGATTCAGTAATGTAGCCAAGAACATAGTAGTTGATACGTGCATACCGATGAAATCGGCGATGTTGTAGCCGTTGCTGAACCGTCCGGTGGGCATGGGGCCGCCGGGGAAGTCGACGCCGTAGAAGGGCACGTTGGCCCTGGGCACGTCCTTCCCCGGCAGGTGGTTGTTGTTCCCCACGTCTAGCGTTGAGTCACCCAGCACGAACACTGCCGGCACCACCGGCTTGCCCGGCCGCACGGCGCTGGTGGCGACGGCAAGCGCCACCACAAGAAGGCCGACAAGTACAACACCCTTCATTGCCTCGTAATCGTATCTATCTTGATGGGGATCGAGCACGCTAGCTACTTAGCGATGACAAGTGACTACGGAAACTAGTTAACGGTAATGTGCTAATCTGATTAAGAGCATGGCAAGGGGCACATGTATTTATAAGCTAGCTAAGTTGTTGACGATGGACGCGGCAAGTTGGTGGATTGATCCATATGCTCAAGTAGCTAGCTAGCCAATACCATCATCAGTCCGATTCGCCTGGTAGAATATATCTGGAGTACTTTACCATTCACCAATTCATATATAAATCACATAACCATATGCTAGCACGTTGCGTCTGCATCGTCGACGATCCTTCCGTTGTTGGCGCATCTGCTGTCCAGCTCTTTGTCAACTCTCCCTCGAGATCTACGATCACGCCCTATAATTTCTCTGGTATATTTTAAGGTGATTAATTAGCATGTCGGCTACACACTTTGAACGTGATAGCTCAACTAAACGTGGACATAAAGGGACTGCCAAAATGTACGTATGGAGTTTAGCAGGCAGGCTTCAACTATATAAAATGGTGCGGCTCCAGTGCTGGCCTGCACTTTTTGAGACTTATGTGCTCAAGGATATGTATGTCGCTAACTCGCTATGAGCTGGATCAATCAGCTTCAAGATATACTAAAGTACACGTTTCGTTTTAACAATTAATTTCAGGCCGATGTGTGTCACCTCCTGAATTTTATCGCATGAACTCGTCCAAATTTGCGATGGTGGATCATGCGCAGGAAATCCGTAAGAAGTTTGGTCAACTATAGGCACCACAGCACTATATATGCGTATTGTCTCCCTGCTGTACGCGTGCGAATTAACAATGTTTCCTTGTGGATATGACTTTGATACTCGCTCGTGTCCACCAAAAATGACGCTTTTGGACATCACCATCTGTCTTCAGAAATAAACTGCTTCGCCAAGTTTTTTTTAACATGAACCTATAAATATGATTTACTCCTTGCATTAGTAAAAAATATCGGAGATTTATCTAAATCCAGATGTATCCATACACACTAAAGAGTGTCTACCACTACGGGAAAGAAGGACGTTGTCGTGCGACAATTCGCACGGCAAAGACTTTTCCATGCGACACCGCACAACAACGATCGCGCGACAGAGTTTCCGACGGCAACGACTTCTTTGCCCTGCGCGTCGCAAAAGTTGCACGTCAACATCTTTGCCGTGCGTCCACAGCGCTGTCGTGTGCCAAATTCTTTTCCGTGCGGGCTGACGCTGCCGTGTGGCCAGATGCTTTGCCGTGCGGGGAATCGCTGCCATGCGTCGACGCCTTTGGTGGAACCTTGTGCGGAGAAATCTAGGGGGTAGACCCGTCGGGGCACACATACCACTCTTTTGGGGGAGGTGGAGCAGAATGCCGCCGGAGCACCGGAATCCCATCAAATCTTGCATGTGGACCTATGATATGTGTGAAAGTGTGGTTGAACGTGTAATGGTGTGAAAATAGCTCCCCAGGTGTGACCATCCTCACATTTGGGCGATAACACTTAGCAAATTCTCCAAAGCGCGGATTGCTCCTGTTGTGGGTATATACTTCATGGGTGTACCATCAACAGTGGCTAGATCCGGCAAGCCTGGGTGGCCCATAGACGGTGATGTTGGCGTATGACCCATCGGGCGGCCCAGTTGATGTAGATCAAGATGGATGAAGTCTAGCCCAGGAACGAGGAGCCGGATCCACCGACCAGCCCAGGAAGTCGGATCCGGCCTGGCCCATCAGGGGTAGCCGGATCCAGTATGTCGTATAAGGAAGGGCGGATCATTGCCGTGCACGGCAATGTAATATTCCGTAGTTAGGCAACTTGTATTCCGGCTAGAACTCTCCGTGTAAGCCCTAGATCTTGGCGTCTTTATAAGCTGGATCCTGAGAGTCCTAGAGGGACAACCACAACTCATTGTAACGACACGAAAGCGCCCAGATAATTCCATACAAGCAGCAGTAGGCCCTTTCATCGTGTAGGTGTTCCGAAGCTGTGTAAATCGTGTACCACCGTCCCGAGGACTCTCCGCCCGATGGCCCCTACTTCTTCTCCCCTTCGTGAGGATCCCTCCTCCGAGGTACCGTCGAATAGGCAACGACAGTTGGCACCCACCGTGGGGCCAGCGGCGTCTGGAGGCCGGAACCGGGAGGGTTCCGCCATGTGAAGCTTCAACGACTCCATCGCTGTAGGGCGTGTCCTTTATGCCAGGAACTTTCCGATCGTCCCTCAGGACGAGTGCTAGATTCCGGCTAAGACCGACCCCATTAAGCTCTCCATCATCCCAATCAGCGGCATTCACATCTTCATCGGCGAGATTGTCGATTCCGACGGAAACGCCCTGGTAAGTAACGCTGATGCAACCGCCGCTGAGTAGGACGCAGTCGCGAAGATCCGATCTGAGTCGCAGGAACTTCGTAAGGAAGATTCCGCCTTAGATCTGAAAATTTCAAATCCCACTCAATCCGCCCCTGAGCAGCCAAAGGCGGACATATTGCTCCAAGTGCTCAACAGTAAAAGAGTCTACATTTATGTCTGCAACCCAATTCTAACCCTCCAGAGCATCCCGCACCGACCGGTTCTTTCTTCGAGAGGCTATGAAAATCAAGGGGGCGATAATCTTCGGAGGAGTACCATCCAACCAAGAGGAGGACCAAAAGGAAGCTTTAGAACCATCGCCAATGGTGACCCGAGTAGCAGCGTTGAAAAGATCTCTGTCGGTGGCATCATTAGGGGTTTCAGATCCTACCCACGGTTTTTCCGGCGCCTTCCACTCATCCCACAACCATCGGAGTCTGAGCGCGCGAGAGAAGTTCTCCAGGTCTAGGACCCCAAGGCCACCCAGATCTCTTGGACGACAGACTTTCTGCCAGTTGACCTTGCATTTCCCCCACGCTGATGACTTCCTTGCAGGCCCAAAGCATACTACGACTGATCTTGGCGAGGGCCTTTAGAATGCTCTTGTCCACTCTTAAGGCAGATAATAGGAAAATGGGCAGTGAGGAGAGAACCGACTTCACAAGAGCGGTGCAGCCAGCCCTATTCAGAAATTTGCCCTTCCAAGGGTTCAAACGAGCAGCCGCCTTATCGATGAAGGGTTGGAGACCCGCCCGCCTTAGCCTCCCAAGCGACAGAGGCAGGCCCAGGTACTTGAGTGGAAACTGAACAGTAGCAGCAGGGAAGTTTGTCAGGACCGACGCAAGGTCAATGTCGGAGCAATGAATTAGGGCTATGGAGATTTTTGCCACATTTTTCACCAAACCGGACACCTCCCCGAAGTTCTGAAAGATATTGGCCAAGGCTAAGACATCATGCTCAGAGGGGGTCAAGAAGATGACTGCATCGTCTGCATATAAGGAGACTCGGGGACCCTGCAAGCTGACAGGCATCCCATGACAAAGACCGTAGTCTGTGGCCCTTGCCAGAATTTTTTGAAGGGGGTCGATGGCGATATCGAAAAGGAGGGGCGAGAGGGGATCCCCTTGTCGCAGGCCGCACCCGTGGAAAAAATCCTTCCCAGGGATCCTGTTTAGGAGGACCCGGGAGGAAGCCGTAGAAAACAGGGTCGACATGAGGGCATGCCATCTTTGTGGGAACCCGAGGCGTTGCATGAGGTCGAGCATGTAGTCCCATCGCACAGTGTCAAAGGCCTTGGCAATGTCAAGCTTGATGAGAAGGGCCAGGGTTTTGCTTCGAGGTAGCTGGCGGGCGGTGTTTCTGACGTACATGAAGTTGTCATGAATGGATCTGGACTTGATGAAAGCACTCTGACTATGAGAGACAATGTTGTTCATCTTAGGGCTAACCCGACGTGCCATGGCTTTGGTGATGATCTTCGGGACCACATGAATGAGGCTAATTGGCCTGAAATCAGAGATCGATTCGGCGCCGTCTCTTTTGGGCAGGAGCACAATGTTGGCCGAGTTGACGATGTGGAAGTTGGGTGCTGACAGCTCGGAGAAAGCGTTGATGACCCGCATGAGATCTCCCTTGATGGTATCCCAGCACGACCGGAAAAAATATATGGTAAAACCGTCAGGGCCGGGGGCCTTATCCGCAGGCATGTCATCGATCGCCTCCTTGATCTCAAGTTCAGAGAAGGGCAAACCGAGGTCCTCCAACGAGCGAATGGCTGGGTTTAAAACAGCCCAGTTGAGGTCCAGCTGGCGCGGGGGGGGGGGGTGGCCTAACGTTTGGGAGAAGTGATCAAAAAAGAGTTTCTCCTTGTCCTCATGAGCCGTAGACCATCCATCGTTATGCTTGAGTCTCATGGATGTCCAAGAATCTGTTTCATCTTTCATTTGTTTCCCGGTTGGGGACTTTTTGTTGGATGTGGTATATGGTAGTAGTTGCTAAAGCGGCCGCTGCAGGAGCGAGATGCATGACCATGGGGTCTCGAAACCCACTGGTGGGTTTGTCTACTTTATCATCCGCGTGTCAGTTTTCCCCGCCGATGTATGCACAGACAAAACAGTGATGGATTGGGCTGGCAGGGGTCTCTGCCTTTGTTCTGGGCATGTTCCCTCAATTTTTCCTAGGGTGAGCAGTTCATGGCGTGATTGGAGATTTCAGTTTGTTTTCCGGTGTGGCAGCTAGCAGCTTATGTTGGGGCTACCTGTATGTGTTATCCCCCAACCAAATGAGTCCTCATGTGTGAGCATCGCTCAATTCAAATTTTTATTTGATTTTTCAAGTAAAAGCCTCGTCGGTATATGTCTTGCATTAGCAAAACTGCATCCATTTTTTTCCTGAAGATGAATCTAGATGCCTGGTAGTCAGAATGTGTGAGGTGGATACTCATGTTTGTGTTTTGAATCAGCCACACTATTTTCATGTGTGAGGTGAATCTACATCGCCCCGAACTGTGAGAGGGAATTTTATTCATGTGTCCTATTTGTCCTTCATATTTCTTGTTCTTGTGTGGTGATGATAATGGTAGTGATCTTTTTTCAAGATTGGTGTTCGAGTCACCTCAAATGAACATTTGCCCATTTATGTTCTTAAATATTTTAGGACTCCATCACTTCTAATTCTGAGCTTGAATGCGCTCCTAAATAATCTCGACAAGGTATATTTGTTGCTTTTCATGCCTCTTATGAAGGTCAATAGATGTTTCCATAAGAGGCTTTGCAGTGCACGTCTGCATCGTGGAGATGATTTTTATGGTTTCCTGGTGGTTCGTCTGCGACCAGTTTTGAAGCGTTTATGGATTTTGGTGCGGCAGACTGTGCAAATTGATAATTTTGCGCATATTTGCGAGCAGGTGCAATTAATCAAACTCCAACAATATCTCACACCTGAAATGAATCACTTGGAATTGGGTAAAGAGAAATTAGAAGATTCAGCTCAGCATTTGTTTCCCTAGGGGAGTACAAAAAACCAAGACAATAAATCGGTAGATCAATCATCACTTATTTTTTCCATGTAAAAAATTACTAATGTCTCTTTTTTCCCTTGTACGAACTAAACATATAGTATTGCTTCGTAGAAAATAAATCAATATCTCTTATATGCGAGTTGCTTGAAGCTGATTGGCGCGGTGAGCTGCGTTGATCCATCAAATAATCCCACGGCCCCCAGCTCGGCGGCCTGCTGGGTGAAGTGGACAGAGTCCCAAAACAAATAGGCATCCCGGTCAGCACATAACGTGTCGTTTCTCATACATAGTTCTCCGCCCTCCGCACCCATTCTCCCTGTTCCGCAGCACGCGCTGTCCAAATTCACAAACCCTTAAAAATTAAGAAAAATCATAGCCCAATTAGCACATGTTATACACAAAAAATTTCAAAACGAGAGCCAAATAAATAAAAAAATTCTGGAAAATAATCACGGATTTGGCTCCAATCCAAAATGCTAAAACACCGAATTCTAGTCTTTAGAAACATTTACCGAGTGTTTGCAGGTTGAAGACGGCAAAGGAATCGGCGAGGGAGTAGGAAAAGTTGGGGAGCTTCGAAGCAAGGTTGGCAAGAGCCAACTTCACAATGGCAGCGAATCCAGCAGCATAACGGTTAAGAGCTTCGTTGCAGGCCCCAGTCTTGTTTAGCACGCGCACCCGTGGCAAGCACCCTATCGGACCCACATTGATGATCCCGAACTTCCTCGCGCCCATTCCGTACAGATCTGCAATGGCCGCGGAGTAGTTGGAGACGAGGGTGGCATAGATCGTGGCGACGTCGGCTGCAGTCTTAGGGCTGGTCTGGAATAGATCATTGTTGCCGATGCCGAGGAGGAAGAACGAGTTGGCGAGAAGTGTGGAGACCTTGTGGGTGCCCCAAGCATCCTCCATCTTGGACTTGGTCGACGCAAAGTAGAGCAACTGCTTTGATAGCGGGATGTTATTTCCTGCGTTCTGCAATAAGTCATCTATAAGTCATCTAGTTAGTGTTAACTTGAGCTATACCAAAGGTCATATGTAAGAGGAGGGTAACCTTGCTATGTGAAAAATAATAATGTTTTGAAATATGTTTAAATAATGTATCCAATACCTTTATCCCATATAATATTTCAGAATTTCATTAAATCTCAAAGCCTAAATATTAGTCAGCCTAAATGTATGGCAGCCCATATTGGTGGCAGCAGATGAGTGACAAGAAGTGGAGAGGTAAGTTTACTACCACATGGAAAGTTGAGAGGAAGTTAGACCACCTTATAAGTGATGTACGTTGTTTCACGACTTGTTAAGTGAGAAAGAAGAGGAGTGGTACATGCGCTCTTCCTCCTCTACCGCCGCTTCCTCGTAATAACATGTGTGCAGTGCCATGCCACACTCGTGTTTCATGGATTGATCCTCGAGCCAATTTTGCCATGCCACACTCGTGTTTGTTGTATTGAGCATCGAACAGAGCTCTCCACGGGTGAAACAACCTAGCTTAGCCTCGTCTGGCTTCATGTTCTTGAAGGTAGCAGTCTTTGCATGGTGTTAGCACGGTAGATAGTTCACTTCAAAAAAGTTCGTTCAGCTAAGGAACATGCATCATGCCCCTACTATAAACAAGAATCTCGTTATTGGACTCTCTTCTCAGAAGAGTTGGGTTTAAGGTTGTGTTAGAGTCAAATAATGTAGTTCTTTCCAAGCATGGACAATCTATTGGTAAACACTGTGAGTGTATAGGCTTCTTCCGCTTTTCCCTTTCATATTTTAGCAATAAGTTGCTGAACCATATATGTGACAGTGTTAATGATGAAGCCAGTCGTTGGCACTCTCTTATTTATGTTACAATAATTTTGATTTAATATCTCAATTATCCAATATGAATTTAATTATATTTTTACTATTGTTAAATATTCTAAGTGTCATTGTTGTGTGCAATCAAAAGAACATGGGAATCCTCATGCATAATGCGGTTGAGGATAGAAACTTGGCACCTATAGAACATATATATTCTAATCTATACAAGATAAATGGTATCTTGACAAAAGGTATAAATAGATATTTCATGATAATTATTGATGATGCAACTAGATTTTGTTATGTTTATGTGTCGCAAACTAAAGATGAAGCATTTGACTGCTTTAAAATGTTTATCATTCTAGCACCCTATGCGCCACATGATGTGAACACTGACGCCAAGAGAAAGGAGAAGTTCCTAGATTGCCTCAATGATGAATTGTCCATTTCGTTGTCAGTTGTTTATATCCCTACATATCAGTCATCGGTGTTTGCATTTTCTCTTGTGTTAGTGCGTACATATGCACTAGGTAGGACAAAAGTATCACAAAAAATCATGGTGCTTGTGTCGTCCTCCTGAGGGCGACTGGGGGAGGGGCACTAGGGTTGGTGTCATGGTTGTTAGGTGTTTGACGGCGGTGCGGTCGTGGTGCTGGTGGCGGTGGGAAAGTTGGCGTGGAATTTTGCCTTTGTCTTTTATTAGGGTATCTTTTGCTCGTTCTTATCGGGAGTGGATGGTGTTCCCCTTCCAAATGACAACACCATTGCAGCTGGAACATCTCACGCTAATTCTCTTCTCTTACCAACGATGTCGTCTCTGCTCAGCTTCTCCGCATATTCGCGTTCAACCGGTGCTCCCGGTTTCCCTTTTCATTTTGGTTGTCCTTGGGCTTTAAAGCTATTTTTATTGTGCTTGTCACAACAAGGTGGTCTCTTCTGGCCTTTCTTGTCATCTCTTAGACTACATAGTTCCTTATTCTAGGGTGAATGTCTTCTTCGTCTTACGGTCTTGCACCTTTCGATACAGGGTGAAAGGGAAAGGTCCCTCTTTAGCGATGGTGGAGGCTCCTTTGTTTCTCTTCGCACCTAAAGCTGATCACCTTGTGCTGCCCTCAAGTCGATTGGCTGATCTGATAGTGCTGATATGTTTCGCTATGACGAGCATGGACAAGTTTTGTTTAAGCTGCGCTTTTTTTCCTTAATTTTTTGTGTGGCTAGGTTGTGCATTATGTTGTAAGCTGTCGAACAGCGTGAAATGCACTTTTGATCCAACGTGCATACGCTCCTTTTACTCAAAAAATAAATATCAAAATGTTATAAAGTCTAGGAGTTGTTTTGGCATGTGTTCCAAAAAAATGACATTTTTTGTGACCTATGTAGAAAAGATAAAAACTACTCCCTCCGTCCCAAAATGCAAGTCACCTAAGGATTAGTTAAAAGTCAACGTTTTTAAAGTTTGACCAAGTTTATACACAAAAATATGAACATTTACAATACTAAATCATTATCAATAGATTCACTGTAAAGTATATTTTCTTAATATGTCAATTCGATATTGTAGATGTAAATATTTTTCCTAAATATTTGGCCAAAATTTGTAAGGTTTGACCTTTGGCCGATGCTTAGACGCCTTACATTTTGAGACGGAGGGAGTACCTCACAAAAAGCAAAAAACAATTTGGCACAAGTCACGCAAACATTCAATTTTTATTGTAACGACTTCCTGAGCAGGTAGGACGTGGAGATGTATGCGCAATATTTTCTTTAGGAATGGTTTGACAATTTTATTCATATGTTTAAGATGTTTTTTCAACAAAGCCAGCATCAATGTATCTTTCCATCGTTGTGACTTCATTATTAATTTAAAGGCTAATATATATGCCTTCAGTTTAAACAACGTGTACGCAATAGAATAGAACGGTGAATCAGAGACAAAGGGTGCAAAGTCTCACCAGGAATATACATATGACTTCCCAAATCAAGATACAATCTGGGTGATCGCATCGATACGATTGTCTAACGTTAACTAGATGTAACACCCCGACCATCTTTGGGTCAGGCATGTTACAACTAACAGCTCTCTACAACCTCTAAACTAGTCTCACATATTAATACATATCTTTCCTGCCCATTTTTTCCTTACTTGTGCAACATGCTCAATCTTGGAGTTCTTTGGAGATGAGTATCCGAAAAAAAAGTTGCAACTTGTTGCTACGAGCATTGTATCAATTCTATTAAGTCCTCGGCCAGGATATCAAACTCAACCCCCTTTGAAGTTTGACGTCATCGCCGATCAACCCTAGGCTAGGAACGCCCCTTCTTGGCATGTGTCCATGCGTCTAGTACCGGCACACATGCATGTTTGTGTGCCAAGCGGGATGCACTGGCCATGTTACGCTTGCCCGAGCCCCTACTTGCACACACCCGTGTTACCGCAAAGGTTGTCTATAATACCAAATATAATACCTCAACAACCCCTAGGCCGGGCCTGTTACCACTTACCACTGACAACTCTATACGATCTCTGGACTAGCGCCACAGTCTTTCATATGCAGTTTATTCTCACTAGTGAGTAACCGGGATCAACTTCTTGGTCAGTCACCCATTCTCAAATCACTTCAAGCCAAACACGCTTAACGTTGAAGTTTTTTAAAGATGAGCTTTCAGAAAATAAATTAAAATTGTTGGTATGAGTATTTTACCAATAATATTAAGCCTCAGGTCAGGATATCACACTAGACCTAATTAGACCGATCACTTTACTCTCTTACTCTCGTATGGAATGCATGCTCGTTATTCCCTTGTGATGATTTACCTATGTACCCACAAACAACTTTCGCCCGTTGACATAGGCATCCCCAATGGGCCTGCCGAAGATGGTACCCGGGGTTTACTGAAGGCCCACAGGTCGAAGAATATGAAGTTCAGAAGCCCAGCTAGTTGTTAAGGAAAGATAGAGTTGTATTAGGAAAGTAGAGATTTGTAACTTTACGGGTTGGACTCAGAGAGTCTCCCGGAATCTGTAAACTTGTGTAATACGAAACCCTCGACTTCACCTCCTATATAAAGGGGAGTCGAGGGATAAAGAGAGGATCGAATCATTGTTAGCGCAACCCTAGTTTTCATAAGCAGTCGAGTACTTTTCCGGCTGAAACCCTCGAGATCTACTTGCCCTCTACTTCCAACTAAACCCTAGTCTACAATCCGTAGGCATTGACAAGTTAATCCCTTGTCAATTGGCGCCGTCTGTGGGAATTAGAGGCGACAAGGAGCTGATCTCGATGGCACGTTCAAGATCGTCGACTTCTTCGGTAGGAAGCAACGCGATGGATAGAGGTAAACGGATCAAAATTGATCTAGTCGATTTTGTTCCTCACCCGCCCTCCCGTTTGGATGCATATGCGTATCTGGAGGAGCCCATGAAGATGATGTTTGGAAAGTTTCACTTCCGCGTAGAGAAAGAAGGATCGTATCGTCTCGAGTTTCCGACTTCGTCGGGACTGCTGGAGGTCGATTTCGATTTTTGGGACTCGGCATCATCAATCGAATCAGGCGATGAAGAGATTTCGCCGTCACGCTTCATCAACACAATGGCAAGCGAAAAGCTCGCCAAAATCTTCGGCGACATGTCCTTCGAGTCGTCTGCGGACTCTGATATAAGCAGTGACTCGGACAGCATCGACAGCTTCAACTTCATCGACAAATCCATAGCTGTTGGAGAGGTCTTCACCGATCTATATGACGGTGTCACCAATCCCGACAAATATCAAAGTTCAAAATATCATCAAATCTATGCAATTGGAGATACAAGTCGTCCACAGGAAGAGACATCAGAGAACTTCGATAACGCGGGAAACCCGTACGTTGATCCCGCGGATCTTACGCGAGGTTTGGGGACCAAATATATTGGACCTGGAACACGAGAGATGGTGCAATTTCCGCAGGCAGTATGGGATAGAGTTGCAAGAGCTATTGATGGCACAGAGCCAATGACCGTAACGGCGACACCTGAAGAGTTACAAGCATACCAATATAGACTTGCCCGTACTAGACGGGAGCTCGAAAAACAGAAAATTGAGCTAGATAGAAGGCAAGCCGCGGCTTCCGCGTCAAGCAGGCGAAGGGCGGAGTTGAGTCGAAAATCAGGTACTTCGGGAGATAGTCACAGAGCAGCTCGAAACAGAGCAAGATCTCGGCTGCAAAACATACCTGAGGCTGGCAGGAAGAATATAGTTCAAAACCTAGACATGTCCTTTATGTCCATCGACACAAGGGGGAATATCATTCCCAAAACACCAGAAGCTGGATACATGGCGACACAAGCTTTCATACTTGCATCCAGGCCACCTCCCGGAGATCCAAGAGAGGCGTTGTATAACATGGCCATGGCAGGAGTTGGAGCCATGGGAACAACATTCGCAACCACACCTCCCGAAGGATCTGCAAGGCAAAATAGTCCACGACCTACTGCAGCAGTGCAGGATCCCGCGAGAGCGAGTGGGGCAAGAGATGCAGCGACTCAGGCAAGGGTGGATAGAGCGCGACAGGACAGAAGGGAACGTCGGCATTCACCAGAAGTTGATGAAGAAGATATGTGTGGACTCCCGTGCTTTACGAGACGAGTCCGAAAAACTCGGGTCCCGTCAGGATTTAAGCTGCCCGATAATTTCAAAAAATTCGATGGCTTACAAGATCCTGAGGACTGACTAGTTGATTATCTCGAGACGGTGAAGCTGATAGGTGGAACCAGAGCCATGCAGAGCATCCAAGTACACCTGAGTGGAGCCGCACGATCGTGGATAAAGAAGCTGCCTGAGGGATCTATCGACAGCTGGGAAAGCTTGGAGGATATATTCGTGAAAAATTTCCGATCCACGTGCAAGAAACCAGCATCATTGGAGGAGCTGAGGGCTTGCAGGCCGAAGTACGACGAATCAATGAGAAAGTATATCCAGAGGTGGAACATAATCAAAAACTCGGCAGAGAACATATCTGACGAGAGAGCATAGATGCGTTTGTAGCTGGTATTCGAACGAGAGACTTTATCGAGGATTTGGGAAGAACCAACCCAAAAACAATATCAGCATTGATGGAGATAGCGAATCGGTGGGCAGACGGAGAAGATGTTGTTCACAACAAAAGGCATAGGTCGCCTGAGGAGGACCGCAGCCGAAACTTTCAAAATAGGCGACGATTTCCTCGACAGTTTTCAGACTATGATGCTCCTGGCCAAATATGGGCTGGGTTTCGAGGAAATAGCAGTGGAAACAATCGAGATAATTATCAAAAAAGTGGTGAGCAGCGTAGCGACTACAAGGACGGCTCCCGTCCCAACAGACAAAATACTGGTCCGAGGTTCCAGAGACCATATATATCTCCCGAGGATATGATGAACGGACCATGTCAAATGCATTTTTATCTCGACAACAATGGAAAGAGACAGTCGGGACATCTGCAGAAGGATTGTCGAACTTTCCAGACGTTGAACAGATATGCAGGGCACGCTAACGCACAGGAAGCACAGCGAAACCCTCAAGGGCCAAGGAGTGAGATACACCTTCCACCACCTCCCGCGATTACGGATGCAAATCGACAACATCTGCAAATAGCGGCGGCTCCAAACCCACCTCCTTATATCGATACCAATGGCGCGGTTTCGATGATTCAGAAAGCCAGGCCGTCCAACAGAGCTCAGAAAGTAATCTCGCGACAAGTGTTCATGGCAGAGAAGATGCCTCCACCAACAATTGAGTACCTGAATTGGTCGGGACAAGATATTGGCTTTACCATAGCGGACCACCCGCAGTAAGTTCCTCGACCAGGGCAATCAGCACTGATTTTACCAGCAGTGATCGCAGGATTTGACGTTTCACGGGTGTTTATAGATGGAGGCAGCAGCTTAAACCTTATGTACGCAGATACATTGAGGAAAATGAACATATCGCTGGGGAAGATCAATCTCGATGTTCAGTTTGAAACCCGAGAGAATTACAGAATAGAAAGGCTAGAATTTGAAGTTGTGGATTTCCCGTCGCAGTATCACGCTTTGTTGGGACGACCAGCTTATGCCAGGTTCATGGCGGTACCACACTACACATACTTGTTATGGAGGCTCCCTGGACCCAAAGGACCAATTACAGTCAAAGGCAGTTTTGCGCTAGCTGATAAGTGCGACAAGGATTTTCATCGACTATCAGAAACTTTCGGGATGCAAGCAGAGTATATGGAATCAAGGTTAACAACTGACTATGATGTGTTGCCAGATGTAGGGAGGCCACTCAAGGAACCAACCTTTGACACTACCAAAAACTCTAAGGAGGTACAGATTCACCCGACATATCCCAAGAAAACAACATCCATTGCAAATAACATGGACCTCGCATAGGAAAGCGCGCTTGTCGAGTTCCTCCGTGAGCACTGGAAAATCTTCGCATGGTGTCCAGCTGACATGCCAGGAGTACCCAGGGAACTTGCCGAGCACCACCTTAATTTGGATCCAGTAGCGAGACCAATTAAACAACCTTTGCGCCATTTTTCGGAACCAAACCGCAAGGCTATGCTGTCAGAAATTAATCGACTCAGAGAGGCTGGCTTTATCAAAGAACTGCATACAGAGGCCACATGGGTAGCTAACCCAGTACTGGCGTCGAAGAAAAACACGAAAGTCCTTCGCATGTGCGTCGACTTCACGTGTCTCAATAAACATTGCCCAAAGGATCACTTTCCCCTCCCGAGGATCGATCAAATTATCGACTCAACAGCGGGATGTGAACGTCTTTCCTTTCTGGACGCATATTCTGGTTATAACCAGATCAGACTAAAAGAAGATGACGAGGTCAAAACAGCTTTTATAACACCTTATGGCGTGTTCTGCTACAGAATAATGTCTTTTGGTTTGAAAAACGCGGGAGCAACATACCAGCGGATGATGCAGAAGTGTCTTGCAACACAGATTGGCAAAAACGTACAAGTATATATCGATGATGTCGTCATAACAACAAACAAAGGGTCAACTTTGATCGAGGATCTGAAGGAAACTTTCGACAACCTTGATAAGTTCTGCCTCAAGTTGAACCCGACAAAGTGCTCCTTTGGCGTCCCTGCGGGAGAACTTCTCGGGTTCCTAGTTTCAGCAAGAGGAATCGAAGCCAATCCAGAGAAAATCCAAGCCATCGTAACAATGAGGAAGCCAACAAAGTTGAAGGAAATACAACAGCTGACTGGGCGAGTCGCAGCTTTGAACAGATTCGTCGCCAGGCTAGGAGAAAAGGCGTTGCCATTTTACGCCTTGATCAAACAAGGAGAGAAGTTCCAGTGGAACGAAGAAGCAGACAGAGCTTTCAAAGATCTTAAACGCACAATCTCGACACCACCAATCTTGGTGGCGCCTAAGGAGAAGGAGCCTCTCCTGTTATACATCGCAGCCACGCCTCAGGTGGTCAGTACAGTCCTTTTGGTCGAACGAGAAGAGAAGGAAAACTACATGGAGTACAACGGCCAGTATACTTCGTCAGCGAAGTCTTATCACCATCAAAACAGCGGTACCCGCAGTACCAGAAGCTAGCATATGGAGTGTTTACAACTGCAAGAAAACTGTGACACTATTTTTCGGCGCATCCGATAATAGTGGTCAACGAGGCGCCTTTATCCAACATATTAAACAATCCAGAAGCTACGGGACGTGTCTCCCTTTGGGGAATAGAACTTCCCCTCGGGACATCACATAAGAAAAAAGAAAAGCAATAAAGTCACAGGTCCTACCAGACTTCATCGCAGAGTGGATGGAGCTGCAAAACACGGGACCTCCAGATTTATCGAGAACTTGGACCATGAACTTTGACGGATCCAAGAGACTAGAGGCGGCTGGAGCAGGCGTAATACTAGTATCACCTCAAGGCGACAAACTGAAATACGTACTACGGATGACGTTTCCAAACGCATCTAACAACGAAGCAGAATATGAAGCACTTATACATGGGATGAAGATGGCGAAAGCTTGTGGTGCAACTCGATTAAAAATCTTTGGCGACTCACAGCTGGTGGCTCAACAGGTGATGAACCAATGATGTCATACCAAGAGGTCAACACTGATAGTGTAAACATTCATTTTGATCTTACTAGCCATAATGAGGTAACAAATTAAGATAGTAACATGCAGCTACATGGAATATCAACTAAACATTTTGATAGCATAACATGTTAAAAAAATTGAGAAAAGAGATGGATGTGGTAACTAGTTTTTCTACCTTCATATTACACATTCCAAGATAAAAATAGCTCTAGAAATTTGTAAATATGGATATCTATGTTAGTACATCTATGAGACTACCCACTATGCAGGTAATAACTAAGATTAGTAACATATGTATGTTACTACTATATGTTACTTCCCACTACGACTAATCTTAACATCTTTGTTCCGTTTAAAACATACTTAGTTAAATCATGAAAACCTTATCATGTGATATCTCCTCAAATTATCCTCACGTATTTGTTTTGAATTATTTGTTTTTAATAATTTTGTACATACAATGCTGCCCTAATGATTTTCTTTTCGAAATAGGAAGCGAAGCCCAACCTCTATATCAATAGATGCACATAGCCGTTTTATTTATTGCAAATGATGGAGGTTTAAATTATTACAATCATCATTTAACTAAGTTTGAGATGTGTATCAACCACCAAAAAATGAAAAGCAACAAGATGCTATCCATTTTGAATTTTACTAATATGTTGCCATCTTGTAGCCTGAAAAAAAAAGTCTTATGTGTAATTGTGAGCAGCCGGATGCACCCAGCATACGCTGCACTAATGACGGAATGGAAGCTACATCTATAACATGCTATGAGATGGTCTCCGAAACAAAAAAAGAATAAGCTGCACTTACAGTGGAGTCGAGGATCCCTGCTCCTGCCGAGGCGTAGCTGACTCCTCTCGTCAGCGCGCTGGGGATGATGTAGTTGCGTGATTTCAGCACTAGGTAGGCCAAAGGGCTCCTCTCAAAGCCCAAGTGCTTGGCTGCATCCATGGATCAAGTTAACATAATATTAATATGAACGCATGGCTTTTGTATATAGTTTATAACACTTTCATCAGTGCAAGGTTGTTTTGGAGGATCCCTGGTTAGATAACATAGCTTTACAGACAATTTTCCTTGGTTGTTTGATATTTCGTTGGCCCAGGATGATACTTTTATGTATGTAGTTAGCAATAACTTCAACATTTCTTTCAGGATGATACTTTTCGTTGGCCCATGAATTGTTACATCAACCAAATACTATTAAGGCCAGGATTTATGTGCTTCCTATTAGTGTTGATCCTGATGTGGCACAATGGTCTCTAAGGGAATCTCCAGCGGCCAGAATTATTTTGAACATAATTTATGTCTGTTTTGATCTATTTGCCTCAGGCCATGGATAAATACATTAGCTTTTTTTTCTCAGTTTGTCCGTTTGCGTCCAACCTGCCCCAGTGGTACTACTCTTTTTCTGACCAGAGCGGTATGGGCCATGCATTAATTTGGGGACGAGAGAGAGGGTACATGCTTTTGTGTGGCTGGTACATGGGCCAAACGGGGCATGTGATGGACATAGAGACAAGTGGATAGTGTCCGCCTAGACACAAATCTAACCCAAATTTAACCTGGAATGCGTCCAAGCGGACATGCCGGTCATTTTGAGTCGTCCGGCTGAGTTGCGGATTTTTATTTTTCTGTCCCCCCTGACCCAAACCCAAACGGACACAAAATATCCGTTTGTGTTGGGCCGCTGGTTCCGCGAGGATATATAGCCCGGAGACGACGAACAAAAATGCGTTCATTTGCCTCAAACTTTAGAGGGGCTCTAATCGAATGATTACCCAATAGGTAAAAAGAGCTTTTGTTTCCTCTCATCGAGATAGAGGTAGACAAAAGAGAGATTTTCGTCGTTTGTGCATCACTCGGATAGATGCCCTAACCAAAAATAAATGTTTTACTACTCTTTCTACTTATCAATCTCTTGAGAAAATATTGCTGATGCTCATAATAAATGGATCTGAAAACCTAAAATGCCTTCGAAGATTAAGATCGATCTTGCTGTGACCAGTCTCTCAGGATGTTGGGCTGACTAGCGATAATATGAGAAAAGAAAATGGGTTGGAATTCCCTTATGCTCCTTTTGTAATTGTGGACAACGTTAATCGCCTCTTCTTAAACTGTGTTGTTGCAAAAGTTGTCGGCAGAGTTAGGTGCTTGTTTGGGGTCAAGTACATGCCCCACGAGTCTTTGACAGAGTTTGGCTATGCTTACCTATCTGGGCATAAGAAATTTTATAATCTTTTGGCTGTTTCTATATGTTGGTCAATCTGAAATATGAGAAATAAGATAACCTTTGATAAATACGTTTTGAAGTTTCCTGTGATAGCGATCTTCACGATTTTCTCTTTTCTAAACTATTGGGCAGGTCTGTACCGTGATGAAGATTTTGAAAAGATAAAGCTTGGGCTCCAAAGCTGATGAACAAAGCAACGATGATGGCAAGAAGCATGCAAGGGGAGCCTGCTTGGATGGCAAACTTGATGATTGAAGGGACATGATCACCTCGTCAACTTGTTGTTTCATCGCGTTATGTTTAAACCTGTTGGTTTTGGTTTGTGTGTTTTGTGAACTTCTAGTGTGCTTGAGTGTCATCAGGTTTTTGCCCCGCAGTGGATACTCGGTGCCGAGTATCTGTCAGCGGGTTTCCTCATGATGTAAAGGCGGTACCTTTCCTCGTCTCCTCCATGTTGTGTGTCTGTTGTCCGAACAGATTTTGTATTTCCGTTATACCGTATATAATGGAAGAGGTAGCTCTTTTTAAATAAATAAAAAAACATCATACATACCGATAAAGTCAGCGAGGTTGTAGCCATTGCTAAACCGTCCGGTGGGCATGGGGCCGCCGGGGAAGTCGACGCCATAGAAGGGCACGTTGGCCCTGGGCACATCCTTCCCCGACAGGTGGTTGTTGTTCCCCACGTCCAGGGTCGAGCCACCCAGCACGAACACCGCCGGCACCACCGGCTTGCCCAGCCGCGCCGTGCTAGCGCCGACGGCCAGCACCACCACAAGGCCGAGAAGTACAATATGCTTCATGGCCCCTTGTCTACCGAGCTAGGGATCGAGCTAGCCAGCTAACTAAGGATGCCAAGGTTATGTGCAAACTAGTTATCGCTAATCGGTAATGTGCTAAGTGTGGTTAAGTTGATGGCAAGGGGTATATGTACTTATAAGCTAGCCAAAATGTCGACGATGGACGCGGCAAGTTAGTGATTCGATCCATGTGCTAAACGATCAACCTGTACCGATAAGCCCGAATCTTCTGGTAGAATATGTGTGGAGTACTTTACAATACATCAACTGAAATATAATTCACATTACTATTTTTTTTTTGCGAAACACAGTACAGACGTAGACGCTCACATATACGTACATATACTCACCGCTATGGACGCACACCTTATCCCTATGAACACCTTCGAGAGACTGGATCCAAGAAACTAATTCGGCTGGTCTTGAAATTGACGAAATCACCATGAATGTCTCACTATCGACAGGAACGTCGCCTTCCACTGAATAATATTCCGCATTTTAATGAGACATCAAAGTGTTAAGTCTGGAATTTAAACGCTGGTGGGCTGAGGGTACCACTGCCATCCTAACCATCTAACCACATGTTGATTCTCATTCACATTATTATACCATATATATGCACAATGATCCGGCATGTTGCGTCTGCATATCGTCGACGATCCTTCTGTTTGGCGCGTCTGATGTCGAGCCCCCTTGTCAACTCTCCCAAAGAAATCGATCACCATGCCTTTCAGTTTCTCTCATTTTTTACGATCAATCCGTCACATTCTGAAGGTGACAGCTCAACTAAACGCGGATATAAAGTGACTGCGCGTATATCTCTATACAGATCGAGTTTAACAGCCTAGCTCGAACTATATAAAATGGTGTGGTTTCAGTGCTGGCCTCCACCTTTTGAGGATTATGTGCTCAAGGATATGTACATGTCGCTATGAGCTAGCTGGATCAATCAGCTTCGAAATATACTGATGTACACGTTTTAACAATTTATTTCAGCCGATGTGTGTCTCCTCCTGAAATTTATCTCACGAGCTCGTCCAAATTTGTAATGGTGGATCATGCGCAGGAAATCCATAAAAGGTTTGGTCAACTATAGGCAACACAGCTGAGGACTAAAATTATCTGACCACGCTCCTAAGTCCTATCCTACTAACCACTGGGAACTCCCGCCCTGTTTCTAAACGCCCGTTCAAGTTTGAACTTGGCTGGTTACACTGCGAGGGGTTCCATGAAATGGTTAAAACGGTTTGGGAAAGACCGGTCTCTGAAAATACTCCAATTTTGAGATGAAATAATAAAATGCGGGCTATGCGCAAACATCTCTCTGGTTGGGTTGCCCATATGACTGGTATTCTTAAAAAGGAGAAGGCTCGCTTATCATCTGTTATTGATGAGCTTGAGGCTTTAGTTGAGGTAAGACCGTTATCTCAGCAAGAGACTGAACTTAAGAATCAGTCCAATGCGCAGATAGCGAGTCTTGTTCGCGAAGAGGAGCTTAAATGGTATCAGCGTTGCAAGGTCCAATTCATATTGGAAGGAGACTCAAATACGCGATATTTCCATGGCTTAGCCAATGGGAGATACCGGAAAAAACGTATTCATTCTCTTATACAAGATGAAGGGCTGATTGAAGGCCATGAGCAACTAAAATCCTATATTATGAATTATTATAAAGGTCTGTTTGGCCCTCCGAAGGAAAGTTCCTTTTCTTTAAACGAGGAATTAACGGATGACATACCCCAAGTATACATGGAAGAAAATGGCCTTCTGACGGCACCTTATTAAGAGGAAGAAGTTCACAAGGCAATTTTCCAAATGGAATGTAATAAAGCACCAGGTCCAGATGGTTTTCCAGTGGAGTTTTATCAAACTTTCTGGGATACTATAAAAGCGGATCTTCTAGATTTGTTCAGTGCTTTGCACATGGGACAACTAAAATTATTTCGTCTAAATTTTGGTGAAGTAATTTTGTTACTGAAAGTTAATGAGGCAGAAAGGATTCAACAATATAGACCTATTTGCCTATTAAATGTAAGTTTCAAGATTTTCACGGAAGTGTCCACCATTAGACTTAATACGGTCGTGGATCATGTAGTTCATCCATCACAGACTGCTTTCATGCAAGGAAGGAATATCCAGGATGGAGTGGCGGTTTTGCATGAGACGGTACATGAGATGCATACCAAGAAATTACATGGGGTTATTTTAAAATTAGATTTTGAAAAGGCATATGATAAGGTTAAGTGATCTTTCCTACAGCAGACGCTCAGGATGAAAGGTTTTTCTCCTGAGTGGCGTGCTCTAATTAATGATTTTTTGTATGGAGGAAGTGTGGCAATCCGGGTTAATGATGATACCTGACACTACTTCTAGACACGAAATGGGTTACGCCAAGACGATCCGTTGTCACCAATGTTGTTCAACATTGTCGCGGATATGCTGGCTATGCTGATAGAGCGGGCCAAGTCTGATGGTCAAATTGAAGGTGTGATCCCACATCTGATTGATGGTGGTTTATCAATCCTTCAATATGCCGATGATACAATTCTGTTTATGGATCATGATCTTGAAAAAGCTCGCAACCTAAAATTAATTTTGGCAGCATTTGAGCAGTTGTCGGGATTAAAAATCAATTTCCATAAAAATGAATTGTTCTGCTTCAGCGATGTCCAAAATGATACAGCTCTATATGCAGAGTTGTTCGGTTGCGGGCAAGGCTAATTTCCTATTCGCTATTTGGGTATCCCTATTCATTATCGGAGACTCACAATCGCTGAATGGAAAATAGTGGAGGAAAGATTACAAAAACGCCTTAGCAGCTGGAAAGGAAAATTGTTATCCCTGGGAGGAAGATTGGTACTCATTAATTCGGTACTGACTAATATGGTACTGTATATGCTATCTTTCTTCCTCGTACCAAAAGGAATCCTGTATAAACTCGATTATTATCGATCCAGATTCTTTTGGCAAGGGGACAGTGAGAAAAAGAAATATTGACTGATTAAATGAAGTATAGTTTGTAGTCCCAAAGATCAAGGAGGGCTTGGAGTTCATGACTTGGAGGTCAAGAATTCAGCCCTGCTAGGTAAATGGTTGTTCAAGCTTCTTACCGAGGATGGGATTTGGCAAACTATTCTTAGGAGAAAGTATATCGGCTCGAAGACGCTATTCCAAGGGGTTTGGAAACCAGGGGATTCGCACTTATGGGCAGGTCTCATGGCGGCAAATAAATTCTTTTTCCGCCATGGTACATTCTCAATCAAGAATGGAGCACAGATACGGTTCTGGGAAAACATTTGGTTAGGCAATGCACCCTTATGTGAACAGTATCCTACCCTGCATAGTATTGTCCATCGCAGAAGTGATATCATTGCCACGGTAATGGATACCTCACCTCCGAATGTGACGTTCAGACGGGTCTTGCTTGGGCAAAGGCTATTGGCATGGAATTCCCTAATTCAACGGCTGGGAGATATACAACTATCGCCTGAGCCGGACGAATTTAGGTGGAATCTACATGTAGATGGCACATTCTCGGTAAAATCACTATACAATGCGATACTCATTCTGACATATCAGTTGATAATAATAAGAAAATTTGGAAGATGAAAATACCTCTAAAAATAAAAATATTTGGACGGTATCTTCGTCGGGGATCCTCACCAAGGACAATCTTGTTAAGCGAAACTGGCATGGAAGTACTCGGTGTGTTTTCTATCAACATGAAGAAACTATTAAACACCTTTTCTTCCAGTGCCGATTTGCGAAATCTATATGGTCAATCATCCAAGTAGCGTCTAGCGTGTATCCTCCGACTAGTGTGGCCAATGTCTTTGACAATTGGCTTCATGGTATCGATTCAAGGTTTAAGTTGCTTTTTAGGGTGGGGACGCTTGCAGTTATCTTGGCGCTTTGGCTAAGCAGAAATAACAAGATTTTTAACGATAAAAATTGCTCTACTTTGTAGGTTGTCTACAGAGTACAGATATTCTCTGTTTGTGGTTACCTCTTCAGCGAGTGGAGAACCGAGACCTGTTTATGGAGATCTGTACACGGTTGGAGGCTACGATGAGGGATATTTTTTCCCTACATGGGTGACAACATAGTCTACGGATTGAATCTTCACCCACACCTTAGGCGTCTTATGATTCATCGCCTCGATATGTAATTCGCCTAGTTTCATTTTCCGACTTTTGACTCGAGACATATAAACGGCTATGTGCATCCTGGTTATGCAGAGGCTGAATGTAATTGCTTCTCAAAGTAATAAAGCATCTATTATCAAAAAAAACTATAGGCAACACAGTACTATATATGCATATTGTCTCCCTGCTGTACGTTTACGAATTAACAACGTACCAGCAGCCTCAAAAGGATCTACAGAAATAATTGATGGTACTGTGGTGCCTACAGTAGATACTCGCTCGTGTTAAAATATTAAAAATATGTTTTTGGTCACTAACATGGTTCTTCAGAAATTAACTTTGCCAAGTATTTCTTGTGCCGGTATGTCGCTAACAACGAAAAAAAACAATGATAATTTCGAAAACTACTTTTCGTCACAAACCTATAAATATGATTTACAAATATCTAAATACACTAGTAGAAACAAGGGCTTTGGTTTTTTGCCCCAGATGTCATTTGCACCGGATTTGGCACGAACCGGTGCTAAAAGGGGTCATTAGCACCGGTTCGTGGGGAGCAGCCGGCCGAGGGACCTTTTGCACCGGTTCGTGTTACGAACCGGTGCAAATGATCTATCTTTTGCACCGGTTCGTAACACAAACCGGTGCAAAAGGTTCGTCGCCAGGCACGTGTCAGCCCAGGAACCTTTAGCACCGGTGCAAAAGGTGCTAACCGGTTCTGCATATATACACAAAGACATCGGGAAAACCCACTTCCCATCGAAGCCTTTAGAAATGCTGCAAAGGAAGTTGAAAAGGGGAAGTTCCGTCCCGAAAGAGAGAAGGACCAGCTCACACGCGCCCTTGGGAATCCTGAACACCCAGGACGAACACGAACCATACCAGGTGGCAAGCCGTGGTGTATTGGGTTTCCTGCAGAAACGAAGAAATATCCCGATAGAAGCCGTCAGAGGCAAAAGGATGTGGTTCAAGAACGCGTTGCTAAGCTAGAGGAGCAAGTGAGGATGATAATGTCAGGCTCAGTCACAGTCACCCAACCTCAACCTAATCCGCGGATAGAAGAAGTTGCATTCGATGCTACCGGCCAGGGATCTCAGCGGAAGAGCAGCGTGGCTTCCACGGAGCTGCCTGGTGATGATGCAGATGTGGATCCGCAGATGGCTCCTCCCTCCCCTGTGGATCCGCAGATGCCTTCTGATCTCTACCCTGTGGACTTTATCACAGAGTCGACACCTTGTGAGCTACATTTCCAAACGATGGGCTACTTAACGCTCAAGGCGGCGATCGGCTATGTCTTACCGCCGGTACCTGATCAAAGATATCACTTCAAGCCGGTTCCACCTGGATACGCTCGTTGCCGGGGTGGATCAAGTTATGGATGGGTATGGGCCGCCGAGGCTTGACCACCCTGCCGGTGAAGGGGATTTGCTAGAGCTGGGAGAAGCCAAGAACACTACAGTTCTATGGCGAAAGGAATTCATTGTGATTCCGGGTTGGAAGGCGCCAACAAGGTCTCCACCGAGCCAGCATTCTCCACCGATGCAGCCGTCTCCAGTGCGTGAGCCTTCCCCGCCGGCGCGTGAGCCTTCCCCGCCGGCGCGTGAGCCTTCCCCGCCGGCGCGTGAGCCTTCCCCGCCGGCGCGTGAGCCATCTCCGCCGCCGCGTGAGCCTTCTCCGCCGCCCAAGTATAAGAGGAAAATTAGGTGGACCGCTACGACACAGCTGAGTTGTAACAAATCACCGAGACGCAAACAAGAGCCCCTCCCAAGAGTGCCTAAGGTTGCTCCCAAGAGACCTTATGACTATACAGTTGAGGAAAATGCCAAGATCGTAGCTGAACAGCACAAGCAACAAATGTTGAAACTTAAAAAGCCCCAGCTTGAGCCGGAGCCAGCTATATCTCTGGAAAAGAAGTTGAAACTGCTGAAGAACCTTCATCAACCTGAGCCAAGTCTTTCATCGAACTATGACCGGTCTATTCGCAAGTCAAATGTGTTAGCAAGAGAGCGGTGGGAAAAAGTAAGGTAGATGGGAAACCAGTTCCCCAGCTTGGAGCCCGAAAAACTCGTGCCCCCCGCTCCAAGTGTATCCCGATGTCCTAGCGTGCCTTGATCCAACGATGGTAAAACTATACAAAGATGAGACAGATGCGGCCGGTATGAGTATTCCTGAGTACTTAAGCCGCATCGAATTCATGGACACGGACGATGTCCAATTAGCATACCATTACACATACGGGGAACCTCTTGTCAGAGCTGCGGGGTTGCCTAATCTATCAACACAGCTGCGAAGACTACATAATTGGTACTTGGATGCATGTAAGGACGGCCAGAACTGGATCATGGTGGCAATAAGAGATGAGCACTACGGGCGAACTGACGTGATGAACATCGAATTTTGTGAATTATTTCAGTTATTCAACCAAGACGCCCTCGACAAATCTCTGCTGAGTGCATACTGTCTGTAAGTATTATTTATGTAATTAAGTCTCTACCGCGGCTCGTCCATTATTGCATGCATATAACCATACTCTCACTCTGTATTATGCAGAATGAAGATTCGCGAATGCCGCAAGGGGCAAATCTATGATCTTGGGTTCGTTGACCCATATACCGTGAATGGGTATACTGTCGACAACTCTCCCAAGGACACGGAGAATAACTTGGTACATGTCTTAAGGAAAAAGTCATACAAAAGGGCAATACTATTTCCTTACAACTTCGCGTGAGTGTTACTCTCTTCACACATTAAATCTTTTTCGCTTACTCCATGTGTTAAGTGTAATTGATGAGTTATGCATATATATATGTGTGTGTCCGCGGGTTTCACTATATCCTGCTAATCATTGAACCCGACACCGGGATAGTAGAAGTCATGGACTCGAAGAGTAAACCCCTTGAGGCGTGGGGGGACATGGCTGATATCCTCCACAAGGCTTGGAAACGGTTCACCAACAAAGCTCCGGGTTTAAAGAATAAAGAACTTCGAATAAAACATGTACCGGTAAGTACTAATGGCTAGGCCGCGCATCTCTTTGATTCTAGTTTCAATACACTTATTATCATCCTTGATTATATATATATTATTTTGATTGAACTTTGTTCTCGTAAAGTGCTTGAGGCAAGAGGACGGGAATAATTTATGCGGGTTCTACGTTTGCGAGTTCATCCGCCAGAATACCCATCATGTGAGGGACATTTTGGAACAACTTGATGTAAGTAATTAAACAACATTCATGGCTTTATTTTATCACCTTGTGTTTCATTCACATACACACATATATATGTACTGACCATCGTACCTTCTTCAAATTATTAGATCGAACGGTTGCGGGACGGTCTTCTAGCAACAGAGCGTGTACGAGCAATTCAAGAAGAACTGGCGGGGTTCTTACTTGAGCAAGTCATAGCTCCAGATGGAGAACACTATGTGGACAACCGCCAATATCAAAGTTGATGTAGACATATATATATATGCATTAACGTGTGTCACTTTGATCGATATATGTAATACAATGGTTTCCTATATATATATTTGAATTGTTTGCATTAATATTATACCGTGTTTCGAATGGAGGCAGAGTCTGCCGCGGCAGCGTTTTAGTGCAATTCTCTGCCGCGGCAGAGTCTACCGCGGCAGGGAATGGCACCAAAACCCTGCCGCGGCACAACCCTTTGCACCGGTTCGTATTACGAACCGGTGCAAAAGTCCCCGCCGGACTCTCCACAGACGGCCACGTGGTGCCCCCTTTAGCACCGGTTTGTAACCGAACCGGTGCAAAAGGGGGGGGCCTTTTGCACCGGATGGTTTGCACCGGTTGGCCATCCGGTGCATATGGGCCTTTTGAACCGGTGCAAAAGAGCAGTTTTCCACTAGTGATAAATATTCAAAACAAATTCATGTTTCTGCAGTTTTTGATGCACAAAAATGAGAAAGTGATGATGGATCCTAAATTTGTCAGTACAATCATACATTTAAGAAAAAGGAATATAAACTTTATCAGAAATATATCATTTTCAACATATCACCTGGGAAGTGGGAACGACATTGATATGTAGGTTGAAGAAGTGTTGGAAGAGCTCTTTGTCAGTTTAAACCTTGACGAGTCGTTATCATCTATAGCTAAAACACTGATGACCACTAACTTCATCTGCAATCAATCATGAAGTTTGTGAGTGAAATTAGTGCTTAGATGATCCCAATTTGTAAGAAAGCACTTTTGCGAACATCTCTATCTACTTGGATTAATGCTCCTAATACTCTGGGATTGCCCCCAAAATTGGTAGTAACTAGATGGTACCCCGCGCGTTGTTGCGGAACTTATATCTCCTATTCTTTATAAAGAAAAAATTGAAAGACCATTGCTAGACTGTCAGGATGTCCCATTGCATCTCCATTGCGAACACCATTTCGTGCATCCCACAAATGCTATAGTGTAACAGCCAACAGAACTTTCTGAATCTGTGTTGAATGTTTAAGGAAATCAAAAGTCCATTCCTTCACATTCACAAAACAGTTGCGTTTTAGCTGGATAGGAAAGGACTTCTTTAGCTCTTGCCACACTTCTGATGCATATTGGCAAAACAAGAACACGTGCTCCACCTTCTCCTCATGATGACAGAAAACGCAGTCATCCTAACAGTCAAAATGTTGTTCGCAAGCTTTGGTAATGTATTTGGTTCCTGTCCATATATGTATACATGCGGATCTTATCCCATTTTTGGCTGCATCGTGACCTCGTTAGATTTGTAAATTAGCGATCATTCGAGGCAACAACTTCTATAATAGTATCACTAGTTGAATGCCCGTGTGTTGCTACGGCTCTCATTCACAATATATTCTTACTTTATATTTCTCAATACATACTGTATTTCTTGTAGAGTAACTTCTTGCCAATTTGTGCAACATGTTTTCTTGTAGAATAATTTCTTTGCCAGATTGTGCACATAATACGCAACAATTCTTGTTCATAGTCAACCCATATACATAGTACAAGACAAATTTATTGTATTTCATCCTAGAAGTTATTTACATATCCATAGATGATCATCACCTATGAATATGGAATTAATTATTTAGTCGTGTATCACCTCCCTTAAAATATACTAAATCGTGGAAGAAAAAAGGTAGCACTCAATTGACAAAGAATTTTGATATTTTAAGAAAACATGTAGCCAAATTGTCATGCTCTAACAGATGCCCTCATGTAGTTGTGATGTGTAAGCAATACACAAGGGAGTAAATTGTAACTAAGTATCTCACTAAAATTCATGTGAAGATAACTCGCTTCTTCTAATAGTTGGTTTTGGTAGCCATAATTTTCTTTAATTAGGGAATATCCATACATAAAAAATTAAGTCACAGTGACAGCTATAGTCCAGCCAAAAAATAGTCTCCAAAGCTAACAAACAAATATAAACATCACTTTCCACACACCTTATAATATAGGAAACAAAGAAACAACGTCCTTAAAGCTCCCCATGTACATGATCGTTGCCCCAGTCGTCCGCTGCCGTTGTTGGTCGACGTAAATCACTCCTAAGAATCACATGGGCTTGGGTAATCCTACCTCCACCTAATCAGTTAGATGGAGGGGTTCAATATTCAGACACAGCTCTCAATCCTACCTCTACCTAATCAGTTAGATGGAGGAGTTCAATATTCAAACACTGGATGCGAGGATAGAGGCGAAGGAAGGCGAACTTATCAAGCTTGAGTCCAATGGTGAAGTTACTTGCCATCAGCTCTCAGGTCTGAATCATAACTTAATAAAATTGAGAACTTTGATGCACTTAAGTTCTTTAATACCGAGACAAATGATATTGCAAAGCAGATCATATTGCACGATCAGTTCTACCAAAAGGCTCTCTGCAATCACCTTCACACAACAGTAAAATCAATTGACAACGCAAACGCCATGATTCTCCTTTTTAAAGAAAGATAACTTGCATAAGTAAATAAGGTTTATTCACATATATATAAAGTGACATCTACAAATGCTTTTCAAAGTCTCTAGTAATATAGGTAAACCTCCACATGACCCATCAACTGAACCAAACGATTTATTTATAAATATATGTGTTTTGGTCATGTACACCAATTAAGATATTTGAAGGTTGCATTGAGTCAACAAAATTACCTTATCAATTTATAAGAATATGTACTAAATTCAACCATATTTCGAAAGAGATGTAAAATCTGATTAAAAAATTACCTTGAGGAAGTTAATGAAGCCGCATTTCTAGAAGAAAGTATTGAGAAAATTGTATATTCCACACTTGGCTTGTCCTCAACACTCAATTGTATTTCCTATCAGATCGTATGATGCGCATGGAATTTTCCAAGAACTAAGATTGCAAGAGGAAGAACGAACGAACCTGACTCTGAACGTACCTGTGTCGCCTCTTTGTAGGTCGCCTCTGTCTAGATAGGGTGGCAGTTGACCTTGGCGATTTCGCGGGAGAATGAGCGTTGTAGAATTATATAAAGAGGATTTTCCCGCGAACTGGGAAAGATTGACAGAAGAGCATTAGCCTGCTAACTACACCTTGTCTTTGTTTGTATCTTCACTCCTAAAAGAACACCATAACTACACAATATGTGATCATCATACTCGGATTGTAATATTTCAATCGAACTTCCAGTATTTCATCTAGCGAAAAATAAATTACTCCACGATTCAAGAGTACTTAGTGCAAAGATGATGGAAAGCAATCCACAAAACGAAAATCTTTCCACTTGCAACCAAATCCCAGCAATATGGAACTTGTTTGGCTAGGGCTGGTTCAACAAAACATTAATTCCTTCAGGTAAGACAGTGGCATTCAAAATTAAACTCAATTTAACAGAAAAGGAGATTACCATCTGCTATGATCCATGTTGCCTGCCCAACTTTACGACATATCCAAAAGACCATACGTATAGGAGACCAAGGAGCTCCTCGACTGGAGCGTTGCCTCTGATCCTACATTCACCCTTGATGGGATTAGCACGGTAGTGCACTTGTGAGGACATCAAGAGGTTAGATATGTTTAAGCAGACAAACCTACTAACACAGGTAATCATCTGACCACTCTCACTCTAATCTTGACAACCAGCAATGCTTTTCCACTTGCAAGTAACCTGCATATGACATAAGAAAACATGACAAAACAATGTGGCTCAGTATAACAACTCTTATTCCATAAAAATTTGAATTCTATGCCCCAACCAGCATCAAAGCATCACACATATTTCCACTTGTTGGCATAATTCTTAAATGAATAACAGTGCCAGGAAGCCCTCGTACCACGTAAGCTCCTCCGCTTCCAGGACTCAGATGTTGATGGGTATTTATCTGATCAGAAATGTAAACATAAAAAATCTTAAATAAATTCTTGAATGAGAGGAATTTTTTAATGGAGGAATACAAATTCTTGTATTTACCCATGCTTTTTGTAAAGGCGGACTATTGGCCTACTGCAAATGTACATGGCAAAAAAAAGGTACATGATCTTATCTGGAGTTAGAAATACATGCTTCTTTTTTTTCGAAAAGGGGAATGAAACCCCGGCTTCTGCATCATGATGATGCACACGGCCTTTTATTAAAAGTATAAGAATACAAAGTTATAACATCTCAGGCATCACCTAGAGTTGATACAAGAATCAACCAGCGAAAACAAACTAAGAAAGACAGATTACACATCATGGTATCCGTCTACTGTGCCGCCAGCCAGCCTGGCACAAGATATCCTGAGCGACCATCTGGAGCCGTGTGCATCCAGTAGCCATAGCATCCCGCTGTCCCTCCGGTGACAGGAGAGCCCACAACTGGACCCAATGTGCCACCATATGGATAACCTGCAAAAAGTGGAAAGAATATTTTTTGTTAAATATAATATCATTCCGCACCCTCCATATAGACCAACATAAGGCAGAAACCCCAATACATGCTTCTAAATCCTTGTAGGATTTTCTTCCACCTCTGTGAAGGACTGGCGTAACTATTTGAAAGTGAAGCATCCATATGCTCAAGGTTATATATGCCTAGCAGGCCAGGTAAAATTGGCATCGAAAGAATAGATGGCATGTCCATATTGATCCCACTTCATTTTGATTGCACGCAACACATTCATAATCTTCTATATATAAAGAAGTTAGTGAAGCATTTTCCTTGTATTTACTATTTAGTCTGTAACCCGAAGTAGCTAAAAAAGGTCTGTTTTAATTGACTACATGACTTCCAAAGCCACATGAAACTTGACTACATTGTTGAATTCTCTCATCTGTGGGAGTTACGGTAAAAGAACTACAGCTCGAACTACAACATGTGTTCATGCAGTCTCGTGTAATTGAGGTCGGCCACTACAATCCAAACGGCACCCTTCCACTCCTACCAAGATTCGTTCCACTGGTAACAAAGTTTGTATCCATCATGGGCAATGACAGAAACTACCCAGCTGCACTGAATCTGAAGTACTAAACTACTCAAGCAAATATTAAGCAATATGGAGAAGGGTACAAAAAGCATGGTCCTCACCACCGTTACAAAATCCAAGCGCCTGGAGGGGTTGGGAAGGATCTGGAGGGGATGCCGACCTTGCCCGGCTACAGGCCCAGCTTCGTGCTCGCCTAGGGGAGATGGCCGGGAGCAGCAATGTTGGCGCATGCAGCCGTGGAGAGCGAGATGGTCAGAAGGTCGCTGGGCACTGTGACTGGCTGCTGCGCGGAAGCAGGGATGACAGAGCGTCAGCCCTCTTGCCGGGCACCGCTGGAGGAAGGTGAAGTCCTGGGCGGAGGTGGAGGTGGGGCGGCGGCAAGGGTGGCGGCGGACAATAAGCGGTATCTCTTCTCTGTGAGCCTGTGATATTGAGAGATTGATCGATTCCGATTTGATACTGTAATTAGCAATAACAAATAAAAGGAAAGAGTGGGACTTGCCGTGATAAGCAGTCGGGGGTTGCGTGTAACTGAGCGGAGCCTTTGATATTAGATCAAATGGTCCGGATGTTCCGAATCTCCTTCACCAAACGCGTTATACGATCTACGACCAACTCTAATATAATAGTAAAGATTTGATGCAACAACTTTTTATGACAGGGTACAAGATGAAGCCGCGATGAGCCCTATTGGGCCAGAACTATTTTGAAAACGTGCAGTGAGTAGGTCACACCGGTAGAATTGCTAATGGTCGGGTTTTTGACACGAGTATGAAAGCTTATGAACCATTTGATTGACGAAAGTAGATGTATAATATTTATTTGAGGTTAGCACAAAAGACCTCGTATTATAAGGGTTTACTACACTCGTCTGAGCACACTTTTCACCAGATATATATTTCCAGTCATTAATCAATGAATATGGTTCCCATTATATTGATTTGAATCGGTAAATATTTACAAGCATAGTTGTTCGAATTGTACGACCAAATATGAAACACGAGGCAATTTGAAAGGAGTAACATCGGCTGGTGAAACTTTCGGTGGGCCTTCCGGGGAGGTCCATGTGCCATAGGACGACCGGACGATTCATTTGGGGCGCCAGCTCCGGCAGGTAGTCGTTGTTCCACGAGCGAGTCACCGAACAAATACACGACATTCACCAGCGGCTGGCAGTTCTCGCCGTCCGCTGTCGGTCCTAATGATATGCAAGTTGTGAATGAGCAACTAGTATTCACAGGTGCCAAAGACCAGTACATGTACATGTGTTACAATATGCAGGAAAACCCCTCATACACTAGGAGTATACACTAAAGGGGTCTATACATCACTAACACCCTCCCCCCTCAAACTCATGGTGGATCAACAACACTGAGTTTGGAGAGAAAGAACCCATGTTGTGCTCTAGTATGGGTCTTCGTGAAGAAGTCCGCAAGCTGTAGCTCGGAAGGCACATACTGAAGAGCCATAACCTGATCTTGCACAGCATGACGGACGTAGAAGGCATCAACACCAATGTGTTTGGTGAGCTCGTGCTTCACCGAATCACGCGCAATGCTGATGGCACTAGTACTGTCCGATAAGAGAGGAGTCGGTGCGTCAGCAGAAACACCAAAGTCCTCAAGTAACCAGCATAACCAAGTCACCTCTGCAGTCAAGAGACCCATGGCTCGCAACTCAGCCTCGAAACTCGAACGAGAGACTGCAGCCTGCTTCTTGGTCTTCCAAGCAATGAGAGAACCACCAAGAAAGACACAGTAGGCAGAAAGAGACTTGCGATCCGAGGGATCACTAGCCCAGGTAGCATCTGAGTGTAGGTCTGGAGCTGTAAAGAGCTGGAGCGAGGAAAGAAAAGATGACGGGAGATAGTGCCACGAAGATAGCGAAGGACACAAAGGAGATGACTATAGTGGACACTAGTGGGAGCAGACATGAACTGAGTCAGAATGTGGACCGGGTAGGAGATGTCAGGACGGGTGACAGCAAGATAGACAAGGCTCTCAACCAAGTAAAGATAGCGAGTCGGGTCCGGAAGAGGATCACCATCAGTGGCACGAAGACGGACATTGAGCTCCATATGAGTCTCAACAGTGCGCTCATCACCAACAGCGGCACGAGTAAGAACGTCCTGAATATACTTCTCCTGGGAGATATAGAAGCCATCGGAGGTAGAGGAAAACTCAAGCCCAAGAAAGTAGCGAAGAGGACCAAGATCAGTCATGAGAAACTGGTCACGAAGACTTGCCTTGACAAAGGCAATGTACTCAGGGTCGTCACCTGTGATGATCATGTCATCGACATAAAGAAGAAGGAGAGTCCGACCACGAGAAGATGTGTGGACAAAGAGCGTTGGGTCATGTGCGCTGGGGACAAAGCCAGCAGAGGTCACCACAGAGCAAAACGCTAAAACCAGGCGCGAGGGGCTTTCTTAAGGCCATAGAGAGAGCGTCGGAGATGACATACCATGTCGTCGGGAATAGAGTGCCCAGGAGGTGGCTGCATGTATACCTCCTCACGTAACTCACCGTTAAGAAAAGCATTCTGCACATCAAGCTGAGAGGCAGACCAGTGACGAACAGAAGCAACAGCAAGAAGGGTACGAACTGTGGTCATGTGAGCCACTGGAGCAAAGGTCTCGTCGTAGTCACGGCCATGCTCTTGCTGAAAGCCGCGAGCCACAAGACAGGAGTGACAACATCCCAGGTGCCAGTACGCTCAAGAACAGCAATCTCCTGAGCCATCGCTAGCTGCCATTCGGGATGAGCAACAGCATCCCGAATAAGAGGTCGACTCAAGGACAGCGAGAGAGGCCGTAGTGAGTGGGAGAATAACGATCGGGAGGAGGACGAGCACGAGCACGAAGATGATGAGGCTGCTCGGACGGAGAGGGCATCGCACTAGAGGTGGAGGGCATGTCAGGAGAAGCATCATCATCCTCACGTGGACGATGGGAGTAGTGAAAAGGGTAGGGAGGAACCTCCGTAGGCGAGGAAGGTGACATGGGAGATGAAGGTGTGGAGGGTGGGGAAGGTGGTGAGGGAGGAGAGGGCGGTCTGGTGGGTGAAGAAGGAGGAGAAGGTGGTGAGAGACTCGGCGGAGCAGGTACCTGAGGCACAGGAGGAGGTGAGTCAGGGAACATGAGAAAAGAGATATCATCCACCGAGAAGGAAGAGGAGGAGGAGGAACGCAGGTAGAAGGGACGGGACTCATCAAAAGTGACATCCCGAGATATGTGCATCCGACGACCAACAGGATCCAAACACTTATATCCCTTGTGCTCAGGACTGTAGCCAAGAAAGACTCACTCAATAGATTGAGCAGTCAGCTTGGTGCGTTCGCGTGGAGCAAGAAGAACATAGCAAACGCAACCAAAAAGACGAAGGGTCGAATAATCAGGAGTGCGGCCAGTAAGACGCTCAAGAGGAATACCACCCAGCAGGGCCGTGGAGGGCTGAAGGTTGATGAGATAGGTGGAAATAGATACAGCCTCAGCCCAGAAGTGAGGAGGAAGAGAGACGGCGATCATCATTGCACGAGCCATCTCAAGCAGGTGGCGATGCTTGCGCTCAGCCACCCATTTTGGGCATGGGCACCAGGGCAGGAGAATTGAGCAAGAGTGCCATGGTCAGCAAGAAAACCACACAATAGCTGGGAGATATACTCGCCAGCCGAGTCAGCCCGAAACACACGAATAGGCGTGGAAAACTGAGTATGGACCATGGCAGCAAAACGCTTATAGATCGGGAGAACCTCGTTGCGAGAAGTCATAAAGTAGATCCAAGTGTGGTGAGAGAAGTCATCGATAAAATAACATAGTAGTGTGCCCCCCTTTGAAGCAAAGGTAGCAGGACCCCAGACATCAGAATGAACCAAATCAAAAGGATGCTGAGATACAGACTCACCAGTAGGATAAGGTAACTGATACTATTCACCAAGCCTACAGCCCTGACAACCCTGAAACGAGACATCTCCTGAGACAGGCCCCAGAAGACCTCGACGAAGTAAAGATGACAAGCGAGAACCACAAAGATGACCAAGACGATGATGCCACTGCTGAAAGGAGGCGGTAGAGGAAGCAGCAAGCACACGTGGTGCAGTCGGTGAAGTGGTAGAAGAGGGAACATGAAGCCAGTCAAGCTCCCAAAGTCCCTGGGAATCACGGCACCGAGGGCCAGCCCCAACCAGTGCCCGAGTGTGAGTGTCCTGAACAGAACAAGAATCAACTTCAAGAATGACCCGACAACCAGAATCAGTGAGTTGAGAATCGGAAAACAAGTTCATGGTAAGACGGGGAACATGAGAAACATCAGGAACAGAAAAGGAGGGAGTAGAAAGAGTGCCACGACTAGCAACAGGAAGAGAAGTACCATCGGCAGTAACAACACAGACAGGAAGAGGAAGAGGTCGAAGAGAGGAAAGAGAGGAAGAATCAGGAGACATGTGAAAAGAAGGTCCAGAATCCAGAACCCACGAGGATGTACCTCACTGTGTAGAGGAAGTAGCCACAGAGGCAGCAGTACCTGTCGAAGCAGGGCCAGAAGAGGCAAGGAGACGCTAAAGCCTCGGTATATCCTGCTCAGTGAAGCCGGTCGTGACGGGCGCTGAAGGTGGAGCACTAGGAGGCACACCCCACTGCTTCTGATAGCAGTCAGACTCAAGATGACCAGACCTCCGGCAGTGAGTGCAGAACCGTGGAGGACGAGGGCGACCTCCACCACGAGAAGGGAAAGCTCCTCTAGTAGCAATAGGCGTTGGTGTGGGTAGAAGCGGCGGTGCAGGGGCAGCCGGAGACCGAGCAGCAATAACAGAAGGTGTCCCAAGTAGACCAGCACCACGCAAATGAGTCTCCTCGGCACGGAGCTCAATTAGCACCTCTGAGATAGGAACACGGCCTCGAGCAAACAACTGGGCACGATGGGGCTCGAACTCTAGACGAAGTCTCGACAGGAACTCATGGATCCTCTGAAAATCCATGTCGGAACGTACGGTCTGGCAACACTGGCAAGTACCACAGACAGCACTGCGAAGGGAGTCAAGTTGGCGCCAGATCGCCGCACTCTGGGTGTAGAACTCATCAACAGTAGAGTCACCCTGCTGAAGATCATGCTCCTGACGCAGCACAGATAAATACAGAGAATCCCCATAAGGTTGATAGCGCCGATGAAGGTGAGACCACATCTCAGCAACAGTAGCAAGACCCATAAACTCAGAAGCAAAATGTGGCTGAACACTCTGAGAAAGAACAGCAGCAGCCTGGCATCCTCATCACACCACTGAGTAAAAGCCGCCAGACTATCCCGATAAGAACCAAGAGCCTCCGAGTAAGAAAGTACTTGCTACTCATATGCCTCATCAGCAGCAAGCTCGGCAGACCTAGCTGCCTCCTGCGCAGCCTGAGGAGCATCATCAGCAAGGTCCTGTGGCACTGGCGGTCGAGTAGGACAGTGGGATGCGGCGGACAAGGGACCTCGCCGGTAAGAACACCCCACAGCCGAAGAACACGCATGTGGATGCGCATAAAGGCATCAAACTCCCCATAGTTGGTACCATCAAAGATCACGGGGCGCCGAGGAATACTGACATAACCAGATGCGTAGGATTCCATCTTTTCCCCCTTTTTTGCCAGATCTAGATCTAGATCAGAGAGAAAATCCCAAGCTCGGCCGGAGCAGGCCCGGTCAGATCGGGCCGCACAGGGGACGGCCGGGAGCAGAGGAGGCCGGGCAAATCCGGCCAAGGGCGGAGCCGGCCAGATCAGGCCGCACACGGGGCGGCCAGGAACAAAGGAGGCCGGGGAGAATCCGGCCAGGGGCGGAGCCGGCCAGATTGGGGCCGGCCGGGGACGGGGCGAGCCGGGACGGGTGTCGGTCGGAGACGGGGCGGCCGGGACAAGGTCGCCCGAGGATGAGGCCGGCCGGGGCAGTGGTGGCCGGGGCTTGACCGGAAGCAGTAGCTCGATTTGGAGCTCGATGTGGAGCTCAAAATCAACGAAAATGGATCCCGACAAGAACGGGAGAGAAAGAAGAAAGTGGGGAGCTGTGGCGGCCGGAAAGATCATCGGCAACATCGCGGATCGAGCACGGAGTTGCAGCGTGCAAAGAGCTAAACCAGAAGCTCTAATACCATGTTGTAAATGAGCAACTAGTATTTACAGGGACCAAAGGCCAGTACATGTACATGTGTTACAATATGCAGAAAATCCTCTCATACACTAGGAATATACAATAACTAGTTGAATGCCCGTGCGTTGCTACGGTTTAATTTCTTTCATACTAAATAATGCTCCGTCAAAATAAATAATGCACTTTGCTTAAAATGTATTTGGTAAAAAGTATTTTATGCCAGAAATCAAGGAGGCCCCTTCGATATGTATGTGGTGTTAATTTTGTTATCTTCCGCCCCTTCAAGTCGGCTCTTTCTTCTATGTATCTATTTGGCCATTAGTCTTATGGTCTCATTGCAAGACCTTTGTACCAGATTTTACAATTTCTTCTATACTATTATACTGGAGTTGATATGTCACTTTGCATATGAATGAAACACTAACTATTCTAAGAAAACAATGACAATCATACCAATGGTTTAAATTCTATACACCGAAGTGTGGACTTGGTGGTGACCCTCTTGCCCTTAGGATATACTATATCACAAACCTAAGCTATTTACATCTTCATGGAAAAGTAGAATTGTAAAGAATCAAAAGTGTTGTTAAATAGTTGTTGTAATAAAATTATGGTGGCTCTACCGGGTGCTAGAATTTGGGAACAACAACAAAAAAAAAGATAATTTCATCTGCATTATATTATTCTAAGTTTTTTGAATTACATCAGCTTACATGCAGATTTTTTTTTTTTTTGAACTATGCAGGAGAGCTACATGTGTTGTATTAGAAGGAGAGAAACAAAACACCAGAGGGGCTTATGTTTTACAGGAACCAAGAAAACCAACCAGGAGCAAAAATTACAAACAGGCGAATACGCCTTATACACATCTGGGAACAAAACCCGGAGGAAACATGCAGAAAATTTGGTAACAACATCTGGGGACAAACCAGTAGTGGCTTATTCATTACTATTCTTTGGCATTTTTTCATCCAACATCAGCGACTTTCCAGGAGATGAAGATTACCTTTTATGTCCTACTTTGTACTCACAGGGGTACATTTAGTCTTCAAGATCACAATAACTTCATGGACAAATTTGTCAATGCCCTGTCTCAGAGCAACTGGGTTAGCACCGTTGGCAACAGCCAATAACCCAAGGCTCATGATTTCTAGGCCAAAGTATTCGTTGTTGTGGTTCCATCGGCGACACTACTGTTTGTCTTGGATGCAATCTGTTTGAAAAGTTTCTAGTGAATTATAAGATGGTAAAACTATTGACGATATTAACAGTTTCAGATTTAGAACTACAGACACAATTTCTTCGAAGGTAGTAGGAATTAGGAAGGCATCACGAATATTATTTTAACAAAACTGGAGAGTAAGTAAACAAGTCCAAACTACTCCTTAGTAAGGAATAAAATATATCGCCAAGAGTGCTTTTTAATAAGTTCTTATAAGATGCACCCTCATAAAACAACAACTTTAGTTCACAACGTCAGTGACATTTTCAAACAAACTTAATTATTTTCTATTTTCATATATCATGGCTGGTGCAATGAATATATTTAGAAGTAACGGCAAATTTAACTATGATCAGTGATTTGTACACCTATATTGGCAGTTCTACTGAAACAAATTTTCAACGTTTTGAATCCCTGCGACCTTGAAATAAGAACATATGCATTCATGCATTCCTACGAAATTTAAAATAAAATATAATATAATAAGTGACCTTTCAAATAATAAAATTTTGAGGGCAACAGATTGCATACCAGGAAATGACATTCAGACTGTAGAATTATTGAATGCAGCATCAACAACTTCAAGGCTCATATCTTCACTTTGCTCAAATTCAAATTCTGGTGGTTTATTGTCCTTTTTGAACAATTCGTCTTCTAATATTTCTAAAATTGTTACCCTCTATAAAAAAGAGATAAAATTCATTGAAACTCTGACACAAATGAAGTCATTTCACCTAAAAAAGCACTTTTCTGCATAACAGTGAATTGGCACTTACAGTCGTATGATTGGGATCAGTAATGCCTTAATAAGATTCCTTCCACAGGTAGAAAATTGTGGTGGACAAGAAACATTAGCTTTGCTGGTCTGTATTCAAAACATCTAGACTCTTATTAGTACGATTATTTCAGGACATGTAAGGTATGACTATTACAGTTATACAGTACCTTACCAAACACAATGCAGTTGCAGTTGTCCTAGATTCAGGACTAAAATGCAGGAAATTTTGGGGCGATCAAGCTCATGGACGAGTGGTTGGAGCAGACCTTCTTCTTGGCACCGCATGAGTATGCCACTCTCACTATCACCTCAACGCCCACACATGCCGCCGATGAGCCGAAGCCACCTCCGCCCACACCAGGCAACCTTGCACCCGCGCTCCTGTAGAACCAGACTTTCATTATGCAAATAAATTACCAAAATGCCTAATTACAGGGATAGCGGCAAAGTGAAAAGGTTTAATTACCAGTACGCCCGCCTTGACCATCGCGGACGGCCTCATTAGCGATGTGGCAAACTGTAGCAGGTCCCGTCCGTCGACGATGAGCGGAATGGGGCGCTGGCAGTGAGGATGCCCTTATTGGCTTCCTGCAACAATCGACTCCGGTGAAATCAGAGGAACAAATGGCAAATACCTATGGTAATGGATGAGAAAAACAAGAACTTGATTGAAGACACGGAAGATCGAACATGGAGGCGGAAGAGGCGGAAGCATGGATATACCACGAGGCTGCTTGCTGGCCTTCGCCGGCGAATTGACGAATAAGCAGCATGGCCTGGTCGATGACACAGACAGGGTGGCTCGAGGGGAAGGCTCGCTGGCGGCCGCCGACGCTTGAGTCTTGGCGATCTTCTTCAGGTAGACCTAGGACCACGGAAATCTAGATGAGATTATGGAATACTGAGATGGACTAAATGACGTACCTTGCCTTGCTCGATATTGGACAACGTGCGACCACCAAGGTAAAACATGCGAACCAAGACGGTGTAGGCGTCTCGGACGGGGAAAAGGGTGTGTCGGCGGCGACCACTTGATATCCTCCATACAAGAAGGGAAAGCGGCACCACCTAACCAGCGCATGGACGTGTAAAACTCTGCTTCTCGCCCATGTCCCTTCCGTCGGCTGCGGCCATGACCGTGGAAATCCCTACCGGCCCAGTGAACGAGCACGAGCATAGTGGCCGCCTGTCCCGTTGGAGGACTGGCCGGGAGGGGGGGGGGGGATTGGATCGAAAGGGACAGGAGCATCAACCTTTGGAACATATGCGGTAAGGAAGGATTTCCTAATTAATTTCTATTGATTCCAATTTGATACATAATTAACGCAACAGAGGCAAAGGAAAGTGGAGGGGCGACTTATAACTTGAAAAAGATCGGATGAAGCAGAGACATGAAATTAGATTGAACGGTCTAGATGCTCTGAATCTCCTTCACCAAACGTATTGTACGACCTACGACCAACTTCAATATAATAGTAAAGAATGGATCTATACATCACTAGCAATGCATACCCAGCGACGAGGCGAAGGCGGACAGTCACACTGACAATAAAGATACTCTTCGCCATGCCTAGCTAGTATGGCTGTATATGCAAGCAAAGGAGCTGAGTCTGCGTGTATGTTCTAGCTATCCGTGAGACTGTGACTGTGAGCTAGCTGCTAGGTTTTTGTGTGAGGATGCCAGTGTGCGATCGGCCCGTATATTTAGGAGCCCAGCCAGTCCGTGGCGTGAAACACGCCCGCTGCGCGCTAGGTTTTGGTGTAAATGGGAAGGCGAGGAACACGTTGATGGCCGGGGCGACATCAACGTTGTCCTTTCGTAGCTTGTCTGTATCAACTCCGGTGAATATATCACGCCGGCATGATGTTTGTCTGATGTGTGTATTCGCGCTAGTAGAAAGTATGTACCTCGAGAGCGTGTGGATGTGGTCGATGCAAAGCTGTGGGGTCGATAGCAAGTAAGCTCGCTTCACTCCTTAAGTGTCAGGCCGCTAGGGCTGCTGTGTGTGTGTTCCTTTTTGCTCTTTCTGATCAGGTCAAGTTTCATAAACCTGTATTTTGCTTTCTACTCTTTACCATTTTGGTCTTCTTCTCCCTTCTTAACATATATACTTGCAATTCTTCTGCATGGTTCAAAAAGAAAAAAGAGTGTGTTGATGCCTTCGTGCATGCCATTAATGATAGACACGTTCGTTCTTGCATCTAAATATGTTGAAATTTTTAACACAACATGCATAAATTGTTCGACAAGAATGTTGTTTTTGTAAGCACTTTAAATGCAACACTATTTTATATATGTCTTTATCTGTAATAATTATGATTTTTTTATTAAGGGGTCTATGTTCAAGACTTGTCATGGACCACTGAACCTTAGAACAAGCCCTGTGTTTTACATAGGATTTTTGCCAACTTAACATACATTATACTCCCTCTGTCTCACGAAACTTATATGAGTTTTATCAATATTTAGATATATCTAGATGCTACTAATTTAGTGTCTATATACATCCAAATTTTATCATCTCTGAACTCTTTCATGGGACAGAGGGAATATTATACTTATGATGCTCTCTCACTATAGATAGCCTTCAAAACATGCTCTTGAAAGTTTTTATTCCACATGACATCACAATTGACAGACATTAATTCAATAAAATACAAGGTCCTTCATACATAGTGGGATCAGCTGGCATGCATAGTGGGAATTAGCAGCCAGCTAGCCTCCAATGTTTATTTCAAAGTGCACAATTATTCTCCACGTAGACAAATATATATATGCATGCATGCTTGCACCGTGCATGTCTTGATTTAATCACTCATCCGCGACCATCTGAATCTTGGGTGCAACCACTGACACTTTCTTCTTCACCAAGGTGCTGAAGTTGATCGGCTCGGCGTACTTGGGAGTGTCGCCGTAGAAGAAGGCCACGACGCCGCGCTCGTAGGTGGCCTGCGTGCCGTGGAGCATGTCCCAGAATAAGTAGTCATCGTGGTTGTCGGTGCACGCCGTCGTGTCAGCGTGGCTGCACATCCTCTCCGCCTTGAACCTCCCGCCCCCGCAGCACGCCTTCTGCACCTCCTTGAACCCTGTTATGTCAAATACAGAAAGGATAGTTCATGCACAGGTGTATTTTTCGTGTAAGGTGGTATGTCATTTTCTGGGTTACTATTTTTTCCGTTAGTGACTCGGACTTGTTTGTTGATTTTGTGTCTTCGTGGCACTGATTTTGGTGATGCGTTTACACGTACCAGCGATGAACGGGTTTTCGATCATGTCAGTGAGGATGTTGTAGTTGCTGGCGATGGAGTATTTGAGGCCCTTCATGTTGGTCACGGTGGCTTTGGCGAGGTTGACCCTAAGGAGGTTATTGAACCCTTTTGCCAGAGAGTTTACACCCTCGTTGCACTCCCCATTGGACATGTTGGCTCTTATTCCCGGCGTGCACCCGACCGGTGGCATGTCAAGGATCCCCACCATCCGCGCCCCCAGGTTGTAGAGCGCCTGGATGTGTTCGACGTAGGTGGTGGCCATCTTTTCAACGTAGGTAGGGGCATCACCCATGGACCCGTTGAAGGCCGAGAGGTCGTTGCCACCGGCGCTCAAGAGGAACAAGGACTCCGCCAGGTGATTCTTCTTATGGACCGGGTAGTAGCACTTCATATTGTCAGTGTCTCTCTTGAAATACTGAATTTGTGTCCGCATCGTTAGTACTTTGTCTGCCTGACCCTACATGCAAAGATGACCACATATATGTATGTTAAATTTACAACTATTAATTGAAGAAACCGCAAATAGTTCGGGCGACTGCTTTTCTTCAGTCATTGTATATACTCGGGTAATTATACATGTTAGGTATGAAATTACAGGTTTTTTTCAAAAAAGGGGAAATCCTAACCTCTGTATCAACAGATGCACACATCCATCTTGATTGAGATTATAGTTAAAATTTAATTTAGTTTGTTTACCGTGGTGTCGAGGATGCCTGAACCACCGGATGCATAGTTGGCACCGATGTTGCACCGTCTCACATCATCCCGCTCGAACCACCACATGGATCTGTAAGCTTGTGGGCTCATCTCGAACCCGAGGCGTTGTGCTGCACATGCATATAAGCAACACATGGTGATCAGTGAGAGATGCACACATTGCTAGCTAATTAGTTCCAAAATATAAGCTTTTTGAGAAAGCTAAACTAGCTTTCTAGAAAAGACTTGTATTTCAGAACTAACATAATAGTAGTAGTTAATTGTTTGTGAACACACCGCTCTGTTAATTTTATGTAAATCTTCAACATAGGGTCAAGTTTGACCATCAAAGCTTCGTGTATGTTTTGAGAGCCTTATAGTAATCTGTTAAACAGTTCTTGTTACGCATTTTCTCAGGTTTGATATTTGCGGTCCACTCGTCTGTATGTGCAGAACTCACATGTACTCAGTATAGGTATCCTCAAGGGTTGCAATGAAGTATATATGGCTCACTTCATCTTGAAATAAGTGATACAGTTCATACGAATATATCTAGACATATTTTAATGTGTAGATACATCTCTATGTCACTTATTTAGAATGGACGTAACACATCATGAATACCTGCAGGTCGATCGGCATGTGTACATATGCACACCGCCTTCATTTATATGTTGAGCTAGCACGTACCAACGATGTCGGCGAGGTTGTAGCCGTTGGTGAAGCGACCGGTGGGCTTGCCGGGGAGGTCCATGCCATAAGGATAATTCGCCTTGGGCGCCTCCTTTGGCAGGTCGTCGTTGTTGCCAACATCCACGAGCGAGTCCCCGAACACGTACAACACCTTCACCGACATCTCGTCCTCCGCCGCTGAGGAGAAGACCCCAGCGACGAGGAGGACGGCGGCGCAGACCAGCTCAAAAATTCTCTTCGCCATGCCTTGCAAGCCTGTGTAAACAAAGAAGGAGCTAAGTGCTTTAGGCTCCTAGCTGTATCTTGGTTCACGTGGGTGCCTAGGTTTTGGTGTGAGGATGCTAGTCGGGCGATGCACAGCTATTTAAAGAGCTCGGCCGTGTCGTGAAACACGCACACGATGAGTCGCTGATTCGCGTATGTGCACGTACGATCAAGGTGTAAATGTGTGTGACCGCGAGATGCAGATACTATATGCGAGAAACACGTTGCCGGGGACAGCCATGTTTGTCCTTTCGTACCTTGTGTTTAAGGGCGATTCTGACCCCGCGGCAACGATGGGCTCGGCCCACTACTTACCTCTAATTCGCTGCACAGTTTTGTCTCTTTGTTTCATCATAATTCACAAACTTATATCACGAGACTAATATTGATTAGGTTTTTGGTAGCATCTTTTTTTCGTTTCCAAGTCAATGAAGATTGCAGCGTCTATAAAAAGTAACAAGTGATCTTCGATCATTTGTTCAACGACTAGATCTCCTTCCTGACGTTAACTGTGTTACCAGAAGATCAAATTTCTCTAGATATAGTCCTTCAAATCTTGCTTCCTAGATCATTTTTGGATCTTTTCTCGTGGTTATCGCGATGATGATTGTCCTTACAATATTTATCCCGGCTGCTACACCTCGATAATGGTGATTCATACCTCGCGGCAACAATGGACTCAGCAGACTACTATCTCTAATTTCATGCACAATTTTATTTGTTGTCTCGTCATAATTCCCAACCTTATATCACGAGGCTAATATCAACTTATCAATATACTCGTAGCAATGACGGACTCAAGACAAAAACTAACTAGGAGGCATGTATAGGAAAACAATGGACATATCGGCATGTAATCGACTAATATGTGAATGTTATAAATCGAATGCATGTAGTTTCTCATAATTACTTCATCGAATTATTCAATGTGCATACAAAAATAATGACATGACATGGTAAAAATATTGAAATAAGCCCTATGACTGGAAGGACAATTTAAATGAGGTTGGAATGGGAAGTGAGCGTAGCTCAATTGGTTGGGGAAGTGGATGTACAAACCCAACACCAGAGTTCAAATTCCACGGACGTGGATTTAGGTTCCTATTTATACTTGAGACCCATGCTGGATCTGGTACTCATGCAATTTATCTTTAGGACTACGCTTTACTCTTAACGAAGATTTTAAAAAAAATCATAGTACTCATGCTTAATGATTGTGTGCAGAACTGAAATTCTCCCCTTTTAGATAGCCCTTAATTACTTATTGCTTGGCGAATCTCCTCAAAGGAGCCTCCCACGGACCCTCAGACGCGTGTCCCCCAGGGCGCCGTTGGGGGCAACCTCACACGCCGCCTCTAGCAAATCTCGGGGGCCTCCTCTACCGCCGATGCTGCCGGCAAGGGCTGTGGTGGCGGCGGGCCTGGCATCGAAGGCGTCAGGGGTTGATTCGCGGTGGCAGATCTCTGGAGGCGGCTGGGGACAGCGCAAGGTGTCTGCTGCGTGCGGCGGCTAGGGCGGCGCCCCTAGCCATGTGGTGACGGTGTCGTTTCCTCAGGCGTGACGCCCGCACGACACTAGTAGGGAAAACGTTATAGGGGAACGCTCATTGGCAGGTCACCCGCCTAAGCGCGCGACCGGTATTAGTAGTCGGGTGCAAAAAAACGTGCATGCAACTGGTACGCGCGTAATGGCAGCGTAGCGGAGGGTAGCGCACGCGACTAGTATATCGGGCCCGGCTGTACTCAGGTCCAGAAAGTACCCGCAACACGCTCCCACGGGGGCACGCGACTGCTATCTCCATACCGGTCGCATGTGCCATTGCCCGCTGCCAATATATTATGCTAACGGACACGAATCAGGCAAAATACTAGCCCACGTGCCTTGTTTGGGCCTGCTGCTACTATCAACTTACCGGTAGAGTGCCCTATTTTAGACACCCTGCTTGTAATCTGAGGATTTGCAACCCCGTGCATCGATATTGCCTTTTCGGTTTTCAAAAAAAATCATAGAAAATGATAGAAAAATAAAAAAAATCCTTTGAGATGGTCATGTGTTATGTCATCTAGTTTTAATAAAAAATAACAAAAATGAATTTTGATATATTATGCAAAATGGGGTCATGTCTTGGCACACGGCTGCATACGACCTCCGATGAAAATGTTTAATATATGAAAATGTATCTACCCAAAATTTTACATCCGATTTCAACCCCCTTCGGGTGTTTAGCGATTTTTTAGATTCCCAAAAATCGAAAAGGAAAACGGGTATTTTCAGGTTCAGATTCCAGCGCAAAAAATTCAAATTTGAGAACTTCCAAAAAAAATTCCCTCTCTCTAGTTTCAAACTTTTCCATCCTCATCTACCTCTTCTCCACCTTATCCCCTCCCACCTTCCACTTCTTCACCCTCTCCTCTCCCCCTCTTCCACATCTCCACCTTCTCCTCCTCCTCTTCCACCTTCTCCTCTCCTCCTCTTCCACTTCTCCTCCTTCTCCCCAGAGACGAGCACCACCTTCGGCGAAGGCGACCACCTCCTCCGCCCACATCCGGCGCCCTGCTCCGCCTCCTCCCTCGCACTACCTGCCACGACGACCGCCTCTGATGACCCACAAGTATAGGGGATCGCAACAGTCTTCGAGGGAAGTAAAACCCAAATTTATTGATTCGACACAAGGGGAGGTAAAGAATACTTATAAGCCTTAACAACTGAGTTGTCAATTCAGCTGCACACGGAAAAGCACTAGTAACAGGGGTGATGTGAAAGTAGCAGTAATATGAGAGCAGTAGTAACAGTAACACAACAGCAGTAATAGTAACACAGAGGCAATGGCACCAGAAAATAGTTGATACTACTTCCAATGACATGTAGAACGAGTATATGATGATGAGAGATGGACTGGGGTTCCCATCTATCTTCACTAGTGGTAACTCTCCAATAACAAGTGTTGGGTGAACAAATTACAGTTGGGCAATTGATAGGATTGAAATAGCATTAAGACAGAACATCAAGATTATTAATCATGTAGGCATGTTTTCCATATATAGTCATACGTGCTCGCAATGAGAAACTTGTACAACATCTTTTGTCCAACCAGTCGGTGGCAGCCGGGCCTCTAGGGAATCTACTGGCAATTAAGGTACTCCTTTTAATAGAGCACCGGAGCAAAGCATTAACACTTGGTGAAAACATGTGATCCTCATACCTACGCCTTCCCCTCCAGTTATCCCGATTGCTTTGTCACTGCGGGGCCTCGGGTTCCGGACATAGACATGTGCAAACAACTTGTAGATACAATCTAAGCAATAAGTATAGAGCTTAAATCTAAGATCATGCCACTCAGGCCCTAGTGACAAGCATTAAACACAACAAGATTGTAGCAATAATAACTTCACAAACTTTATAGATAGACTAATCATAATGTAATAATCCATCGGATCCCAACAAACACAACACCGATTACATAAGATGAATCTCAATCATGTAAGGCAGCTCATGAGATCATTGTATTGAAGTACATTGGGGAGAGAGTACCAACTAGCTACAGCTAGAACCCGTAGTCCATGGGAGAACTACTCACGGAGCATGATGGAGGCGGTGGCGTTGATGGAGATGGCTTCCGGGGGCACTTCCCCGTCCCGGCGGCGTGCCGGAACAGAGACTTCTGTCCCCCGAAACGGAGTTTCGCGATGGCAGCGGCGCCCCTGGAGTCTTTCTGGAGTTTCGTCAATTGGTCTCGCGTTTTTAGGTCAAAAGGGGTCTTATAGGCGAAGAGGAGGCGCAGGGAGGTGCCTGGGGCCTCCTCACCATAGGCTGGCGCGCCCAGGCCTGGGGCCGCGCCGCCTTATTGTGTGGTGGCCCTCTGGCCCGCCTCCGACTCTCCTTCGGTGTTCTGGGGTCTTCCGGGAAAAATAAGGTACTAGGTCTTTGTTTTGTCGAATTCCGAGAATATTGCCCGAGCAGCCTTTCTGGAACCAAAAACAGCAGAAAACAGAACTGGCACTTCGGCATCTTGTTAATAGGTTAGTTCCGGAAAACGCATAAAAACATTATAAAGTGTGAGCAAAACATGTAGGTATTGTCATAAAACAAGCATGGAACATCAGAAATTATAGGTACGTTGGAGACGTATCAGCATCCCCAAGCTTAGTTCCTGCTCGCCCTCGAGTAGGTAAACGATAAAAAGAATAATTTCTGTAGTGACATGCTACTTACATAATCTTGATCATACTATTGTAAAGCATATGAGATGAATGAAGTGACTCAAGGCAACGATCTATATTTGCTAACGAGATAGATAACATATAGCAAAACTTTTCATGAATAGTACTTTCAAGACAAGCATCAAAAGTCTTGCATAAGAGTTAACTCATAAAGCAATAAATTCAAAGTAAAGGCATTGAAGCAACACGAGAGGAAGATTTAAGTTTCAGCAATTGCTTTCAACTTTCAACATGCATATCTCATGGATAATTGTCAATACATAGTAATATGATGAATGCAAATAAGCAAGTATGTAAGAATCAATGCACAGTTGACACAAGTGTTTGCTTTTAAGATGGAAGGAAGTAGGTAAAGCTGACTCAACATAAAGTAAAAGAAAGGCCCTTCGTAGAGGGAAGCGAGGATTAAATCATGTGCTAGAGCTTTTTAAGTTTTAAAATCATATAGAGAGCATAAAAGTAAAGTTTTGAGAGGTGTTTGTTGTTGTCAACGAATGGTAGTGGGCACTCTAACCCCCTTGCCAAACAGACTTTCAAAGAGCGGCTCACATGAAGGACGTTATCTCTACCAGCAAGGTAGATCATCCCTCTTCTCTTTTGTTTACACATGTACTTTAGTTTTATTTATGGTTGACACTCCTCCCAACCTTTTGCTTACACAAGCCATGGCTAACCGAATCCTCGGGTGCCTTCCAACATTCACATACCATGAAGGAGTGTCTATTTGCAAAATTAAGTTGCTTACTGATGAATCAGGGCAAAACACGTGAAGAGAATTATTAATGAAAGTTAATTAATTGCGGCTGGGAACCCCGTTGCCAGCTCTTTTTGCAAAATTATTGGATAAGCGGATAAAGCACCACATATTTCCTCATGAGCTATAAAACATTGACACAAATAAGGAGTAATAAAGTTTTGAATTGTTTAAAGGTAGCACATGAAGTATTTACTTGAAATGGCAGAAAATACCACATAGTAGGTAGGTATGGTGGACACACATGGCATAGGTTTTGGCTCAAGGTTTTGGATGCACGAGAAGCATTCCCTCTCAGTACAGGTCTTTGGCTAGCAAGGTTGTTTGAAGCAAACACAAGTATGAACCGGTACAGACAAAACTTACATAAGAACATATTGCAAGCATTATAAGACTCTACACTTGTCTTCCTTGTTGCTCAAACACTTTTACCAGAAAATATCTAGACCTTAGAGAGACCAATCATGCAAACCAATTTCAACAAGCTCTACGGTAGTTCTCCACTAATAGGTTCAAACTACATGATGCAAGAGCTTAATCATGATCTACTTTGAGAGCTCAAAACAATTGCCAAGTATCAAATTATTCAATACAATATGAAGCATTTTCTGTTTCCAACCAAATAACAATAAGTGCAATACCTTCCAACTTTTGTCATTGAACATTAAAAGTAAAACGAAGAACACCAGTGTTCATATGAAAAAGCGGAGCGTGTCTCTCTCCCAAACAAGGATTGCTAGGATCCGAATTTATTCAAACATAAACAAAAATAAAAACACACATACGCTCCAAGTAAAGCACATAAGATGTGACCGAATAAAAATATAGTTTCAATAGAAGAAACCTGATAAGTTGATGAAGAAGGGGATCTCCTTGGGCATCCCCAAGCTTAGACGCTTGAGTATTCTTGAAATATGCAGGGATGAACCACGGGGGCATCCCCAAGCTTAGACTTTTCACTCTTCTTGATCATATATCATCCTCCTCTCTTGACCCTTGAAAACTTCCTTCACACCAAACTTCTCATAAACTTCATTAGAGGGGTCAGTACTCAAAAAACTTTAATCCACTTTAGTCCTGTAGTGACACATTGCAAGAACTCAATAAAAAATTAGCTACAGCTCTCCAAGTCTAGAAAGCCTTGCTTAAAGTCCACAAGAGACAATGCAAAAAACGAGACGAGAATCTGCCAAAACAGAACAGCCGAGTAAACACGAATTTTTAAGAGGTACTTCCGTTGCTCAAATCAGAAAACTCAAAACTAATGAAAGTTGCGTACATATCCGAGGATCACTCACGTAAATTGGCAGAGTTTTCTGAGTTACCTACGAGAGAATCCTACCCAAATTCGTGACGAGCAAGAAATCTGTTTCTACGCCAGTAATCCAAATCTAGTATCAACCTTCTATTAGAGACTTCACTTGGCACAACATTGCAATAAAATAAAGATAAGGAGAGGTTTCTACAGTAGTAACAACTTCCAAGACACAACAAAACAGTAGTAAAATAAAAACATGGGTTATATCCCAAGAAGTGCTTTCTTTATAGCCATTAAGATGGGCTCAGCAATTTTAATGATGCACTCGCAAGAAATAAGAGTTGAAGCAAAAGAGAGCATCAAAAAGCAAATTCAAAACACATTTAAGTCTAACCCACTTCCTATGCATAGGGATCTTGTACACAAATAAATTCATAAAGAACAAAGTGACAAGCATAAGAAGGTAAAACAAGAGTAACTTCAAAATTTTCAGCATATAGAGAGGTGTTTTAGTACCATGCAAATTTCTACAACCATATTTTCCTCTCTCATAATAATTTTCAGTAGCTTCATGAACAAATTCAACAACATAACTATCACATACAGCATGCTTTTCATGATTCACAAACACATAATTTTTATCAAGCTCAGAAATAATAGGATTAGAACTTTCAAACCCACTTTTATCAATAATGTAACAAGATGATTGATCAGTCTCAAAAGATATGGGACTCATAGATAAAGTCAAGAACTCTCCAATCCCGTTTTCATTAGTAGTACAATTAATATTATCAAGTAACATAGGGCCATCATCTAGAGATTTATCATAAACATTTGCTAAGCAAAACTCTTTAGTACCATGCATATCGACATCAGGCACAAACAAAGCATTATCATAAGATTTATCAAAATAGCATGGATTATCATGAATAACAGTAGAATAATTATTCTCACAAGTTTTACTCATAGGGAATATTTCAAGAGAATCCACAGGAACATAACATTCATCCTCCTTTGGTAAGCATGGAGGACAATCAAATAGTGTAAGAGATAAAGAGTTACTCTCATTAGAAGGTTGGCATGGGTAGCTAATCCATTCTTCCTCCTTCTGTTCATCACTCTCCTCTTCTTTTTCATCCAATGAGCTTTCAGGTTCATCAATTTCCTCCTCTTTTTCATCCAATGAGCTTTCGGGTTCATCAATTTCTTCTTCCACTGGTTCCTGCAAATTGTGAGTGCATTCTTCTGCATTAATGAGTCTCTTTTTATAATCAATGATATAAGGATTATCACTGTAGCTTTCAATGTAAAAATTAAGGATAGAAGAGACATAATCTTTAAGGTCCTTACAAACAACACAAGTTTCATAATTTTTAGCAATGAAGGATTCGATCTCAGAAGCTCCCATAAACAAAACAAATTGTTCTACTTCTTCGAACCCAAAATGAATATAGCTATTCCAATTATAGTTCTTAATTAAAACTTCCTCACTAAAGCCACATTGAAATTTAAGATGTTTAGTATCCTGTTTAGAGCAACAGTTTATATCATGGCGTTTAAGCAAGATTTTAGCAATTGTATTTGTGGTGACCCTGCATACCACTGCATGTTGTAGTATGCCAGTCGTTGATATAACATTCGCGAAGTACCATTCCGCAAATATCACATCCCTCAGAGTAGTACAACAGAACATAGCGAGGTCCATAACTCATTCACATAATATTACAATACACATACACAAGTCGTCTTGGAGCTCCTCTTGGGTCCTAAGAGGATAACTCCTGGGTTCGAGGCGAACCCAACTTAGCTTACAATACCATAGTCTCAATAAACTAAACATTTATTTAATCGAGCAGCTACATGGTAAGAGTTTGTGCTGCTCGGCTACTACTACTCCTCAGATATCTCTAGGCTTGTTCTCCTCCGGAAGCCTCCCCGGATCCGTAGACGATGATGTAGTCTACGCCTTCAACACCTCCTGAGAGGTCAGGTTCTTCATAGCCGATGATCTCGGCTCCTTCATTGTTGTCGTAGTCCTCCTCCAGACGATTCAGACAATCTAAGCATGGGGTTTAAGAGTGGTATGAGTACGAGCGTACTCAACAAGTTCATTATAGATAAGAGGTGTTTAATGCACTAGCTACGATATTAGACCAGAAAGTCTAATACCAATGCAAGTTTTGATAAACATTTCTTCAAGAGATTTCTTTTATTTCAAAGAGCTATGTCCGTCAGCCTTCACCGGTTTACTAGAACTTCATGGAGCTCCTTTCCGGCCGCGTTCGCAGTTCCTCAATCCCGGAACAGGAAGTGACAGGTCACGGTTCTTTACACTCTGCAGAGGTGTGTTGCTTTACCCATAAGAGATCTTAACCTTGGTGCCAACCGGGCATATTCCCCGTCCACACTTCCTATGGTGTGAGGCCCGGTATAAGGTCTAGCCAATCATGTTCCTCCGCTACCTCGAACACCCACCCTTTGTTGCATACCCCGACCCTGGGTCCTCGTCGGTCCCATTATTCCCGTAATTTCGGGGTGGACCCCGACCACGACAACAGTTTGGGACTCGTTAACCAAACTCCTTCGCCGGTAGCTGCAACCCATCATAGACCAAATTACCGTGGGGAATTAGAAGGGGATCCCCACCCTCAAGTTGTTCCGCAAGCGAGCAACCGCTACGGTAAGCAACAGCTATACCGTGGGGAATTAGAAGGGGCTCCCCACCCTCAAGTTACTCCGCAAGACACAACTGCTACGGTAAGCGCATCCGTTGATGAACGAGAGGTGGAAACACTTTTGACTACTCCGTCCCACTCCGGATCTTATGGTTAACACGGGTATTACGGCACAAGAATCACTGGCGACATTTGTTGTTTAATCCTAGATGGATATTAACCCTTGCAATGGAACCTCCACCATATCAACACAATCCATGGTTCCATTGCCCACCACATAGTCATATTCATAGTTATGAAAGTAGTGGTTTTGGTTTTTATGCAATCGTGATAACCATAGTACTTTGCAAGTAATTTGATAAAAGTACTCAAATGACATGAGCAAGTGATGAACTTGCTCGAACACTGCAAAGTTCTGCAGTTGGAAGGTATGGACTGACCCTTGTCCTCTTGTTCTGAAAAATAGCATCATTGTCCGATAAGGGCAATGGTTAAAGAAGCAATAATGCATGATTCCAGTTTTAGGGTTTATTCCCCCCTTCCGATGTCGTTGTTATTTTATGAGAGGTTAAATACTAAGAACATCTTAGGGATACTGGATTTAGGATAAATACAACCTTGAAATGTTGTCAAGGTGTTTTGAAGTCCAAAGGCATTAATGGACTTATTTTTATTATTGAAAATTATGTGTGTGATTTAAATGATTATTTAATTCATCAAATGAAGACTTATTCTTATTTGTATTAAAAAATTCTCTTTGATATTTTATTTAAATAGAGAATTTGTTGCTGATCTATTTTCATATTTTTAATTATTTTTTTTAGAGTTATAATTAATTTCTATGAAATTTCCAAGTTTCTGGTTTATTTGGTATTTGTGAAATACCAAATTTGCCCCTGGGCCCACCTGTCAGGGTGGCCCAGCGGGTTGGGCTAAACCGGCTCGGGTCCAACCGACCCGAGCGGTCGCTCACTCTCCTTCCCCCTCGCGCCACTCGACCTAACCCTAATCCTCTCCCGTCGCTCTGGCGACCCGCGTCGCCGTCGTCGTCGCCGAATTAATCCGGCCATCTCCGGCCGGCTCCGGCGGCGTGGTTGGTCGCAAAATGACCGCCGCTCGACGGCGCACCAGATCCTCCGCGTCGATCTGGCCTGCGTCGCCCACACCGCTCGCCTCCAACACATCTGCACGCATGGCGCACGGATCTGAGTTGCTCCATCGCACGCCGGGGTTCCAGACGCGATGGCGCTACCGTGGGCACGCCGTGGTGGTGCTGGAGCGTTCGTGCCCCGCGACGCCTGGCCTGGCCGCGGCCTGGCGCTGCCCTGGTCGGCCGTGCCATTGTGCCGCCATGGGCACGCGGTGGTGCTTCTGCTCCAGGTGCGTTCGCCTCCCTCTCTCTCTGTCTTACTCCTCTTCTTCGCCTTGCTCAGCTGCTGGCTTGCATCTCCATGTTGAGATGCTTGCCGTGACTATGCGCTGCTGCTGTGCTCGCCTGCTCCTGCTGTGCTATGTTGCTGCGCCCTGCGTGTGCTACTGCTGTGTTGCCTATGCTGATGTGCTTACTGCTGCTGCCATGGTTTGCTAGCTGCTGCTGCTCTTCTAACTTTGCTCTATGCACTACTGTTATATGCCATACTCCTACTGTGGCCTTCCTGTGATTGCTCATGAGCATCCAGTGATGCTCATGGCCTACTGGCTTGCTCCTATGATAACTCTTACCACTAGGGTATCCTGTGTGTGCATAATCTTGTAAATTTACAAGAGCTAGTATTTCTGTGTGCTCTTCAGTGTGCTATACTTACATGACTAGGCTCAATTGAGCATTGTTACTGACTTGGCAGCTCCATCCCTTGATGGAGTGCTTCTGGATACAATTAAAATGCTCTATTCATTTATCTGTGATGCAATTGTTCAATTATCTGGTTAGCTTAACTGTCTGGGCCTTGTGATGATACTATGCTTGGCTGTGGTGACCTGTAGCAAGAGCAAGTGATGCTTTGATGGTTAATTGATCATTGTTTGCTTGTGAGCAAGTGTGTGTTTCTCTCTGTGATTCACTGGTGCTCACCAGTGCTGTTTGTGCTTCATACAGGCTTAGCCTGGTGTGTACTATTGCTGGCTTAAGCATCTGCTGTTGCTTGCAGTGATCCAATGGTTCACTGCAAAGCTCTGGTGTTTTGATTTATTTGCTTAGTTCACTTATCTGTATTTGCCTGAATCTTACTGAAGTGGATAAGTGATGTGAACTGCTCTGCAGTTGTGATCATCCAATTAAATGTGACAGAGCTAGATGGATGCCCACAGTGGTTGGGAACCCTAGCCCCTCTTTGAACCCACTCAGGGTGATGATATATGTATTTGGCTTGTTGGTGTGGCTGATCTAGGGTTTGAGGTGACCCTGGCAGTAGACATGTGCTGCCCTAGGGTAGCTCCCCTATCTGTTGGCTTGCTTGTTGCTTACCAAATGTTTTCTCGGGTGATCCATTTATTGGATTGCCAGTGACTCTTGATGTTGAAATCAAACAGACAGTAATCTGTCTAAGTCTGATGGTCAATTAGTTGTAGGTGCTAAGTGTGTGGGCTAGGCTAGACTAGGACTTCATCTTTTGCCGGATTTCTTCAGTTATGCACTGTTTTGCATGACTGATGTTCCCATAGGCTGATTTCCTAGAGTCTTTACCCATATTTGCTTGCACCAATTGGCTTTGTAGCCAGATGATGACACAAACAGGGTTTTCTACCCTTCTGTGCTCCTGTGATGCATTGTATGCTTATTTATGAGCAAAGCATGTGTTTGCTCAGGTTCTCTTGGGTATACCTCACTCCAGCTCCTAGAAAATGAGTGTTGGTGTAGAGGATTGCTTCTGTGATGCTTGGTTTGCTTGTCCTTCTCCTCCTTACAAGCTTATGGTGCTTTACTCCATCTGGTACTTGCTCACAGCTGACAGTTCTTGGTGAAACTGTCCCTGGATGGTTTCTGATGGCTTGTGGTTTTTCCTGTTCTAAGTGTTCTTGGTGTTCTTGATGAACTTACCACTGCTGCCTGTCGATGGATGAACAAATGACTAGGGTTTGGCTCTGAAAAGGTTTTATATGGTGCTCTCTTGCATCCCTGGTCGACAGCTCCTGCTTGTCACTTTGGTGACTCACTGATGATGTGTGAGTGTGTGCTGTGCCACATGCACACCCAGTGGCTTGGTGTTGAGCATGCACACCTGCTGTGTGTGCTGCTTGTGTGTGTGTGTACCAGATCCTGTGAACTTGGCTTTGGAGAGGATCAGCTCGGCAGCCTGATCATATCCCCTCCATTTGCTTTATTTGTTAACCTGCCAAGTGGCTTTGCCACTTGGCTTAATTCTGTTTTTGGCTTTGATTTGTGCAGGGATCATCAATTGAGCAAAATTGTCAACACCCGGATTTTTAGGTCCAGATGCCTGTTATGCCATACATCGCAATCCCAGGAATATTGTTGTTGCGAGACATAACAGTTGAATATCATAAGTCATCATTCATTACATATCATAGTCGTCTTACAAATAGATCACATGATCCAATATTACAATAATAGTTGAACTATTGTTTCAACACACATCACAAATACATAGCGGAAGCGTAGATAGAAGGGGACTCTATAGTCCACAGGCCAACGCTTGACGTCAGGAGTAGTCCTAGTTGTCGTAGACGTCCTGCTGTCCATCTTCCTTGTACTGCTGTTCTCCTTCAAAGTCTGGCCATTTGAATAGCCAGGGACAAAGCCGTGAGTACTTTAAAGTACTCGCAAACTAATACTAAAGTAAGTACGAACATTTCTGGTAAGGGGGTGCTAAGCTCTAGTTTCTTTTGCATAAAGCCAATTTTAGTTCACAAGTATTTGAAATCAAGACCTTTCATGTGCTAACTAACTCAAGTGGGAACATTAGTGTCATTCCCACAACCGTTGTTGTAATTCAAGTAAAACTCACCATCCACCTTTCAAAAGTAAAATCACAAGTCATATGTCACCTTTTTGAAAATGGTCTGATGACGGAACAGTATGGCCTTTCCAACTGTCCTTAACCGTGGACGCGGCTATTCGAATAGGTTTACACTCTGCAGAGGTTGTACGCTTGTGCCACAACTTTTGATTACATCCGTCAGGAATAACCCTGAATAATCGTAACTCAGTACGCGGATCATCAACCATAACCTTTCACTCACATATCCTAGTATAGGCACCTCTCCCCATGAGCTTGGCCTCCCAGTGAAGACCGACTGTCAACCTGGGAACTGCACAGGGCTTGGGCCGGACATTCACCTCCTCTTTAACGTCGTTTCTTTTGTGGTGGAGGCAGCTTTCGGCATAACCCCGATGACGCTTGTTTAGAGGGAACCCATACTAAGACACATAAACTTCCGGTTAAGCCCTACCCATAATCGGGTATTGTGGGGGTACTTGTAAATTGGAATGGTATCGCATCCGAACCCAACCATCGGTTTTCGTAAAATTCACCAAGTCCTTCTCAAGTCATATTCACCTTCAAAATCTTTCAATAGAATGAATCATCATTCCAAGGTTTTCAAAGTCATTTCATTGCACATATTCCCATCTAGAGTAGTCAATTTTATTTGTTAGCACTAGCACTAGTCATGAGGGGTGCTATCTAGCTTTGTTTGCTTTAGGCTAAATTTGATGCTCTTGTTCTATTCTAGCCTAAGTGAATCATAAATCAAAAGTAAGCTTTGAAAAACAATAAGCAAAATAATTGCAAGGTAAAAACATGGGATAGGTTTATTGGACATAAAAATAAATGGTGATGGTGCCTTGCTCTTGTAGAGCTTTGCACTTGGGACTTTGCAAGAGTGTTAGCTTGCCTTGGTTGGTGTATTGATCAAAATGTTCCTCCTTCTTCTCCGTAGATGTTCTCGTCGTCCCCTTCGTAGCCTTCGGCACTAGCGTCTATGAATACGAATACGGGGTATACAATCACCACACAAGTTCAAGAGCTATAAAAAGCACACACATAAATCACACCAACTATTCTAGCATTATCACAATGTCATCATGTGGGTTGATATGGTTTTATTCTTAAGAAAAATAATTTCCTCTCATTATATATGTGAATGATAGTTTCCTTATAATTCTTGAGGAATAATTTCCTCTCGTTGAAGCTTCTTAAGATTTAATTTCTCAAACCATCACACATGAATTTATGTTGACCTAAGTCAACCATTCATCATCATCATTTGAGAAAATGATTTAAATGAAGTAGAGATACCTCATACCATTTAATAATGCCTATTATGATTTAAAATCTCCAAGTATTTCATGTGAGAGTATTTGACCAGGGGTTCAAACTTCATATGAAAGTACTTGGGACAAGATTTAAATGAAGTGAAATACCTCATATAATTTACACAAGTTAAACTAGCATCACTCATTACTATTAGGTGGGTAAATGTGTTGCTTTCTTATTTAGAAAAAAATAATTTCCTCTCATGCTAAATAAGGTGTTACTTTTAATTACTTAGAGAAATAATTTCCTCTCATTATCTTAGTAAGCTTTAATTTCTCTTATGAATAATATATGACCTAGGTTGACCAAAGTCAACCTCTTCATACTTATCATTTAAGTAAATGATTTAAATGAGGTTCCATACCTCATGCAATTTAATACTAACATGTTAGTGATTTAATGTCACATAATAACTCAACATGAGATTATATAGAATAGTTATTACCTCATGTTAAATTACTTGAGAACAAGGTTTAAATGAGAGGATTACCTCTCATATGATTTAACACATAGTTGTAACTAATTTAATAGAAACTACTATTGAGGTGATTTAATATTCTCAATTAACAGGAATGATACCCTGTTGACCAAGGTCAACACTTCACATTTATTATTTGAGGAAAGTGATTTAATTGAGATTCATCATCTCATGTGATTTAAATAACTAAAGCAATTTAAATACTATGTTGATTTAAATGAGGTGCTACACCTCATAGATTTGACCCCTAATGGTGAACATAATTTAAATGAGATGGTGCACCTCATGCATTTTAATAACACCTAATAATGATTTAATATCATCAACTCATTCAATATGAGATTTAGCTAACCATGGTATTTACCTCATGTTGAATTAGTTGAGACAAGATTTAAATGAGAGGGAAGCTCTCCTATATTTTAATTCTAGTATGGCAAAGATTTAATATCACCACAATTCCTATGAGACCTAAATGACCAGAGTCTCTACTTCATTTGGAATTGGTGGTGACCAGATTTAAATGAGAGAAACTCTCTCATAAGATTTCTTAATAGTTTTGGACAATATCTTTGACTAGAAATAGCCATAAAGTCATTTAAATCAATTAAGCCATGATCATTCAAAGTAAGCATGGCATATTTTTGCAGAAACAATTAGTATAAGTGAAATGTGATTTATAGGAGTTGGAATCAACTAAAAAGCATTTGTGGTTGAATTTTAAGAATTATTCTTAGGCAGAAAAGTCCCTGCCTTGTTTATTTTCTCACTTTAATTCTACAATAGATCTAGGTTTCAATCCAGTGGCATTGTGTAGATAATTTCATAAGGTTTCTAAATATATAAAATTTATTAAATTTGGTTTAGTAGATTTATTTCTATTAAATTTTGAATCGAGCAGCAGTATTGAATTTGAATTTAAAAGGAATAAAAGAATTCAAATTTTGGCTCGGGCGGGAAAGGTAAGCAGGCCGAAAGGGAGAAAAACAACTGGGCTGGCCCAGCTACGCGTCTGGCGCGAGCGGGCCGCCTGACAAGGTAGGGCCAAGCGGTCAGTGCCACTTAACAGCGAAACGGTACGCGTGTGTGATAGCCGTTGGATTAAGAACAGATCGGACGGCGCTCGATCGCCACCTTCCTCGGCGAGCTCGCCGGGGACGAAACCCTGGGTGCGGCAGAGGGGTTGCGACTGAGGGCTTACCGGCGTCCGGCGAGGTCGGCGAGGCGGGCAACCGACGGTGGAGTCGATGGCGAGTCGAGGGAGGGTCGCAGCAGTGCTTGAGGTGGACGAAATCGACGGCGTCGCGGAGCTACTGGCGCGGCGGCGTCGATCAAATTCCGGCGGCTGAGGGGGAAATCGTCGAGGGGAGGTGGTCAGGGAGGTTCAGGAGGGAGAGGGGAGCTTGTTGGTGTGCAGAATGAAGGCGAGGGAGTCCTCCTTTTATAGGGTTGGGAGTGGCCGAGGCGGAGGCGGGGCAGGTCGTCGTCGTCGTCACGGCTACGGTGGGCTAGCGTCATCGGCGAGGGTGCGGCGGTGTTGGCGATGTCACCGCGGACACGACGGGCGTCCTGGAGTTGAGAATGGAGCACGAAAGCGTCGGCGTCATCACCATGTACCCGCGCACGGTGGCGGACGGTCGTCGTCGTGGGCGTCGTCTACAGCGGGTCTGCGGCCAATTGGCGATGTCCGTGAGGTTGAGGGGACCGTGGTGAGTGGACGGGCGCATGGGAAGAGCGAGGGGAGGCGTGAGGCGATGGGGCATGGCGGCGTCCTGTCGCGCCCAGGGACGTCGTCGTGCGCGTCCTGGCGAGATGCTGGGTGTGTCTGAGCGCGTCTGGGCGCGCGTGGCCTGAGCGGTGTCGACGTTACCTTGGTCAATGACGTGCAGGGGTCGTGGTCAGGGAGTTGAGGGCAAGCTCCAGGACAAGGTGGCGTGGCTCGGATGGGAGAGGAGAGGAGTGAGCATGGTGAGTGACAAGAGGGCCGGCATGGTCGTGTTCTTGTCAAGGTGATCATCTACGAGTGCTTGGCAAGTGGTGGCACCGGTGCTGGGGAAGTGAGAGGGGGCTCCGTGGGTGCGAGAGAGACCCGAGGCTTGGACTTGGTCCAACCAAATTCCTCGAGCATGGGCATGGTTTCTATCTCTGTCCCAAAGGTGTTCGATGAAAAGCCCGCAAGAAAAATATTTTCGAAATTTGCAATTCTTTTTGGTGAGTTGAAATCATATATTAAAAGGAGTAGAATGGAGGTGGTGGTGGTCAAAATGGTGTTGATATGCAAAAATCCAAAATGCACATGATCTTCATTTTCAAATCTGGTTCCAACTTTGCTTGATGATATATTTGAATCTAGAAGGAATTTGTATGGGGTTGCTTGAGCAAAGTTGTTCACTTTTATGTTGACTTGGATGAGGTGCAAAAGTTTGACAAAGTTTAGTTTAGAAATTTTGAAATAACGGGGCTCAAAGAGGGCATCGGGTTAACTTTTGTCAAAATGACCATTAGTGCATGTGAGCTCCTATTTCACTCAAATTTGATTTGATTTGAATTTCTTTGATTCCAAAGGTGTTTATATGTGTTTAGTAACCAAACAAAACCAATGGTGCAAGCCATAATGGTCTAGGTTCAAGATTTGGAAAAATGGCCATATCCACATATGTGTATTGGGAAATCTTCTTATTTCCCATTTGATTGGGTTTTTATTGATCCCATTGATGTAGTTGAGGTTTAATATGATATAAGAAAACAATTCAAGCAATGGAAACAAGTTTGGTGGTCTTTTACTCAAATTTGTATTTTTGGCCATATGCACCTATGTGCATTTCATACTTTTATTCCTTTTCTTTATTTATGATCAAAGGTCATGGTTTAGGGTTTATTTGGTGTTATATTGGGTGTGGTAAAGTTTTCAAACCCTTTGGGCAAGGTAGAGGTGTTTAGGTCAAGTTTTGGTAAAATGGCTATGTGTCACATATGCCACTATGCATATGTGGCATTTGATTTTGATTTGAGTGTTCTTGGCCCATTTGATGTTGTTGAGTGTTGAAAAGGTATATGGAAGTGATCCAACCATTCATAACAAGTCCTAGGGTCAACATTCTTAATTTCCCAAATTGCTAATTTATTCTCATATGCCTTTATGGCATTTTTAGTTCCTTTTTATTTTCTTTGGAAACCACTTGGATTTGGTTTGATAAGTACTAGGTAAGGTGTATGAAAGTTTTCCAATTCTCTAAATAAAGTGGAAAGGTTTTGGGTAAAGTTTTATAAATATAGCCCTAGGCACATATGCCTCTTTCTTATTTAATTCCCTTTAATTTTAATTTAACTAGGGTGGTGAAAAGAGGGGTGAGGTTTAGGGTTTAGTGGGGTTCACAATGGTTCACCACCATTTAGAATAATTAATAAAGGTAGGGTTCAAGATTTACCTATTAGGGCTATATGCCTCCATATGTCTTTTATTTTATTTTGGGTTTCTCAAAATAGATCCAAATGATTTCTGGAGAAGATTAGGGTTTAAGGTTTTTCTTATTTGATTTCTTTCTCTTTTATTTTATTGGGTTGGTGACCTTCACTTGATCACATTAGGGTTTTAGGGTTTAGCACATAAGCATAATAACACTCATCATGGCAAAACACAAGATTTAAACCAGATCTATATGTATCAATCTTATTTTAATAAAAGTTTTTGTTGGTTCCAAAATTTGGAACTAGGGAAATTCATTTTGTTTGTTTTGAAATTTTTGGGTTGTTACAAACCCTTCCCCCTTAAACAAATCTCGTCCCGAGATTTTAAGAAAAATTAGGTCCCTAAGAAAGACTGAGCAGTGAGATTAACAGGGGAACATACTTGGCATGGCCTGAGGGGCTTCCTGGGCTTCATTGGCAGTCATGTGGTAGAAACGACCGTTGTTGTTGTTCTGGTTCCTTCTACCTGCGAAGCGACGCTGTGCTGGCCGGGTGCGAGCGGCTATTGAGGGCAATCCTCGGCAAGCTTCTTGGGGCATTCATTGGAGTAATGACCCACAGTTCCACATTCATAGCAGGTTATCGTTGACTTGTCCTTTTGGGCAATGGGTACAGCATTGCTTCCCAGTCCTTGGGGCATTGTTGGCGGCTTTCATCGGGCACTTTTTAGAGTAATGACCAGTAACACCACATGCATGGCAAGTCACAGTGGGCTTGTCTCTGGGGGCATGGTTGGGTATTGGGATGAGCTGCTCCAGGGTGGCTATCCTCACGCGGAGACGAGCAATGAGGTGGTCCTTCTTGGCGTGCCGGATGACGAAGTGCCTTGCGTTCCATTGCGAGGATGTTGATGGTGTCAATCATCTTGGTGTGCTTAATGTGCATCCGGTTGGCTTGGGCACGGGGGTTGTTGCGGGTAGGAGGGGCCATGCGAACAATGAGGTAGATCATAAGATAAAGGGGGAATTTCTATGGTTTGTTTGGATAAGAATTTGAAAAGTTCAAAACTTGAAAACTTGAGTAGTGTTGAGGGGGTAAAACCAACAACACTATTTCATTCATACCAAGCATCACATATTACCAATCTAACACACCGTTGGTTTGAAGAACCATTCATTCGCTCTATGATATAAGGGGATCCTGATACAAACTCACACTAGTGCTCTCTTCCGTAGGTGTGAGTTCTACTAAAGTGATCAAGTGTGCAAAATTTTAGGTAGAATTTCAAGAAAAAGTAGAGCATGGATTTCTCATTTTGAAAAGATCG
>NC_061508.1:352503192-352522894 GCF_022539505.1 Lolium rigidum
CTAACCCTACACCTAACCCTAACCGAGAGATCGTGCACACCCTCGATCGTGTGATAATGGCTCGAGCTGCGGGTGTATGTGCCAAAGGGTCCCAATCTTGGTTCTACATGTGTATATGTCCTAAAAAAACCTAAAAGAATGAAAAAGTAATTTGGTGCACCCTCGCGCGGAGAAATCTAGGGGTAGACCCTCCGGGCACACGTTCCGCCGTTTTGGGGAGGAGGGGGAGAACGACCGCCGGAGCACCGGAACCCCACCAAATCTTGCATGTGGGCCTATGCTATGTGTGAAAGTGTGGTGCAAGGTGTAATGGTGCAAAAGTAGCTCCCCTAAACCCTAGACCCTAGCCCTAACCCTACGCCGAACCCTAATCAGTAGATCAGGCACACCGTCGATCGTGTGATAATCGCTCGAGCTGCGGGTATATATGTGCCAAAGGGTCCCAATCTTGGTTCTCCATGTGTATATGTCCTAAAAAAACCTAAAAGAATGAAAAGGTACATTGGTGCACCCTCGCGCGGAGAAATCTAGGGGGGTAGACCCGCCGGGGCACACGTTCCGCTGTTTTGGGGGGAGGAGGGGGAGAACGACCGCCGGAGCACCGGACCCCACCAAATCTTGCATGTGGGCCTATGCTATGTGTGAAAGTGTGGTGCAAGGTGTGATTCACCAAATGGTGCATGGCATGGATCCCCGGTCTGACATCCCTCACCTTCGGGCGGTAACACTTAACAGATTCCTGGACGTGTACGGTGAAGTGTCCCTGACGAGGGATCACCTCGGCAATGCCTACGTATTGTAGACTTGGGTTTCGGGAGAGAGCGACGATGGAGATTCCGGGGACGAGATTAGGCACACGACGTACCCAGCTTCGGGTCCCCTCGGTGGAGGATCCCTACGTGCTGCTAGCAATCCAAGATATGATCATAATATGTTTACATGGTACCGCCATAGGCGGAGCTATGTTGTCTATATTCTCGTCTATCCGTTGGCCTCCTTATTTCGGGTGCCCCGGCTAGCTTTATATATGCAACCAGCCTAGGGTTTTACAAGAGTCCTAGTCGACTACTTCTTCGGGTTGCCTTGTTGGGCCTTCTCCATATTTGGTCTTCTCCATATTGGGCCGAGCCGGGTATACTAATAATGGGTACCCGAAGGGTATGCCCATGTCAGTAGCCCCCGAGTTTATAGGGAAGTCGAAGACTTGCGTAGAAACTCCAAGCATAACCATCTCCGAAGTCGAAGAAATACAAGGCGAGGTCCATGTCGTAAATAATGTGTAGCGTAGATGATGTCGATGATTCTTGAAATTATCGGGTGCGCGGCAGCGCTCCCGATGGGAGTAGCCCCCGAGTCTATGGGCAAGTGCTTGCACTTGGGCATAGACTCAAGTTGTACTACTCGATGAAGAACTTAACTATATTTCTGGAAGACTTGATGAAATCCATGTGCTCCCGATGGGAGTAGGCTCCACTCGAGTCGTAGAATCGAGTTGAGTCTACAAACCGTAATTGCCGTAGATGCTGTCGAAGTTATCTTTCTATCGGGTGCGCGACCAGCGCTCCCGATGGGAGTAGCCCCCGAGGCTACAGCCAAGTGTTTGCACTTGGGTGTAGGCTCAACTTGCTTGTAATTGACTCCACAATTTTTCCTCTTTCTTATCGGGAGGGTGAACAATACTCTCGATAAGAGTAGCCCCCGAGCCTATGAGCAGGTGCTTGCACCTAGGCATATGCTCAAGTTGTACTACTCGATAAAGAACTTAACTATATTTCTGGGCGCAGCCCCTCTTTTTATCGACTTCAGGCCGTTCCTATTTTTATTTGACATCCATATCTATATTGTACAGGGATAATGGTAATTGGGGCTAGTTCATCTGACGGATCAGGTACTAGTTAACTGCTCTAGTGGCAATCCGCAAAAACCTACTTCAAGATCACGTCCCTGGACATGATCTCGGGATACCGGTGTTAACTCGACAGGTGCCGCTTAAGGTCTTACCATTCTGTCGAGTCCCAGTCATATTTGATCGGGTACCTAACGCGTCCGTTAGGATTTTTCTTCGTATCTGTTGATACGGATAAAAGTAGCAGAGCGCAGTCTTCGGCGATGCCACGCCCAGCAGAACGGATCTGGGGTCTTACCTTCGCAAATTTGCGGCATTCAGAAATTGATCGCAACTTTGGCGTTCTGAGAATATATTGTCGAGTGCCTTATTCGGCTGATGCAATGACCCATTTTGCGGGTTCTTCTATTTTTCTCTCGGGCTTGATGAGACAGCCGAATATATTGGTTCTTCTATATTGTCGTCAGGAACATCGCCGATGCTCTTGCTCAGAACAAATGACGAGTCAATGGACTCGAAGATTTGTCCATCCTCTTTTTTTCTCCCCTTTTTTTTTCTACTCCTCTTTTTTTTCTTTTTTTTTTCTTTTTTTTTTTGGTTTCTCCTTGATGATAATTTCGTCGAGTTCCTCCCTCACGAAAATTTCTTCGGGTCCTCCTTGAGGACAATTCTTCGGGTCCTCTTTGAGGACAATTCTTCGGGTCCTTCCCGAGGATAATTTTTCGGGACCTACTTGAGGATAATTCTTCGGGACCTCCTTGAAGATAATTCTTCGGGACCTGTTTTTTCTTCAAGACAGTTTCGTCGAGTTCTCCCTGTAGACGATTTCGTCGGGTTCTCTCTTATATACTTTGAATTTTGCTTTCTCCTGCACAAATAAACAATTTTTTCTATCTTTCCCTTACTCTCTTTTTCACATGCGGTGTCAGATGCTCAGATTCGATGATATGTAAAGTAAATATATGCCGCGCGGCCCCCAAGTGTCGGGTGCGACGAAAGTAAACGATAATCAACTTTGTGCAAAATAAAAGAACACTTAGCTTTTTGGACACGAAGAAGTCAATGCATGATGAAGTCTTCGAGTGCAGCGAAAAAGTCGAGCCGAAGTAGAAACCATAAAATAATGAAAGTAGATGTCGCCAAATTATTGATGGAGAAATAGCCAAGCCCCCAAGCGCTACAGAGGTGATATCATGATTGTTTCTTAGATGTTGTGTCGCAGTTACGACCCGAGGCGAAGTCATGGTCGAGCCCCCGAGTGTTTAACCATGATGTCGAAAGAAGTTGACGGAGTTGCGACGTCATATAAGGTGACGCCATTTAAGATGAAGCCATGGACAATAATATATGAAGATGAATCCCAGATGAAGTATTTGAGCTGAATCCATATTGAAGATTATGCCATTAAATATAGATCATATATTGAAGATGAATCCGCCGATATCATAGAGGATGAATCCATTGACCCGAAGAATCCCGTAATAACCATAGAAGATGAATCCGCTGATATCATAAAGGATGAATCCATTGATCTGAAGAATCCGGTAATAACCATAGAAGATGAATTCGTTGACCCGGAAACGCATCGGGTAATATTGTATAAGTGAACCAATAATAACCCAAAGAAAACCAATCCAATAATCCGAAGAAAATAAATCCACTGAGCCGAAGAAAATAATTCCACTGAGCCGGAGAAAATAATTCCACTGAGCACTAAGCCGAAGAAAATAATTCCACTGAGCCGGAAAAGATACATCCAGGGCCGAAGAAAAGAAAATCACCAAGTAATCGAGTATATTTGTGATAATGAAGTAATGGCGCAGCCCCGGATGTCGGGTGAATTTGCTGTAGTGATGCAATGTTGCAGCCCCCGACTATTCGGGTGTGGCGAAAGTAAATAAATAATTAACTCTTGAAAGAGGGAAACTTAACTTTTTATCGGGTGTGGCGAAGCCTATGTGGATCCAATTCGTGCCTCCGACGTAGTCTGTAGTCGCGCGACATCTGGCCAGAAGTAGTCGCTATGGCCGTCATAGTTGATGAAGAGATCCGCGGTGGTGAGCCCTCGAGTATAACGAGTGCGCGACGACGGGCGCGGTCGTCCGAGCAGAGTAGTCGAAGTTTTGTTTCAATCTGCAGTTATATTGAGACGCAAAAACCTGCGCGCAAATAATAGTACGAGCCAAAAAATATTTGGCCAAATAAACCTTACGAGTAAAAATTAACTGGAAGTATAACACCTGATATTTTTGTGTTAGATGGCGAAAATCATCACAGTAGGTTCACGACAGGCGAGCCCCAAGTATGGCAACTGTACGCGGCCAAGTAGCTGAGATTTTATTCGGGTATGTCTTTCTTGCTCATGGCGTGAAATAGCAAACCGGTCATTATTAAATATCGATTGCACTGATTCCTGTCACGATTAGGTGAATAGCATGAACCAAATCCAAGGGTATCAGTTAACATGAGTAATTTAAGAAGTAATGAAACTTAGCTTTTCTCTGCTTGGAGTAGACAACTTGAATTATTATATGTCCACATATGAATGCATGACGTGTATAGTTGCTGCGTCTTGAATATTAATCCCAGGGCAGAACTTGTTCTGAATTCTTCCCGCCAGAGCACCTTGAAGATGGAGAAAACGGGACATGTCCCTGCCTCCTCTTTACTGGGGCAAGTTCCGAGGCCTGCTATACGAGATTGATCATCTGTTTCCTTCTTTTATCCTGACAGATTGATTGGCTGTCTCCTTCCTTTATCCCTGCATGTACCGATGCCAATATACTCGGCAGGAACTGACTTAGACCGGAACAAGATAGGGTTGCCTGTACTTGGATCCGATACTTTGTCTTGAAGACGGTTGTCGATAATCAGGGTGATGCTGATTGACTTTCGGGATCTTGCGATTTCGAAGATAGGATAAACCGGTCGGCAAATACTGCGGATCCGGCCGATCATGCACACGTTAGTGCTGCTTCCAGCCATCATGAAAATATTTCCTTGATGACGAAGTCGCTGGATGTTGACGAAGATGACGATGATGGATCCCGCCCGGATCACAAAATCCAGCCGACGCAGATTCCCACAGACGGCGCCAATTGACGAGGGATCACCTCGGCAATGCCTACGTATTGTAGACTTGGGTTTCGGGAGAGAGCGACGATGGAGATTCCGGGGACGAGATTAGGCACACGACGTACCCAGCTTCGGGTCCCCTCGGTGGAGGATCCCTACGTGCTGCTAGCAATCCAGTATATGATCATAATATGTTTACATGGTACCGCCATAGGCGGAGCTATGTTGTCTATATTCTGTCTATCTGTTGGCCTCCTTATTTCGGGTGCCCTGGCTAGCTTTATATATGCAACCAGCCTAGGGTTTTACAAGAGTCCTAGTCGACTACTTCTTCGGGTTGCCTTGTTGGGCCTTCTCCATATTTGGTCTTCTCCATATTGGGCCGAGCCAGGTATACTAATAATGGGTACCCGAAGGGTATGCCCATGTCAGTCCCGCCGCGGGTATATCGGGGGCTAGACTGTGCCAAAGGGTGCCACACATGGTTTTCCATATGTCCATGGACTAAACAAACCTAAACCTATGAAAAGGTATATTGGTGGAACCTCGCGCGGAGAAATCTAGGGGGTAGACCATCCGAGGCCCACAGACAGCCGTTTTTAGGGGGGAATGACCCCCGGAGCACCGGAATGCCGCCAAAACTTGCAACTGGACCTAAAACCTAACCCTAACAAACCTAAAAGAATGAAAAAGTACATTGTGCACCCTCGCGCGGAGAAATCTACGGGGGTAGACCCGCCGTCCCGCTGTTTTTGGGGGAAGGAGGGGGACGGCCGCCGGAGCACCGGAACCCTGATATATGTGGGGGGATGAACATGGAGAGTAATTTTGTATCAAAAAGAAAAACTAGTTAACAAAATAAATATAAGTATTAGATGAAATAAAATAGTTAGAAAAACAAATTAAATAGTTGTTGGCGCACGGCAAAGAATGCAACGCACGGCAAAGGAGGCTTTGTCGTGCACTATTCCTGGCCGCACGGCAAAGGGAGCACCACGACAAAGAATGCAACTCACGGCAAAGAATGAACGCACAAGGAAGGATCTTTGCCATCCTGGCTTCTTTGCCGTGCGCTTCTGGAGGGCTTTGCCGTGCGCCAACGCGTTGCCGTGAGGCACTTCTAACTTTGCCGTGCAGCGATACTTTGCGGTGCGCCACCACAAAACTTTGCCGTGCTTTATTTCTTTGCCGTGCGTCCCTCTCGCGCCGCACGGCAAAGAAATCTTTGCCGTGCGTTGCCTCACGGCAATGAAACGCTGCACGGCAGCGCCTGATTTTCCCGTAGTGTTCGAACTGCATTAGAAGAGGCAAAAGCATAGTACAACTAATTTCCGTTTGAAATGATTAGGGGAATAAAATAGTTGCTTATAATAATCAAGCATGCGTGTATAGTTGTCACTTGTCAAAAGCCACAACCGACGTCGTTATGGTCAAATACTTCAATAAACACACCGTCAGGTTCTGTATAGCACTATAGCACTACTAGGACATGCATGCAACTTGCATAAGAAAAGGGACATCCATGCAACTGATGTCAACGCCTACAAACTTGTCTTCAATTAGCTGTGTTGGGGGCGGTCCCCGTGTTCATAGACAAGAATTGCCTAATAATTTTGTGATTATTGACATCTAAATATTCCTCAAATCTCTTATTTAATGTAATTTCTCAAACTGACTAATCATTACATACATGCATCGGCAATGTAAACCTCTCTATAAATACATCGAGTGCCTTGCTCGTCACACCATCAAGCAGCATACGTACATTCTTTCTTAGAGGTAACACTCCCATCACAGTTTCGCCCAAATCTGGTCGTTTCGCCAGGAACTCTAGGAAGATGAGCGGGACGGTGAAGCTGACATGCGTGCAGCTGCTCATGGTAGCCTTCGCTACGCTCATCACCATGTCATCTGCAGGTTTGCAGTATGGTTTCTACAACGCGTCATGCCCGAACGCCGAGCAAATGGTCACGAGTGTCGTCAATGGTTTGATCGACGCTAATCCTGCTGTTGCTCCGGCATTAATCCGTTTGATCTTCCATGACTGCTTTGTTGCGGTACGTAATCTACTTTCAGTTTAGTAAATTTACCGCTTTATTGTTTCTGTTCTTAATTGTGGCGTTGAGCCAAGAAAGTACTACAGTTCAATAAGATAAATTCAGCAGACTAATACAGTACTATATTCTGGATGACAACCTAATACAAAGTTTGCTTCAGACTGTGATTTTATCTCCATTAATCAATTACTGACATCATTGTAAATAGTTCTACAATATAACAAAAGTCTAGACAAGTCACTTTGGGGTATATATTTCGACTTGCTCTAGTCATTTTTTGTTGCAGACGTGGAATGCATGTAATTCATACCATCTTGGTATTAATATACTGTATTCCTTTTGGTCGAAAAAAGACAATTCTTATGGGTTATTCAGGTGCTTTTGCTGTAAGCTAACAGCTTTTGCTGTTGATATGTATTTATACAGGGCTGTGACGCTTCCATCCTCCTGGACCCCAGGAGCGCCAACAGTTCGCCGGAGAAGACATCCATTCCCCTGGCCGTGGCTGGGTATAACGCCGTCGACCAGATCAAGACGGCCGTCGAGGCCGCGTGCCCCGGGACGGTCTCCTGTGCCGACATCGTGGCCTTCGCCGCCCGCGACTCGGTCGCGAAAGCCGCGGGCTACTACTACTCCGTCGACTCCGGCCGACGCGACGGCAGCGTGTCCACCGCTTTCAGCATCCTCACGAACATGCCGTCCCCTTTGTTCAACCGATCGGACCTCGTCGCCCGCTTCATCCAGAAGAAGCTCACCGTCGTCGACCTCGTGGCGCTCTCCGGCGCGCACTCCATCGGCGTAGCGCACTGCTCCGCCTTCACCAAGCGGCTGTACCCCACGGTGGACCCGACGCTGGACGCCACCTTCGCGGCGGACCTCAAGAAGAGGTGCCCAGCGCCGGCTCGCGGCGTGCCAGACAACCTGGTGAACAACAGTGTGGTGACGCCGGCGATACTGGGCAACCAGTACTACGGTAATGCCATGGGCAAGAAAGTGCTGTTCAACTCGGACGCGACGCTGCTCACCGGCAGCGACACGGCGACGCTGGTTTCCCAGATGGCAGCCGACCCCGCGAAATGGATTGCGCAGTTCGCGGTGTCGATGGTCAACATGGGAAGGATAGGCGTGCTCACGGGGACGCAGGGGCAGGTCAGGAAGAACTGCCGTGTCGTAAATAGCTAAATCGTCAAGGCTCCGATCTCAATTTGTTTAATTAGTTTGTTACTTACATTTCATTGTACCGTGTGTTGCAATGGGATAGTTTAGTTCCCTCCTCGTGCTAGTGTTTTAGTTAGGCGATGTGTGTGTCAATTTTTTTTCCTCGTTTTCCGTTGAATTAAGTTTGAAGAGCAACATTCTATTAGAAAAAAATCCTATTTATAACAATGTTCGTTTCCATTATTTGGTTTAGGTGTCTAGTTTGTTTAGTTGGTTTAATTTCAATAAATTTCAAAATAAAGACACACATTCATCCTGGTTTAAATGTAAAGTTTACACTATCGATCAACAAGTTAAACAAGGTGTAAACAATGAGAGGAAAATTAACATGCGAGCACCGCTATGTATAGTATGTAATCCACCAGTCCCATCTCTAGTGATCACGTGGTTCACCACCAAGTGCCTGCCGCCTCTCGCCGGAAAAAGAGATGCAAAGTGGCATGAACTGGAGGATGTACAAACCTCCTTGAGGCTATCTGTTCCGTTGATGGATAGGGAACTATTCTCTCTGGATTGTGTTGATCCACCCCCTCGACCCAAATCCCTGTTGATTAGTGATTGTTTGGCTGATCAAATAAATCAGTAGTGTTAATCATTGAAACAAAATATTCAATAAATTGATACATTGAACATCACATTCAACATGATAATGTACATAGCTGTTTGGCATAAAAAAGATGATCTTGTTGATGAGCGCCAAGATCTACATGGAGAACGAGCTTTCAAATAAGCTCAAAGTTCATCTACATACTTACTACAACATAATTAGTCGAATAAATTGAACATGCTCAACGAGAAGCTCAAGAAAAATACGAATCAGTTCCTCTCCCATCACACCTCTAATCATCACGAGATGAAAACACTGTCAAATACCCAAATTCATGTATCAAACTAAAATTCAATGAAATAGCATTTAAATTTGTCATGCTTAAACTTTTTAAAAACCATGCTTCAAATATTTGGAGAAAAAAGAGTAACTTCCGAAATACTACACCCAAACTATATGCATGCATTGAACATAACCACGCCATCCATTTCCATAGTCCAAAAGATATTTTTTGTGTTTTTTTTAGCGTTAACCGGAAAGAGAAACATAACTAAGACATTTACACCACCAAACCAGACGGAAATAGTGAGGCAATATGTTTTCAGAATAATAATTTGAGAGTAATCTTTTCGCTTTATTAATCGATGGCCAAATAAGTAGGGATTACTAAAATCATAAGGTTCAAGGAGCCACACATGGCGTCCCAGGCCTGGAGATAGGGTATACCGAGCTAAGTTATGTGCTTCTTTGTTTCAACTGAAGCCGGCCAGCAGCGTAGAGAAACTAAATGGCGAAGCCCTTCAAGGCAAGCGATGAGCCCGGCCTCCTCCGCGCTCCCACAAGAAGGAAAGGATTTCCATTCAGTGAGAAGGGGATGACCCTGGTGATCTCTGATGATGATGCCGATCCCAGCCATTTTCGACGTAGAATCCCAGCTGGTGTCCACATTAGCTTTGATTGTACCGGCCACCGGGGGAGTCCAGGAGGTGACACCCCTGACATTCACATCACCGCCCCCCACAAAAGATTGATGATAGTTGACGAGATACGATACAGAGCCTGAAACCGAGGCTTTCCCATCTCCATGCACAACATTGTTCCGGTGATGCCAGGAACGCCACAACAAGATGATAATCTTGGATCTTTGGTCTTTGGAAGCATTTTCCAGACATAGGCCACTCGAACAAAAAACAAACAATGCTAATCATTTTGCATCTGCCTCTAGGTAACTTAATTAATATGTTTCCCAACCAGTCAGCAGGGAAACATAGATTTGTCGTCATGATCTGATACATGGTACATACTCCAATGATGAGCCAAATCGACAACCGCTAATTTCTCTATGAGAAAAAGCAGGTCGTAAATACTTGAATATGAGACCCTGCGGTTGCTAACCGAAGCTGTTCTATTGCTAACCAGTTTTGTGAATCAAGATTGCTTGGTTTATTTGTCATTGACGTGATTTTCTTTCAAACTGATTGACGGATATATACAGTACTCGTAAAAAAATTCCTAACACAATTGGCCACGGTACGCCAGAGCGCAGTTCACTGTAGAAACAACAAACCACAGAGCCTAAACAGCATGTTCCACAAAAGTGCGGATTACAGATTTCTGAGGCCACTTTCTTGCCCCAAAACCAATGCCTGTGAGGCTCTAAATCTATTCTTCACCCGTTATGCTGCATGTTCTCTTGTCACATGAAGATTTCAGGTACACACCACGGTAATTTGGGCATGTACGTTGTACTTTCAAGTGTCCTAGCTAGCATCCTTACGATTTTGACTTCGAACTAAGAGGCCAAAACGTAGTACAACTGATTTCTGTTCGAAATGATTGGGGGAGTAAAATAGTCGTTGATAATAAGCACGCGTGTATAGGTCAAAGCCACAACCGGCGTCGTTATAGGTCAAATACTTCAATAAACACACCGCCAAGTTCTGTATAGCTAGCTCCAGCTAACTGTCGAGATTCACCGGTACTAGGACATGCATGCAACTTGCTTAAGAAAAGGGACATCCATGCAGGCATGCAGCTAATGTCAACGCCTAAAAACTTGTCTTCAATTAGCTGTGTTGCGGGCGGTCCCCGTGTTCATAGACAAGAATTGCCTAATAATTTTGTGATTATTGACATCTAAATATTCCTCAAATTTCTTATTTAATGTATTTTTTCAAACTGACTAATCATTACATACATGCATCGGCAATGTAAACCTCTCTATAAATACATCGAGTGCCTTGATCGTCACACCATCAAGCAGCATTCTTTCTTAGTATTTGCTACCCATTTGACACTCCCCTCACAGTTTCGCCCAAATCTAGTCGTTTCGCCAAGAACTCTTGGAAAATGAGCGGGAGGGTGAAGCTGACATGCCTGCAGCTGCTCATGGTAGCCTTCGCTACGCTCATCACCATGTCATCTGCAGGTTTGCAGTATGGTTTCTACAACTCCTCGTGCCCGAACGCCGAGCAAACGGTCACCAATGTCGTCAATGGTCTGATCGACGCCAATCCTGCTGTTGCTCCGGCATTAATTCGCTTGATCTTCCATGATTGCTTTGTCGCGGTATGCAATCTACTTTCACTTTAGTAAATTTACCGCTTTATTGTTTCTGTTCTTAATTGTGGCGTTGAGCCAAGAAAGTACTACGGTTCAATAAGATAAATTCAGCAAGCTTGGATGACAACCTAGTGAGATATACAAAGTTTGCTTCAGACTATGATTTTATCTCCATTAATCAATTACTTACATCATTGTAAATAGTTCTACAATATCACAAAAGTCTAGACAAGTCACTTTGGGGTATATATTTCGACTTGCTCTAGTCATATTTTGTTGCAGACGTGGAATGTAATTCATACCATCTTGGTATTAATATACTGTATTCCTTTTGATGGAAAAAGACAAGTCTTATGGGTTATTCAGGTGCTTTTGCTGTAAGCTAACAGCTTTTGCTGTTGATATCTACTTATACAGGGTTGTGACGCTTCCATCCTCCTGGACCCCAGGAGCGCCAACAGTTCGCCGGAGAAGACATCCATTCCCCTGGCCGTGGCTGGGTATAACGCCGTCGACCAGATCAAGACGGCCGTCGAGGCCGCGTGCCCCGGGACGGTCTCCTGTGCCGACATCGTGGCCTTCGCCGCCCGCGACTCGGTCGCGAAAGCCGCGGGCTACTACTACTCCGTCGACTCCGGCCGACGCGACGGCAGCGTGTCCACCGCTTTCAGCATCCTCACGAACATGCCGTCCCCTTTGTTCAACCGATCGGACCTCGTCGCCCGCTTCATCCAGAAGAAGCTCACCGTCGTCGACCTCGTGGCGCTCTCCGGCGCGCACTCCATCGGCGTAGCGCACTGCTCCGCCTTCACCAAGCGGCTGTACCCCACGATGGACCCGACGCTGGACGCCACCTTCGCGGCAGACCTCAAGAAGAGGTGCCCAGCGCCGGCTCGCGGCGTGCCAGACAACCTGGTGAACAACAGTGTGGTGACGCCGGCGATACTGGGCAACCAGTTCTACGGTAATGCCATGGGCAAGAAAGTGCTGTTCAACTCGGACGCGACGCTGCTCACCGGCAGCGACACGGCGACGCTGGTTTCCCAGATGGCAGCCGACCCCGCGAAATGGATTGCGCAGTTCGCGGTGTCGATGGTCAACATGGGAAGGATAGGCGTGCTCACGGGGACGCAGGGGCAGGTCAGGAAGAACTGCCGTGTCGTAAATAGCTAAATCTTCAAGGCTCCGATCTCAATTTGTTTAATTTGTTTGTTACTTACATTTCATTGTACCGTGTGTTGCAATGGGATAGTTTAGTTCCCTCCTCGTGCTAGTGTTTTAGTTAGGTGATGTGTGTGTCAAATTTTTTTCCTCGTTTTCCGTTGAATTTAAGTTTGAAGAACAACATTTTATTAGAAAAAAAACATATTTATAACAATGTTCGTTTCCATTATTTGGTTTAGGTGTCTAGTTTGTTTAGTTGGTTTAATTTCAATAAATTTCAAAATAAAGACACACATTCATCCTGGTTTAAATGTAGAGTTTACACTATCAATCAACAAGTTAAACAAGGTATAAACAATGGGAGGAAAATAAACATGTGAGCATGCCGCCTCTCGCAGGAAAAGGAGATGCGAACTGGCATGAATTGGAGGATGTACAAACCTCCTTGAGGCTATCTGTTCCGTTTGATGGATAGGGAACTATTCTCTCTGGATTGTGTTGATCCACCCCCTCGACCCAAATCCCTATTGTTTAGTGATTGTGGTTGATCAAATATATGAGTAGTGTTAATCATTCAAACAAAATAATCAATAAATTGATACATTGAACATCACATTCACCATGTGTTGCGGTCAGAAACCCACCGGCGGGCAGCGACTGGCAACACCGTAGAGCCGGGAACAATTAGGCCTGCGGCTGGCCCCAGTCCCTCAGAGCTACGGCCCGCAAAGCCTTCTGGTCACACGTCCGATGCTGTCGCAAGGGCGTGCCACCAGACCTATACCTGGTCAGGAAGGTGTTGGATGATGCCTCGCTTAGTTTCCTGCATGGCATACACGTAAACGTTAAATACGAGCCTCGATCGGCTCTCGAGTTATCCCGTGAATCGTCTCAAAGAGCCGATCCACCCATGATTCGTACGAGGTGTACGAATATATGGTGGTCCTGCTTGATCAAGATAAAGCTAATGCGATCTACGACGATTTAGGGTTTTCACCGCATAATCGGATCATCCTACTCACGATTGGGCCTCGCGCTCGCGTACGGTGATCGTAAGCCGATCCTAGACAGGGCCTAAAAACCAACACGAAGTTGATCCCCGGAACATCCCGTCTAGGGCTAGCAAACTACACCCTACACGCCGCTGGATCCTCCAACCCTTTGTAAGGTCTAACTATTGCAGATGTTAAACTAATCCTTGAAGAACAAGGAGCAACCGTAACGGATCGGATCTACTAAACGATGATCAAGCGGGGTGCCGCCCCTACACCTAAGATAGGTGTAAGGGCGGCTAGATGTATAAGGGTTGCACTACGACAGAGATATGATACGAAGAACAATACTAACCCTAATACATCTAAGATAACTACGTTGCTCGCCATCAAAAAGACTTCCAGCACGAGCAACGCATGAACAACGTAAATAGTTAGAGCTGCCTAGATCGCAAGATGCGATCTAGGCAGCATGGTGCTTACCAGGAGAAACCCTCGAGACGAAGGAGTTGGCGATGCGCCGAGATTTGTTGTGTTGAACGTTGGTTGTTGTCTATTTCATAAACCCTAGATACATATTTATAGTCCAGGGGACTTTCTAATTCAAGCGTGCACCTAACCGTGCACGGGTAAAACTCTAACTTCTAAATTAAGGTGTGATCTACTATAATACATATACATGGGCAATTTAGCCCAACTTCTTCGTGTCAGGCCGCTTCGGAGATCCTCCACGCGTTTAACCTTTAAGCCCATCTCATCTACGGCCCATTTCCTGATTTAGCCAAAATCTGGTGATAACACATGCCCCCCTGGTTTTGGTAATGATAATTTCAAAACCACTCTGTTTTTTCTTCGAGGGGTCATGTCGTGACAGAGCAGAACCGTCGTAGTATTTTTTCATCATGACAACTTGCCTTCCCAACTTCTCTGCACGATTTGACAGTTTTTTGGCACCACCTCCTCGAAAACTGTTCGAACATTAAATCCCCACTTCTTTTACTTAACCGCACCGAACAGTTCTCTTCCTCATCCTTTCCGCATTAGCACTCCAAAAGCCCTTCTGCGCACCATGTCTTCTTCTTCCTCCGCCTCATCGGGACTTTCCCTCGAGTCCTCTTCCTCCCACGAGCCGACGCCAGAACGGGACCCACGAGAGGTCCATGCGGCCAACACCCGCCGCGCCATAGAGGCCGGGGAGGAGCCCGGCCATGACTTCTCCATCTGGTCCGAGGACGACAAGTCCTCAACGGACGGGGAGAGCGACCTCCGCTTCCTCGCCGACGGGGAATCAGAGGAGGAGAACGATGACGATCGCTTCTCCTGGGATGACTTCACCTCCTCCGAGGAGGTGAACGAGGAGGAGGAGGAGGACGACGACGACGACATCCCCTCCGACGAGCCGCCGGCCAAGCGCCACTGCCCCTGGCCGGGGAATCTCAGTGACTACGACAGCGACGACGACGATGACGACGAGGAGGATGAGGACAATGAAGGTCCTGCCGGCGGCCGCTACAGCAGCGACGACGAGCCCGCCGGGAGCAGCGCCGACAGCGGCGACGAGGGTGACGACGAGGGTAGCGACGGCCCGTAGATAGGACCCTTAGCATAGGATCAGCAGTAGTAGGCGGGGCAATGTATCCCCTTAGTACTCCCTTTTGAGAGTAATCAGCTCTTCTATGTAACAAATCTCGTTTATCAATGAAGAAATTCCCCAATTTGATTTTGCCGATTTCCTTTATGCTAATTTAGCCGATTTCCTTTCATACTGATCCCGCCAATCGTCACTTAGCCAATGCTCAATGAGCCGATGACAATGCATCGGTCTCTCATGATCCATTCTTCATCTCCTTGACGTCGGAGTGATCGTGAACTTGATCAATGCTCAAAAGCTGATGTTAACATACCAATCCTTCACGGTCTATCTTTCACCTTTTTCGACCGATGACTTTGAGCTCTGGTGGACAACGAGGTAGACCAACGCCTTTAAAGAGAGCCCCAGAAACGCTGCCGAAACGGCTTGATGCTAAAGCCGATACCTCTGGACATTCAGATATTCAGTGATATTCTTCAAACCTGCCCAATCCCCTTGAAAAGGGTTATGATGGAAGGCCATCCGATGAAATCTCAATCGGCTTCTTAAGAACAGAATATCTACGCAGTCAGTTGCCCCCCGAGCCTCCATCAAGGCGAGAACAGCAGCGGGCCACCCAAGCGTGTCACCATCGGTTTCCAAGTCATGATGCAGAGCCAGCCGATTTCAACAAAATCGGCTCCCCAGAGCAGAGAGCCTTCAGGGTGATCTGCCCCCCGAGTTTCCTCAGTCCACTTCTCGCGCCTTGCTGGTCAGATCGGCTCCTTTCCTTTGGCGGATTTGATGCAACCCATCCTTAACCTGATCTGCACGTTCATGCTGCTCTTGGCATTGGTCAGGGTCATGATCCCTCAAACCTGCCCCAGCTGATACTGCGGACTCGAATACTCGCAAAAATAATCCAGAGGTTCTTGAAGAGAGGATCTGAGCCATCAAACCACTCCATTGAGGAGTTCTTCCATTAGAGTCTCTCTTCGTGGCCCACTTTCTGCTCCATTGAACCCCTGCTTATAACAGTTGTATCCCTTGAGTCGATGGCCATGCATCGGCTGTGCTTAAATTTTTTTGAATTTTTTACGGCCGATTTATGTATCGGCCCCCATACTTCAATACCCATCATCAAAGGATATCTTGGGCTGCTGGGCATTTGTAAGACGCTTCTACTGCATACCCTCGTGTTTTATCCACCTAGGTGCCCCCCGAGCCGATTCTTTCAAGGGATTTGATGGTATCGGCTCCTCAGGTATTCCCTGTTGAATCAAATGCTGAACCCAGGCAGAATGTATGATGAGGATAATTTTGGCCGATTGCTGGAATCGGCCTCCATGTTGCTTGTTCGATGAAGGTTTTGTAATGTCCCTCCATAATTTTTTGGGGCCGATCACAAGGATCAGTCTCGCCACGTTTGCTCATTGATTTGCTCCAGCTACATGGTTAGGCCAGTGGATACGACCAGCCTAACTTCATCCTCTGTCATGTCGATGCGCTCGCCGTCGTCCACCTTGAGTGCATCGTTTAATCCTCGAGCAGTAAACTCCGTTGGGAGGATGAGCACCATGTTTGTGCCAGCCGATGTTTCATCCTCGGCTCTCCTTTGCTTGGGGCGCCACTCTTTTCTATGTGGCCGACCTTCTTCGTCCAGGGTTCGCTGAATTTTGGCGGCCAGATCAGGCCGTGCCTTCCTCAACGTGTGCAGGTATAATCTTTCAGCCTTCTTCCAACCCACGCAGACGCTGAACCCTTCGCTTCCGGGAACGGCCGAGCCCATCGAGGCACCATCTTGGCCGATGATACTTGTCTTCTTCATCATCGTCCTCTAGTTCCTCGAGATCTTCCACCCGAGCGGACTCGAGCATGCTTGTTCCGAGGCGGGAGAGGCCCTAGACGCTTGAACACGGACACGTTAGCCGCATCCTTCTTCCTTTGTTTACATTCTCGGGCAATTGCCGATTGTTGGCAATCGGCTCATTCCCGAATCCCAGCAGTGTCTGAAGAAGGGGCAGTCCCAGTGCCTATCCACGTTGTCTTGCTCCCTCGACTTTTCCTTGGCGTGGCGCTCATATCGCTCCTCGTCGTGATCAAGCCGACGATGTCTCCTGTCGTCCCTAGCCAGACGATCTTCTTCATCATCGTCATTGTATCGCCGGCGTTGGTCGTATTGACCCACATACTTGTTGAGGAGGTGATCAGAGAGAGGTCGCTGATATCTTATGTTCTTCACTTCTCCCTCTGTGACGTAGCGCTTGCCGTCGTGGCGGAGCCGATCGCGTGGAGCGGCTTCCTCTCGTGTCTTTGCTATGTGAGCAGCCTGCCCTCATCTCCGTCCTTACCAGAGTGGTGCCCAGGTCCCACCATGTTGATATTGCACGAGAAATCTGGCTGGCACCCTCCATGGTAAGTATACTCCACCATGTTAATGGCGGGGAAGGGGTGTGTGTCGACCTTCATGGCGTACTGGTTGAAAATTAGCCGCCCTTTTTCTATCGCCATTTGGATCTGCTGACGCCACACCCTGCAGTCGTTAGTGGTGTGGGTGAACGTGTTATGCCACTTGCGTATGGCTTTCCGTTCAGCTCCCGCACCGTAGGGATCTTGTGGCCTTCGGGTACCTTTATATGCTTCTCCGTGAGTAAGAGATCAAAAATCTGCTCGGTTTTGGTCACGTCGAAGTCGAACCCTTTTGGAGGGCCTTGTGGCTTAACCCATTTGCAGGACACGGGGCCTGCAGCTCGAGTCCATTCAGCCACGGCTACCTCTCGATCTCCCGCAGCACCTTCATCCTCGTCTGTCTCAACCAGGGCCACCGCACGCTTGAATTTGTCCTGGTAAACATCTGGGTGGCGCTGTTCATATGCTGACAGCTTCTGCACCATGTGCGCCAATGAAGGGTAGTCTGCTTGGGAGGCCACGTCCTTGATCGATGATGAGAGACCCACCACCGCCAACTCGATCGCTTCTTTTTCACTTACGTGAACCGAATAGCATCGGTTCCTAATGGTCCCGAAGCGCCTGGATGTATTCTCGACACCGTTTCCCCGCGCTTCGTCGTACTTGTGCTAGATCGGCAATGCCAGCCTCGGAAGCCTCCGAGTGATACTGCTCAATGGAACTGCTCTTCCAACCGCTTCCAAGTCCGGATTGAGTTCGGTGGCAGCGATGTGTACCACCCGAAAGCCGATCCCGTGAGGGACCGTGCGAAGAACCTCACGCGCAGCTCGTCTCGATGCCGAGATCGTGCCCAGCTGTGCCAAATATCGGCTTACATGCTCGATAGAGCTGGAACCATCTCGATCCACTAAACTTTGTGAAGTCGTGGAGCCGATATTTGGGTGGTAGCGGGATCAATTCGTACTCGTTGGGGTACGGCTTGGTGTAGCCGAACGTCTTCCTTTTCGGCATCATGCCGAACCGATCTTTCAGAATTGTACAAATCTGATCCGCGGTGATGGCTGAAGGTGTCGAACCCTGAAGATTCGCCGGGGTGGCATACTTAGCCAGCCATGCTTGCTTTTCCGGCTCTGAGCCAACTTCAGGAGCTGGGCTCTGGAGGTTTGTCGGAGTGGCGTACTTAGCTAACCACGTTTGCTTCTCAAGATCTGCTCCCGACGTTCCTCCCGCTGTTCCGCAGGCCCCTGCTGTTGCAGCCTCGGTTCGAGAGTGCCTGTGCACGCAGTCCGGCACGTATGCGCACGTGTATCCGTGCGGGATCTCCTTGGGCGCCTCGGTAAGAATTGGTAGTCACTAGGATCACCACCAATCTTGTAGACGACGTATGCCGATGAGTTCGGCACTTCCGGTGCCGCCCATGCGAACGGCAGCGGTGGATGGGACCGGAGTGGCATCTCTCCTTTGTAAGTCCCCGCAGCTGGTCCCGACGGAGAATACCGATGGCTCATGATTTCCTGGATCACGCGCGAGCGACACGCTCCAAAGTGTTCACCAGGCTCTCGGAGTGGCGGTGCAGCGAATGAGCCACCATGTAGTTGATCTCCCGACGCAGCGACCTGGTGCGTTCTTCCGACGGGGCGGACAGGTCCACTCCATCGAGTGCGCCTTCGTGTGAGAACCCCTTCCACCCGACGCCGTGGGAGCGGGTTCTGTGGAAAGAGCCGATGAGTTCGGCTTCGAGGACTGCCTTGATCTCGTCATGCTTCTTCTTGAGCTCGTCGACAGATCCTCGTACTTGACCGGAGTGCTTTCCGCCATCTCGGATGTAGATGGCGATGCGGTGGATGTCGAAGATAGTCCCACCGGGCGTGCCAGAATGTGTTGCGGTCAGAAACCCACCGGCGGGCAGCGACTGGCAACACCGTAGAGCCGGGAACAACTAGGGCTGCGGCTGGCCCCAGTCCCTCGCAGCTACGGCCCGCAAAGCCTTCCCGGTCACACGTCCGATGCCGCCGCAAGGGCGTGCCACCCGACCTATACCCGGTCGGAAGGTGTTGGATGATGCCTCGCTTAGTTTCCTGCATGGCATACACGTAAACGTTAAATACGAGCCTCGATCGGCTCTCAGTTATCCCGTGAATCGGCTCAAAGAGCCGATCCACCCATGATTCGTACGAGGTGTACGAATATATGGTGGTCCCGCTTGATCAAGATAAAGCTAATGCGATCTACGACGATTTAGGGTTTTCACCGCATAATCCA
>NC_061508.1:352522994-352552827 GCF_022539505.1 Lolium rigidum
TTCTTCACATGTAACCAAGTAGACCCACTAGCCGAGACTATCGCGATTCACACAGGGGCGATCCCAGAAGTGCTATGCTAATGACAATTTCTTCATGTCGCCCGCAATTAAGCTTAACTCGGGATAATCCGCCGCATTACAATTCACTTGAAGGAACCCTAGGAGGAGGGTGAGACGAGAAGGGGGTTGCTTACACGCCAAAGGTGCCGGCGACGCGATCGTTGGCGGAGCGGACGGCGGCCTCGATGTCGATCCCGAAGCCCCCGCCGACATCCTCCTCGGAGGAGCGGGCTGCGGCGTAGGAGTTCCACTCCGCGAGCAGCGACGGCGGCTGGGAAGACGCCGCCGCCGAGGAGGAGGAGGGCGAGGGCCCGGAGCCGGAGAACCACGCCTGCATCTCGGGCCCACGCCGACAGAGAGTAGAGACAGCCTACGCAGATGTGCCTCTTGTTGCGACTTGTTCTAGCTGGGGATGCAACACAAAGGTCTAACCATAACTTCCAAAGATTAAATTCCTTAAAACTTGAAAAAAAGATTGAATTCAAAAAAAGTACAAAAGCGCTTGGGCATTTCGATCAGATTTTTTTTTCTTGAGGGAGGCAGCTACTAATGGCGTATTCGATATTAGGTGTATAGTTTTAAGAAAAAAAAATCCTAAGTGTAAGTTCTATTGGGTTGCACAACTTACTTGGGTAATTTTCAAAGGATTTAATTATGTTTTCTTATCTTTTGCAAACTCATCTATTTCCTAACATCATTTTTCTAGGAGTAATTCCATCTAAACTTGATATAATATTTTCTCTATGTGCATTCTCTAATTTTCGTGCCAAAAACTATGCATCTTATATGTAGGAACGGAGGGAGTAGTTAATACGGCCAACTTATCTTAATCTCATCATTTAGACAGAACAACGTTGCAAAGAGATCATCTCTTAATTAAAACAAGATAAGCTTTTTTTCTTAACTTTCTCTTTTCTTCACCTCACCGTTTATCCGATTCGTCACTTCTAACATATATTATCATTGTGCATGTCCTAATTATTATGGGAAAGATGAAGCCCACACGTCAGATTTTCTCAGTATAACCGGTCAAATCCACTTGAAATTGATGTACACACTACATTGAATGGATTCCACATCTTTAATCCTCCACTAGTGAACGACATCATCATCTTCATCTCTTTGCTTAGGTATCCTTTTTGATCTAGTGTTGGTCACAATGGCGGAAGCGGAAAACAATTAGAAGGTGAGCACATCTCCAAATAAAATTATGCTTATTAATTGTGATAATAACTTGTGAAATAAGTAATATATGTAGCCAATATTTCTTAAATTAAGGTAGAAAAAATTCTCAATTTTTGGGTGGACCATGGCCCACCAGGCCCACTCTATGCGTCTGCCCTAGTTGGTCACCATCATCCCCTTGTGTGTGCATTGACCTTTGGTATTTTTTTATGTGTGATTTAAACATGCATACATTTTCACATATAAATTATCCAAGGTGAATCTATAATATCTATAAAGTTCATCCCCACTAAAAATGCATTTAATATTTGCAAGCTAAGCTCTCGTGAAGCCACATCATCCCAATTATTATTATCCACGTGATTTTAGATCTATGATCATTTTGTAACCGGTAGGCCATACCATGGGTAATACCAACCATCAGCACAAAAACCAAAAAACAAGAGCATGGCGACCATTGCAGCCTAATACGCCTATATGCATCTCATAACTATTGTTGGCTCATTGTTTCTCCTATCAAGTCCCCACTACGACAGTATCCTTTTGTCTACCACTCCACCTCCCCGATATATGCAGCTGATTTTCACATGGAAAGCAGCGTTGCCGATGCCCAATAATAGATCGTCCGCCATGCCCGTTAGCAACGCGAATAGCGGATCCCAGTCCGCTTTGCTGATGCATCATAGAGGCGAGCCCACGGTGGCTGTGCTCCAGGATGAAGGCGCAACCATTGTAGCAAGCTAAGTGTCAAGGATGCTGCCATCATTCAGCAGCGGCCGCAGAGCGACTCCGCTAGCCGGGCCTTCCTGGTCAGGCACGCTCTGCCGGGTTGCGGCGCGCACCATGGCATATAGATAGTCGCCACGTACCTAGATATGCGTGGATGGCGCCATGCATGATGGGTTACCCGCCGCCATTGCACGCGGGCGCGTCCATGATGGTCAAGTAGTCGATGGCAGGCTACATTGTGGCATCGCACATAATCACTACTGTTGTGTCCTCTAATCTGTTCCAGCCAGATGTGTAATATCCCAGGATTGAGGTTACAAAAATAGAGGAAACAGATGTGTGCATTGCATTCATGCATAGAAAATCCGGGGAATTTTCGCGCTTTCAAGTAAAACCTGTCACAGTAACTGAAATTTCACTTGACCTGATGAAATTGAAGTAGCTCATCAAGTCAAGTGCTATAAACCTCAATGCGACCTTTGCAAAAACCTTGTTTTGGGTAGAGATGATTTGATCTATGGGTTAGATCAAATGGAACTAAAATCAACACAACAACACTTTAAGCAATGATCAACTACTTGATCTTATAAAAGATCATAATATAGTATTCCTTGCAATAATATATGAACATCTATTTAACTACAAATCAAGTAACAATAAAATGGAGAAACTATTCTTGACTTATCTTTTCCATATCTTAAACTAATAAATATCCCTACCATGAACCTCATGGTATTTCTTGAACTAAACTCTTGAACTCAACACCAACACAAGCTTATCATTAAACCCTAGAGATGGGAGAGGCCTATAACCATCAAATAGATAAGAATCAAACTCTAAGTTATTAACACTTGAAAGTTAAGAAACTACATTTGTGTATAATTTAATTCACTTCTAATCGTGTTACCAAATATGGTAAACCATAAGGTTTAAAGTGCATAATAGCCACACATTCTTAATTGAATCATAACTTATTAAATATGTGGAATATCACAAAACTAAACTCGTTTACATTACGAATTATAGTTCAAACTATTTGAATAAAACTAACTATGGGTATTTTGAAACTCATGTGCCTTGGTGAAATCAAACATCACCATTCTAAATTGGGGTATAATCCTTATATTTTATATTTTGATTCCAATTATAATATAAATACAATCACATATGATATAGTGAATCACCACAAGCATAAAATCATTCACAAGATATTTAGTAACAAAAGCCACTTGGCTATCCAAAAACAAATCACATGAGAGGATAATACCAATGCCACATAGGATGAAAATATCTATATAGCTTGAATCCTAAGCTATGCCACCTCATCCTTAAAGGATTGCTATGGTTGAGAGCATGACAACCAAGCACCTTACTCATCAAATCAAAACAAGAGTCACCCACCCATGTGTCATGATATTAGAGCATGCCCAAGCCTATAAAAGGAACCCTCTACCTCATCCATTTCATAATCTTGTACCATGATACAAGCAAACCAAAGAGTTGGACCACTCCACACATTAGATTGGACCAAGATGAAGAAGCTAGGAGGTGGAGGCATACCACAAGATGCAGGTTTATCAGAATTCCTGAACAACAAGCTACATAAGATAAAAAGGTAGAACTCTTAGGCAGACCACATGCTTAGATAATCACATCATCATTCCTTGAGTAGAAACCTAGATTATAGTCCAAGTCCTTGTGGAGTGAGAGAGGTAATTGGTATAACCCTAGCCAAATACTTCTAGTGATACTTTGGGAAGCCCATACCATGCATGATCATCACCATTGGGTAATGATCATGAATCCTAAGTACTTCAAGTAAGGAGCTATTAAGAATAGGTTGATCATGATAATGTCATGATCATGCTTTGGAGAAATATGAGAATAAGCCATAAGTTAAACCTAGTATAATAAGCAGATATCATCCATCACATAAAATCATAGGGACACCATTAATAAACAACACTAGTTAGGTCTGACAATTCATATCTATAACCTAGGACTATATCTCAATCTTAGTTTGTAGGTGATCACAATTTAAACTTAGACCACAATTGAGTTTGAACCCATGTGTCATTGGGTGAACATAATTAGAACCCTAGAATTACACCCTAGTTAAATCTTATGCTTCAATTATTGAACATAAGAAACACCTAGTGCTAAATCCTATAATTAAACCCATGTGTGGTGATCAACCACTCATCCTTATAACCAAGACCAAACCCTAGTCAGTTTAACATGGTATCAACACCCACATAGAACCTATGCTTAAAACTAACTTGTGTATTACTTGGTGATCACAAGTAAAACCCAAAGCCATATCCCAATCATGCGTATGCTTCACTTGGTGAGCATAATATGGTCCTAATACTAAACCCTAACTCCCAACTTCAAGCATGGTGTTCACAACCATATTCTTGGGAGGCAACTCAAGATATAAAAATCAATATAAGAATGAATATTAACATAAGCTTAATCATCATTATAATGCAAGTATGTAAACCATATGATTAACATGTTATAATGTTCTAACAAACAAACCATGTTGTCTTTGGAAAGAAATCAGAAAGTTAATTAAGACAAACATAATTGATAAAATAAAGAATTAAATATCTTCTCTATAAATTTTTTAAAAGCATTTGGAATATTAATTTATTATCTGAATTAATAAAAGAGGCAAATATCCATGAAGTATATTAAATAAATCACCAAAGAAATTATTACTTGAGATATTTTAAATGAATTAAACCAGGTATAGACCTACAAAACCAAACTAGATTCAAAATGGAATTCAGAAATAGAAAATACAAAATAGAAAAATAGAAAAGAGAAAAGGAAAAAAGAGAGGGGCTTACTAGACCTTACCTGGCCGTGCAGCTTGTGGAGCATCCCAGCACTGGCCCAGCCCACCGATCAGAACCAGCCCAACATACCGATTTGTGAGGAGGGTGTCGTCTTCTTCCTCCTTCCCCGCATGGACGACATCGGGACGCCGTGACCGACTTCGCCGGCCACGTCCCCGTCACCGATAAGAAAGAGCCCCGGACTCCAATCCCATTCCCAAAACCCTGAGCTAATCACGACGAGTCCGTCGACACACTTTGCGCCAGGATTCGTGCACATTGCACATACCGACTTCACCGTGGCATCTGCGCCGTATCCGACGACGTGGCGTCGATTCCGACCATGGCGTGAGCTATAAAGCTGCCCAGAGCTCCACCGTAGAACCCTAGTTCATATCCGCCAAGCCTCTCCCTCTCATTCACTCTCTATCTCTCACCATCTTCACTTACTGGCTACCGGAGTCGAGGAAGAACCCGACGACCGGAGCCGGCCCAGCATCCGTGAGGAGGTCCAAGAGATGGGCCTCGACGTGTAGAGCATCTGTGAGGAAGTACGCATCCAGGGGAGCTAGGAATCGGCCCAATTTCAACGTTCCCTTCCGTAGCACCTCGCCGAAATCGGCGATATCCTCGCCATCTCTGTCAACGATCACCGTCGCCAACCACATCATTAGATTCAGGGTATGAATACGCACCCGTAGCCCTTCTATTTGCATCATTTGACTAGCCGTAGCTCGTGATTGATGTTTCACCGAAGAGCACCGCCGCAGAGCTCATTGCCGGAGCTAGCTCCGGTGGTCCTCTGAGAAAATTACCACAACCATCAACCTCAGCGTGTTATGGGGGTTCGATAGAGACTAACCGCGCATCCCGGGAGGCCGTAAATCGGCGGCGCCATCCCCAGTTGGCCGCCGGCGTTTAAACGTCTGTGAGGTCAAACATCACGATCAACCTTGGCCGGTCTCTGCTTGTGTGGCAGCTGAGGTGGACACATGTCCCACCTGTCTGCGTCTTACGGTAGAACCCAACTGGTATGTTTAGTATTTTAGGTTATTTCAAAATTCCAGAAAATATCTATAACTTTATAAATACATAGAAAATTCATTTTAACTCAGAAAAATACAAATGAGATATCAAAATGCTCATAAAAATAAACTCTATCTAATAAAAATATAATAGGAAATTTTTATTTTAAATAAAAATTTAATTGTTTAGCACTTCTTATTTAAGCTTTTCTTTTAGCCTAAATTAAAATTCAATAATTAGGAAAATTTTCTAAAATAAATAAAAACCAGTAAGTAAATAAATAAAACACTAAAACTAATTTTCCTTGTTTATTAGATTATTAAATCCTTATTAGAACGATTTAAATCTAAATAAAATTTATCTTAATTATTAATCTTCTAAAAATAATAGAATACCAAGTCCACTATTACTTTTATTTCAAAGTTATCCATAATTCAACTTTATCATCAAGATATGAATTTAAGAATTGTATCACAAATAGGAAACCCTAATTCCATATAGAATAAAATTATAACCTTATCATTTCATGTGAGAATCCTAAAACCCTAATTCTGTTAGGAACCCTAACTCCATAATTTGCTTCTAAACCTAAACCCTAGGTTATAACATGTGATCATGTTACTTTCTTTTCATTCATAGATCCATAATTAGAAACTAAATGCATGTCCATACCTACATAAAATGAAGGAGCCCTCACACTAATAAATTGGTATTTCATGTTCTCATCCAAATCAAACTAGATGATTTAGTAGGATCAACTAAGTGTAAACCCTAGTTCCTATTACCAAATCCACCATCCTTAACTATCCTTATTTAGCATCACACCATTGTGATGAACTCTAATAGCAACTATCCCAATATTTTGCATTACATAACCATATTCCACTAAACCCTACAAGTACTTCATAATTATGAATCCTCCTATTTAGGAACCAACTATTCCTTAATTAGTGGATCCAATAGCAAACCCTAGACAACCTCAGCCTTAATTGAAATACTTCTTATTACTTAAGTAATATGTTCTTCAAAAGTTATTCTTTTGAAGTAAATAAAGAGTCTTCATCAACCCTGCCTAATATGACCTATAGATAAAAGCCAGCTATCACTAGTAAGATATACCAACCTTGATAGCAACCATTTATAATTAATTGCTTGAGATACTTATATTTAACTAAAGTCACACAAAGCTCTAGATGCCGATGAATCCAACCTTGTTATGATTCATCTAATCCTTACTCCTGAAACTAATTAAAACCATAGTAAACCATAGAACTCCACAACCCTTATTATCATACTTGTTCTTTATTAAGGAACATGTTCTTCAAAAGTTATTCTTTTGAAGTATATGATAAGCAATCATTAACCATGCCATATAGTACTAAAACCAACAATTGTTCATTACATGTTAGGATTCTACCAAATGTTATTATTGTGTGCTAGAAATGTTATTGATTGTGATATATTACACTACTTGTTTATGATACCAAATAATCAAACTTTAATAAGGACTTTGTTTGTGAATCACTCTAAAAGTGCAACACACCCTAAACCAATCATACCAACTCACTAATCCTAAATCATCGGGGTTAGGTCGCGCTTAGAGTGATTGCATCTCATCCTTATGCTTTATTGCATCCTTGCAAATATTTTAAACATTGTCCTTACCGGACGATGATGCTATTTCAGAATTTGGAGTTATTGCGTATCGAAGACATTGCCTGCATAATCTTGCATTCAAGAAAGGCAAGTTCATCGTTTGTTCATGTCAATTTGAGAATTTTTACCAAATTACTTGCAAAGTACTATACTTATCACTCTTGCATGAAAAGCAAAAATGCTATTTTCATAACTATGAATATGACTATGTGGTGGGCGATGGGACCATGGTATGAGTATAGTGGAGGTTCCATTGCATTGGGTTTATATCCATCTAGGATTAACAACAAATGTCGTCCAGTGATTCGTGTCGTAAGACCCGTGTTAACCATAAGATCTGGAGTGGGACGGAGTAGTCAGTTGTGTTTCTTCCTCTCGTACATCAACGGATGCGCTTACCGTAGCAGTTGTGTATTGCGAGAACAACCGGTGGGTGGGGATACCATTCTAATTCCCCAGGGTAATGTGGTCTATGATGGGTTGCAGCAGACCGGCGAAGGTATCGGGGTTGTGGTACCCGATAGTAGTCGAGGTCGGATGATATCCAATGGATATGCTGATCGGCGAGGACCCAAGGTCGGAACTGCAAAAAAGGTGGGTGTTCGGGGCCGCGGAGAAACACAATGATTGGCTATGACCTTATACCGGGCCTCACACTAAGAAAGTGTGGATGGGAAAGTACGCCCGGTTGGCAAGAAGGTTAAGATCTCTTATGGGTAAAGCAACACACCTCTGCAGAGTGTATCAAATCGTGACCTGTCACTCCCTATTCCGGGTTATGGACCTGCGAACGCGGCCGGAAAGGAACTCCATGAAGTTCTGACACCTGGTGAAGGCTGACGGACATATCTCTTTAGAATAAAATCAACCTTTTGAAGAAATGATTACAAAAACCTGCATTGCCTTAGACTTTCTGGTCTATGGATGTAGCTAGTGCATTAAACACCTCTTTCCTATAATAAACTTGTTGAGTACGCTCGTACTCATCCCTCTTTAATTTCCATGCTTAAATATGGAAGCATCGAAGGAGGATCTACAGTGCAACTCGAAGGCCGTTTGAAGGCCGAGGAGTCAACAACTACTTCAAGGGACAGGACCCTGTCAGAAGAGTCAAATGATACGTCTCCAACGTATCGATAATTTCTTGTGTTCCATGCCACATTATTGATGTTATCTACATGTTTTATGCACACTTTATGTCATATTCGTGCATTTTCTGGAACTAACCTATTAACAAGATGCCGAAGTGCCGGTTCTGTTTTCTGCTGTTTTTGGTTTCGAAATCCTAGTAACGAAATATTCTCGGAATCGGACGAAATCAACGCCAAAGTTCCTATTTTCATCGGAAGCATCCAGAACACCGGGAAGGATCGGAGGGGAGCCACAGGGGCCCCACACCACACCCCGGCGCGGCCAAGGGGCGCGCCCCCTAGGGTGTGGGCCCCCCTTCGACCTTCCTGCGCCGCCTCTTCGCCTATAAGAAGCCCCCGGATCGAGAAAACCCTATCACGATTGACGAAACCCACGAAACCTTCCCGAGCCGCCGCCATCGCGAAGCCAAGATCGCGGGGACGGGATCTCTGTTCGGCACCCTGCCGGAGCGGGGAAGTGCCCCGGAAGGCTTCTCCATCGACACCGCTGCCATCTCCACCGCCATCTTCATCACCGCTGCTTGCTCCCATGAGGAGGGAGTAGTTCTCCATCGAGGCTCGGGGCTGTACCGGTAGCTATGTGGTTCATCTCTCTCCTATGTGCTTCAATACAATAATCTCATGAGCTGCCTTACATGATTGAGATTCATATGATGATGCTTGTAATCTAGATGTCATTATGCTAGTCAAGTGAGTTTTACTTATGTGATCTCCGGAGACTCCTCGTCCCACGTGTGTAAAGGTGACGAGTGTGTGCCACCGTGTGGGTCTCTTAGGCCATATTTCACGAGAATACTTACTCAATGTTGAATGGCATAGTGAGGTGCCTATTTATATCTCTTTATGATTGCAGCATGTTTTGTATCACAATTTATCCATGTGCTACTCTAGTGATTTGTTATTAAAGTAGTTTATTCCTCCTGCATGTGTGCAAAGGTGACAGTGCGTGCACCGTGTTAGTACTTGGTTTATGCTATGATCATGATCTCTTGTAGATTATGGAGTTAACTATTGCTATGATAATATTGATGTGATCTATTCCTCCTACATATGCATGAAGGTGACGAGTGTGCATGCTATGCTAGTACTTGGTTTAGTCTCGTTGATCTATCTTACACTAAAGGTTACTTAAACATGAGCATTATTGTGGAGCTTGTTAACTCCGGCATTGAGGGTTCGTGTAATCCTACGCAATGTGTTCATCATCCAACAAAAGTGTAGAGTATGCATTTATACGTTACTGTTATGTGATCAATGTTGAGAGTGTCCACTAGTGAAAGTGTAATCCCTAGGCCTTGCTCCTAAATACTGCTGAGTTACTACTGCTTGTTTCTTGTTTTTCTTGCGTTACTACTTGCTACATTACTACTTGCTTGTTTACTTGTCCCGGGCAAAGCACTTTTACGGGTGTCGTTGCCGTTGCTACTGCTTATTCATACCACCTGTATTTCACTATCTCTTCGCCGAACTAGTGCACCTATTAGGTGTGTTGGGGACACAAGAGACTTCTTGCTTTGTGGTTGCGGGGTTGCATGAGAGGGATATCTTTGACCTCTTCCTCCCCGAGTTCGATAAACCTTGGGTGATCCACTTAAGGGAAAACTTGCTTGCTGTTCTACAAACCTCTGCTCTTGGAGGCCCAACACCGTCTACAAGAATAGAAGCTCCCGTAGACATCAAGCACTTTTACGGCGCCGTTGCCGGGGAGGAAAGGTAAAAGGCACTCATACTACGGTCTCGGGTAAAGTATTTTTCACGGCGCCGTTGTGTGTGTGCTCAAAGCTATTTCCTTTAGATCCTGCAATTGCATCTTGTTGTTTCTTGTTTACACTAGTTTGGCATAATGTACAAGAGTGAGCTTCTTATTCTATTTCCTGATTTAAAACATGGATTGTTTGATGCGAAAATTAAAAAACCTATGAAATCTTGTTTGCATGCTTTGGTAGTAATATTAGTATGAACGCTTTGAACACCATTGTTGATAATGATATAGAAAGTTCTAAGCTTGGGGAAGTCTGGTTTTCATGATCTTTTTAGTCCCCCAAGCATTGAGGAGAAAATTTTACGTGATGATACTTTGCCTCCTATTTATGATGATTATAATAGTGGTCTTTTGGTACAACCTACTATGGAGAGTAAATTTTATTGTGATTATACTATGCCTCCTACACTTGATGAGAATAATAATGATAGCTACTTTGTTGAATTTGCTCCCACTACAACCAATAAAATTGACTATGCTTATGTGGAGAGTAATAATTTTATGCATGAGACTCATGATAAGAATGCTTTATGTGATAGTTATATTGTTGAGTTTGCTCATGTTGCTACTGAAAGTTATTATGAGAGAGGAAAATATGGTTGTAGAAATTTTCATGTTACTAAAATGCCTCTCTATGTGCTGAAATTTTTGAAGCTACACTTGTTTTATCTTCCTATGCTTGTTACTTTGCTCTTCATGAACTTGTTTATTTACAAGATTCCTATGCATAGGAAGCATGTTAGACTTAAATGTGTTTTGAATTTGCCTCTTGATGCTCTCTTTTGCTTCACATACTATCTTTTGCGAGTGCATCATTAAAACTGCTGAGCTCATCTTAATGGCTAAAAAGAAAGAACTTCTTGGGAGATAACCCATGTGTTATTTTGCTACAGTACTTTGTTTTATATTTGTGTCTTGGAAGTTGTTTACTACTGTAGCAACCTCTCCTTATCTTAGTTTTGTGTTTTGTTGTGCCAAGTAAAGTCTTTGATAGTAAAGTAAGTACTAGATTTGGATTACTGCGCAGAAACAGATTTCTTTGCTGTCACGAATCTGGGTCTAATTCTCTGTAGGTAACTCAGAAAATTACGCCAATTTACGAGCATGATCCTCAGATATGTACGCAACTTTCATTCAATTTGAGAATTTTCGTTTGAGCAAGTCTGGTGCCATTTTAAAATTCGTCAATACGAACTGTTCTGTTTTGACAGATTCTGCCTTTTATTTCGCATTGCCTCTTTCGCTATGTTGGATGAATTTCTTTGATCCACTAATGTCCAGTAGCATTATGCAATGTCCAGAAGTGTTAAGAATGATTGTGTCACCTCTGAATATGTCAATTTATATTGTGCACTAACCCTCTAATGAGTTTGTTTCGAGTTTGGTGTGGAGGAAGTTTTCAAGGGTCAAGAGAGGAGGATGATATACTATGATCAAGGAGAGTGGAAGCTCTAAGCTTGGGGATGCACCCGGTGGTTCACCCCTGCATATATCAAGAAGACTCAAGCGTCTAAGCTTGGGGATGCCCAAGGCATCCCCTTCTTCATCGACAACATTATCAGGTTCCTTCTCTTGAAACTATATTTTTATTCGGTCACATCTTATGTACTTTACTTGGAGCGTCTGTGTGCTTTTGTTTTTGTTTGTGTTTGAATAAATTGGATTACATCATGCTTGTGTGGGAGAGAGACACGCTCCGCTGGTTCGTATGAACACATGTGTTCTTAGCTCATAATATTCATGGCGAAGTTTCCTCTTCGTTAAATTGTTATATGGTTGGAATTGGAAAATGATACATGTAGTAATTGCTATAATGTCTTGGGTAATGTGATACTTGGCAATTGTTGTGCTCATGTTTAAGCTCTTGCATCATATACTTTGCACCTATTAGTGAAGAATACATAGAGCATGCTAAAATTTGGTTTGCATAATTGGTCTCTCTAAGGTCTAGATAATTTCTAGTTTTGAGTTTGAACAACAAGGAAGACGGTGTAGAGTCTTATAATGCTTTCAATATGTCTTTTATGTGAGTTTTGCTGCACCGGTTCATCCTTGTGTTTGTTTCAAATAACCTTGCTAGCCTAAACCTTGTATCGAGAGGGAATACTTCTCATGCATCCAAAATACTTGAGCCAACCACTATGCCATTTGTGTCCACCATACCTACCTACTACATGGTATTTTCCCGCCATTCCAAAGTAAATTGCTTGAGTGCTACCTTTAAAATTCCATCATTCACCTTTGCAATATATAGCTCATGGGACAAATAGCTTAAAAACTATTGTGGTATTGAATATGTAATTATGCACTTTATCTCTTATTAAGTTGCTTGTTGTGCGATAACCATGTTTACGGGGAACGCCATCAACTCATTGTTGAATTTCATGTGAGTTGCTATGCATGTTCGTCTTGTACTGAAGTAAGGGCGATCTACACCGAGTTGAATGGTTTGAGCATGCATATTGTGAGAGAAGAACATTGGGCCGCTAACTAAAGCCATGATTCATGGTGGAAGTTTCAGTTTTGGACAAATATCCTCAAATCTCTAATGAGAAAAGAATTAATTGTTGTCAAATGCTTAAAGCATTAAAAGAGGAGTCCATTATCTATTGTCTATGTTGTCCCGGTATGGATGTCTAAGTTGAGAATAATCAAAAGCGAGAAATCCAAATGCGAGCTTTCTCCTTAGACCTTTGTACAGGCGGCATGGAGGTACCCCTTTGTGAAACTTGGTTAAAGCATATGTATTGCGGTGATAATCCAGGTAGTCCAAGCTAATTAGGACAAGGTGCGGGCACTATTAGTACACTATGCATGAGGCTTGCAACTTATAAGATATAATTTACATGATGCATATGCTTTATTACTACCGTTGACAAAATTGCTTCATGTTTTCAAAATCAAAGCTCTAGCACAAATATAGCGATCGATGCTTTTCCTCTATGAGGACCATTCTTTTACTTTCAATGTTGAGTCAGTTCACCTATTTCTATCCACCTCAAGAAGCAAACACTTGTGTGAACTGTGCATTGATTCCTACATACTTGCTTATTGCACTTATTATATTACTCTATGTTGACAAAATCCATGAGATATACATGTTACAAGTTGAAAGCAACCGCTGAAACTTAATCTTCTTTTGTGTTGCTTCAATGTCTTTACTTTGAATTATTACTTTATGAGTTAACTCTTATGCAAGACTTATTGATGCTTGTCTTGAAGTGCTATTCATGAAAAGTCTTTGCTTTATGATTCACTTGTTTACTCATGTCATATACATTGTTTTGATCGCTGCATTCACTATATATGCTTTACAAATAGTATGATCAAGTTTATGATGGCATGTCACTCAGAAATTATCTTTGTTATCGTTTTACTCGCTCGGGACGAAGCGAAACTAAGCTTGGGGATGCTGATACGTCTCCAACGTATCGATAATTTCTTGTGTTCCATGCCACATTATTGATGTTATCTACATGTTTTATGCACACTTTATGTCATATTCGTGCATTTTATGGAACTAACCTATTAACAAGATGCCGAAGTGCCAGTTCTCGTTTCTCGCTGTTTTGGTTTCAGAAATCCTAGTAACGAAATATTCTCGGAATCGGACGAAATCAACGCCAAAGTTCCTATTTTCATCGGAAGCATCCGGAACACCGGGAAGGATCGGAGGGGAGCCACTGGGGGCCCCACACCACACCCGGCGCGACAAAGGGGGCGCCCCCTAGGGTGTGGGCCCCCTTCGACCTTCCTGCGCCGCCTCTTCGCCTATAAGAAGCCCCTGGATCGAGAAAACCCTATCACGATTGACGAAACCCACGAAACCTTCCGGAGCCGCCGCCATCGCGAAGCCAAGATGCGGGGACGGGATCTCTGTTCCGGCACCTGCCGGAGCGGGGAAGTGCCCCGGAAGGCTTCTCCATCGACACCGCTGCCATCTCCACCGCCATCTTCATCACCGCTGCTGCTCCCATGAGGAGGGAGTAGTTCTCCATCGAGGCTCGGGGCTGTACCGGTAGCTATGTGGTTCATCTCTCTCCTATGTGCTTCAATACAATAATCTCATGAGCTGCCTTACATGATTGAGATTCATATGATGATGCTTGTAATCTAGATGTCATTATGCTAGTCAAGTGAGTTTTACTTATGTGATCTCCGGAGACTCCTCGTCCCACGTGTGTAAAGGTGACAGTGTGTGCACCGTGTGGGTCTCTTAGGCCATATTTCACAGAATACTTACTCAATGTTGAATGGCATAGTGAGGTGCCTATTTATATCTCTTTATGATTGCAGCATGTTTTGTATCACAATTTATCCATGTGCTACTCTAGTGATTTGTTATTAAAGTAGTTTATTCCTCCTGCATGTGTGCAAAGGTGACAGTGCGTGCACCGTGTTAGTACTTGGTTTATGCTATGATCATGATCTCTTGTAGATTATGGAGTTAACTATTGCTATGATAATATTGATGTGATCTATTCCTCCTACATATGCATGAAGGTGACGAGTGTGCATGCTATGCTAGTACTTGGTTTAGTCTGTTGATCTATCTTACACTAAAGGTTACTTAAACATGAGCATTATTGTGGAGCTTGTTAACTCCGGCATTGAGGGTTCGTGTAATCCTACGCAATGTGTTCATCATCCAACAAAAGTGTAGAGTATGCATTTATACGTTCTGTTATGTGATCAATGTTGAGAGTGTCCACTAGTGAAAGTGTAATCCCTAGGCCTTGCTCCTAAATACTCGCTGAGTTACTACTCGCTTGTTTATTGTTTCTACTGCGTTACTACTTGCTGCGTTACTACTTGCTACATTACTACTTGCTTGTTTACTGTCCTGGGCAAAGCACTTTTCTGGTGTCGTTGCCGTTGCTACTCGCTTATTCATACCACCTGTATTTCACTATCTCTTCGCCGAACTAGTGCACCTATTAGGTGTGTTGGGGACACAAGAGACTTCTTGCTTTGTGGTTGCAGGGTTGCATGAGAGGGATATCTTTGACCTCTTCCTCCCCGAGTTCGATAAACCTTGGGTGATCCACTTAAGGGAAAACTTGCTGCTGTTCTACAAACCTCTGCTCTTGGAGGCCCAACACTGTCTACAAGAATAGAAGCTCCCGTAGACATCATCAAACACCACATCTACTTTGGAGAAAACCTAGATTAGCAGCAGAAGAGAATCATTTCCCTAATCCTAGAACCTAACTAGATAGAGTTGATCTATAGTTCTGTAGTAAGCCAAGTACCTCTTAAAATAGAGTTTGTGGTAGATTAGTCTACGAGTCGTTGTTCTGAAATTTATTTGCAGTCTTACCTTATTGTAAAGTTGGAGGCTGTGTTGATCTTCTGTAAAGAGTCGGTGCTGTAATTCTATAGACATGCCTTGGACCCGCAAATGTTTCTGTTGTACCACTCCGAGGGATGTAATACTAGTGAAACAGTATTTCATTAGTGTTATGTCAACGACTTGCATACTACACCAGTGGTATGCTGGGTCACCACAAGATGCCCTCATCGCAAATTTGGGTAAAGAGAATAAAGCCTACACATCTAGTAGGTCTTAAATCGTGGTTATACTTCTTACAATTCTATGACCAGTTACCGATGTTTTTGTAGGATTTATGGATCTTATGTTCGAGCATGTTGCCTTTTTGCATCTTATATTCATCTTATGTTAACAAACATATATTGCACGCCGCAATAACAAGCTCTTCTATATATATTCATGTGGAGGTTGAGCGAAGTCACATGTACTCGACGATGTTCCAATGCCGAGAAGATCAGTATGCTTTCTTAGGAATATGTTTCTTAGGCAACATACTATTTTTTTCTCCCTTTAGTACCTGAGACGCTGACATGTATTTGTCTCCTGACAGTCTTTAGTTTCTTTTTTCAGTTATAGGGTTTTTGTTTTGTAAGGTTTTTCAAATTTGTATGAACACTCCATGTCTATTTCCACTTTCCAACTAGCAAAATAACTTGTGTTTGTCTGACTCTGATTCCAGAAGACACTCATGGTACATTTTGTGATCTGTCTTTCTTGTTATGGTTGACCAATTCCATTTTGTCAATTGGCAGTGGACAAAAGCTACACGGGGTCGTTAAGTTGTTAAACTTTGCTCCCAACAACGCGTATCTTTCACATTATCTGGTTAGCACACATATCAATATGTTGCAGCAACGCACGGGGTGTCAACTAGTTATTATTGATGTCTCCTCTCAAGAATCATGTTGGACAAAGTGAAAATTCAAAAGGAATGGATACAACATTCTGTTATTATCGAAATTAGGAATCATTTTATTTCCATCTATTAAAGAGTATTTAAGTCCTTGAATTACTTAGAAAAATTGTCAAGGAACAAATATTTTTTAAGATCTTACTATGTGTTAGTAAATAGTAAGATGAAGAAAAATTCAATACACTAGGACAATAACGCCTAAGGGCCCAAAAAATTCTCGAATAGGAACTCTATGATTCAATTCTTTTATCTTATTGGGATATTTTGGGTTCTTGAATAAACCAATTTGAGAACAATTGGATGCAGACATAATCATCAAAGATTGGTATTTTTTTATTTCGATTCAACAAGGTACCAATAGCTTCTTGATGTTGGCTAAGTGATTCAATCTTCGTCTTAGAATAAAAGGAATTTATATTTGTGTGATCTAACCTATTATGAGGGAATCGATCGGTTCTATCGTACCATTTTCGTGTATATGAAATAGTGCACTTGATTAACTCAATTCTTAGGAATTCGTGAATAAGATCGTTTGCTCTTACCTCAACAAGCAGGGAAGCACCAGCCTTCGCTTTTTATTCTTGTTCCCAATTCACTACTAAGCAAGTTCTAACAAATTGATTATTTTCTCTCCATTTTCTAGCATCTATAATCGGTTGTGTCAAAACCATAATACTTGTCTTCACATTGCTTTCAAGCTGAAAAAAGAGGAGAGAGAAATAAATATGTTGCATTCCTTGCGGTTGCATCATGTGGTTGTGGCCTATGACGAGCTTAGCATTTATCACAATGCATAATTTTGACCAAGGCCAACCTCATAGATCTCAACACCCATTTTGTTGTTGTATTGGTGAAGAACTAAGCATAATGCAGAGCTCTCTCTCTTTCGCTGATGACTCTCATTTCTCATTTCCGAGCACACTTGATTGCCAAGTTATTGTGCATAAGAACATATACTATGTTTTGCATCTCTATCTCTTCGCATGTAGAAGGACAGTTTTTTGACCTAGATTGATATGGGTCCACGAATATGACGGAAGGGTACAAGAGTCTTAGTATATGTATGCATGCATGCATGCATGTATGTATGTATGTATGTATGTATGTATGTATGTATGTACGTACGTATGTATGTATGTATGTATGTATGTATGTATGTATGTATGTATGTATGTATGTATGTATGTATGTATGTATGTATGTATGTATGTATGTATGTATGTATGTATGTATGTATGTATGTATGTATGTATGTATGTATGTATGTATGTATGTATGTATGTATGTAACTTCCATTCATAATCAGTGCAAGAAAACTTACCCGAGCTGCATGAACCAGGGCAGATTCGAATCCATCTTTGCTATCTAGAAATACTACCTTTGCAGAAAGAGGATTACAACCTTCTTTAATTTAAAGTCTCTCCTTTGCTATTTTCAAAGAGGATTGGTAGAACTACTGCTGCAAAAAAAGGAGTGACAAATATTTCAATTGGGACTGCCTCCTGCCATCTAGGCCTTTGAACTTTCATGATGGATTAATTTTACTCCAGACCATGCATGAAGCCAACCTAATAACTAACAATGGCTATTCAAATCGTGCCCCTCCAGACCATTCAAAACAGGAAAGTCCTATACTTCATTAAAAAACAACACGGAGATTCAACATGTAAGTTAGTTTATGAAAAAAATCAAGATTTAATTTATCAGTTTGCAATAGCTTAGAGTGAAATACATTGTCTCCTAGTCTGCAAAAAAAGACAAACTGTTTCACCAAATAAGTGCAGCATTTTAAACTTGAATAAAAAAAGTTCCCAATTTTAACAAGGTAATATTACATGGAAGATAAAAAATGCAATTATCCCGCAATATCACAGGTACAAAATAAAAGATATCACACTTTCTTGTATGGGGAGGCTGCCATCGGGGATCCATCAGCCAGCAGCGTCCCTCAATGTTTAGAAGGTAAAATCAAACAGAAGGGATTGAAAAAAGCAGGTATCCCGCAATATCACGGGTAAACAAATCATCATATCTTAAATTTCTTGTACAATAGCAACGTAAAAATTGAACGGGGAGGATAAAAAAAACAAGTATCCCGCAATATCATGGGAAAAACATTCAAGATATCTCATGTTTGTTGTACAGTGAGGCTGATATCAAGGACCCATCAGCCAGCAGTGTCCCTCAACATTTGAAAGTTAAAATCAAACGAACGGGGATATAACGGGTAAAACATAATCGAGATATCATAGGTTTTTTTGCACATAGAGGCTGGTATCAGGGACCCATCAGCCATTAGCGCCCTTAACGTTTAGTTAAAATCAAATGGAAGGCATAAAAATACATATTCTATAATATCAATGGTAAAAATAATCGAGATATCACACGCTTCTTCTACATAGGCAGACACTAGGGACCCATCAACCTACCATGTCAACAAGGCGGCAGGGGATCAAAATAAAAAGTCAAGTAGGCAGGCAATCACGGGTTTAAATAAATTCAAAAAATAAAACGTTTATCGTTCAAAGAGGATGACATGTGTTACCCATCCGCTAGTAGCGTCCTCAGCGCTAACAAGGCAGTAGAGGGTCGACAAAAAAACAAGTAGCTAGAAATCAAGGGTAAAAAATAGGGATTTCTATTTTCGTGCCCCTGGCTCCTTAGTTGTACTCAGTTTTCCCCAGCTCCTTAGTTTTTCCTCAGTTTTCCCCAAGCCCTTGTTTGAAACCCGCAGAAGCAGCTCAGACGGCAGGATTCCCGTTTAGTTGACCGTTCTGTCACGTGTGGGGCCGCGTCGTGTGGGGCCACGTCGCGTGGGACAGGACGAGACCGCGTTTGGTTGCACGTGAGCAGTAGCTGAGTTCTGTCTCTCTCGGCCCAAATTGGCATTATTAAGAGCACCTTTTTCCCCTTTTTCTCTCTGTCCTTTTCACCAAAATAGTATCAAATCTAGAGAAGCTTGCATTTCTGTATTTCTTCAATTATTTGTGTCTTTTGGCCCTCGTTGTTTGTCCAATATGGCAGCAAATCTAGTACTCCCTCTGGTCCATATGTATGTAGTTAAATCTAGAAGCAAATCTCCAGGGTAATGTACGATAAATTCACGAGTCATAGTAAATAGAGAAAACAAAGACCAACAAAATATAGTAGAATAGGGATAGATAATAGGGATCCCTCCCTAGATAATAAGCTGCATACACAACGAGTCAACATATTAACGAGTTCGAGGTTCTTGACGAGCACCATCATATTAACAACATAACAACAAGGGATCCCTAGCTAACAACAAAGGGATCCCAACAACAAAATGGGAGGCAGCAGCGAGCACACGTCCGAGGACTCCGCCTACCCCATCCGGCTCTCCCTCCACTTGTTGCTGCAGCTCCCCTTGGGAGCCTTGGGCTTGAGCGGAGGCATGCGCCCGGCGGAGATCTCCACCCGCTGCATGCTGCGGAGGTGCATGCCGAGCGCCCTGTGCTTGGCGCGGAAGGAGTAGACGTTCACCATCGTGCCGACCTTGGGGAAGGTGTTGCTGATGTTCTCGGCATGCGTGACGAGGCAGTTGGGTCCGTGGCGCCGAGTCTCCTGGTGCAGAAGGGGCACCTGTACACACCCTTGGCGAAGTAGGAGATGTACTTGGCCGACCTGCGGCCTCCGCAGCACTGGCGAGTCTTGACGTCCTCCTCCTCGTCGTCGCTGCCGACGTCGCTGCCGGACATCCGATCCATATCAACCGGAAACTATGAGTGAATGAGTTGCAACGATGATGAACGTGCATTATAACAAAGTTAGGAAAAACGAGTCAGCCTCGGTTAGAGTGGGCATGATTATATATCTACAGGGGAAGGTGTAAGCGAACCAAAACTCATGCACAACAGATTTGTACATAGCAATGGTTCGCTGAACCCTCCCTGTAAAAATTTGTGCCCAACGATTCATCATAGGCAAAGAAACAGATTCCAGATCTGAACTTGAACACATTCCAGATTATTTGCAAAATTAAACGGTTGATATCTTTTGATTAGTGCATAAAATAACTGATTGAGATCCCATGATTACTTGCATAAATTAACCGATTGAGATCCAATTATTACTTGCATAAATTAACCGAACGGCCGAACCCCAAATCTTAAAGGAAATCAAGAAGTGATCAAAACAAAATGGAATAAAATCGGCGCAAATATTAGCCCAATACTCATCCATCTACAGATCCATCTACACCAGCAAAAATAGTGTTCAAAAAGGAATGGGGAAACAAAAAAGGAAGCAAACCGTAGTTACCTCGTTCCATGGGTCCTCCAGGAAGGTGTCGTAGGGGTTCGGGGGCCGGACGTACGGCACCGGCTCATAGGGGTCAAATCCCGGCGGGATCTGACTGCCACCGGCGGCAGCAGCGTCCGATGCACCGGCGGCGGCGGCGGCGACGTCCGTTGAGGGGACGGCGTCGAAGAGGGAGGCGTCGCGATTGGAGCCGACGGCGCCGTAGACGATGGGATCGGCATTCTCCTTGTCCATCTCGCCGGCAGAGGAGAGGGAGAGGGAGAGGGTTTTTTGCTTGGGAGCTTTGGAGAAGATGATGGGACGTGAGAGAGGCGTCGTTGCGTGGGCGAGTGAGAGTGACAGAGATAGTGGGAGGAGGCGTCTATAAAGGCGAGGGGTGGTTAATGCGACCCGCGTCCTACGCGTCCACCGCTGCACGTCTGCACGGCTTGGACTTCTGCAATGCGACACGCGTCCACGATTGCACGTCTTCGACTTCGCACCGCGACCCGCGTCTACGCGTCAACAATTGCACGTCTTCCATTTCGCACCGCAACACGCGTCCTCGAGTCTAACCCCGAAAATTTAGATATACTCGGATATAACCTCGAGTCATATACTAGCATTTTTTGTGTGCTCAGTTTTCCCCTTGAGTGCTAATACTGGCTAGTGCAATATGCTCGGTTTTACCCTCAAGTGGCTAGTCAACAGACAGATCAACAAATGGGATTAACTAGTTAAATGAGTCATTTAATGTGCAAAAAATTCCGAAAAATAGTGGCACATACTCATGGAGTCTTTACCACAAATTGTCGAGTTCTCAAAACATAGATAAGTCATAGATAAATCAAGTTTTACCACAAATTGCCACTTCTCAAAGGCCTTCTCAAATCACCTAGTAGCTATGAAGGTGCATGGTTTTCCACAATAAGCCCTTCCGAAAACAGACTTTCCCCAAAACATACTTTGTCTAAATGAGGCCACAATTCTCACACTCATGTATATTTGTATTGCAAATAGTTTGAGGTAGGCCAAGATGGGTTTCATTGTACAAAACACGCATTTTCCATTTTTTAAATCTCATATTTGAATCCCTTAGTCTGTTTATTATACGGGTGCCCTTGGTTTCTTGATACTACTCGGTTTTGCCCTCTCACTTCACAAATTCTCGCGGACGTGCAACATTGCTCGATTGGTCTAGCCCATGTCACGCGGATCGTGCCCGCCGACCGTTGATCGTATGATTTAACGGGCGGGATAACCCCCTCTCTCTCTCGTCGGCGGTTACCTTCCACTCTCTAAGTATGCTAAAGGGCGGTTTTCTGTATTCATTTTCACGCGCTAAAAATTATAAACTCTTTTAGGCATTACTTTTCACGAAAAAAATAATAAACCATCACCGATTTGTTGTAGCCATTAATTTTCACGCAAAAAATGATAAACCATCACCGATTTGTTGTAGCCATTAATTTTCACGCAAAATATGATAAACCATCACCGATTTGTTGTAGCCATTAATTTTCACGCAAAAAATAATAAACCATCACCGATTTGTTGTAGCCATTAATTTTCACGCAAAAAATGATAAACCATCACCGATTTGTTGTAGCCATTAATTTTCACGCAAAAAATGATAAATAATCACTGATTTGTTGTAGCCATTAATTTTCACGCAAAAAATGATAAACCATCACCGATTTGTTGTAGCCATTAATTTTCACGCAAAAAATGATAAACCATCACCGATTTGTTGTATCCATTACTTTTCACGCAAAAAAATCCCTTTTCAGAAGGTCGAAAAACCTAACTTGTTACAAAAGCTGGTTTCAGTGAGACCTAACCAAATTTGGCATACATGATGCCATATCTATAACAACAAGGAATATCTAAAAGGGAAAGTTTCACAAAATTTCAAATTTAGGGCGAAAATGATGCCATACATTATGCCATAACTTGTTACCAAATCCGAAAATCAATTGGGGATTATAAAGGGAAATAAAAAGTTCGAAAAATGTAAAAACGAAACAATCTATCTATCTATGTATAGAAGATCAGCTGTATGAAATTTGAGGTCATTTAGAGAATGTAGAAAAAATCACCTTGTTAGAAAAGCTGGTTTCAGTGAGACGAAACGGCATGCGTTTAAGCAAAGTGATTTTTTCGAACATCTCCAAATAACCCCAAATTTGCCATACATGATGCCATACGTGTAACAACAAGGAACCCTATCTAAAATGTGTCAAAAAAGTTTGCCCAACCGTATAGCTCTATCAAAAAGAACCTCACCATGGCGCTAGTATAATTTTGGGCTTAGTTACAAGGGTCCCTAGTTACAAACTTTCGTTACCTAACCTTCAACACGAAACTTGTTTCAAATCACTTTTGGCGTACAAGAAACAAATCCCACCTTGATTCGAGCACCACAGCCTCCAAACGATGCCGATGCCGATATCGGCATGGTCAGAACGACTATGCTCGCCGCCACTCGCTAGGTCACCGTCGGGATGCACCGTCAATCCCGTCCCCTCATTCGATCACCGACACACCGATGTCTACGGGAGCTTCTATTCTTGTAGACAGTGTTGGGCCTCCAAGAGCAGAGGTTTGTAGAACAGCGGCAAGTTTCCCTTAAGTGGATACCCAAGGTTTATCGAACTCAGGGAGGAAGAGGTCAAAGATATCCCTCTCATGCAACCCTGCAACCACAAAGCAAGAAGTCTCTTGTGTCCCCAACACACCAAATAGGTGCACTAGTTCGGCGAAGAGATAGTGAAATACATGTGGTATAAATAAGTATGAGCAGTAGCAACGGTGGCAGAAAAGTGCTTGGCGTGTAGTTGATGGTGGTGGTATTGCAGCAGTAGTAACGCTTGATAGAAACGATGAAACAAGCGAGTAGTAACTCAGCGAGTATTTAGGAACAAGGCCTAGGGATTACACTTTCACTAGTGGACACTCTCAACATTGATCACATAACAGAACGAGATAAATGCATACTCTACACTTTTGTTGGATGATGAACACATTGCGTAGGATTACACGAACCCTCAATGCCGGAGTTAACAAGCTCCACAATAATGCTCATGTTTAAGTAACCTTTAGTGTAAGATAGATCAACGCTACTAAACCAAGTACTAGCATAGCATGCACACTTGTCACCTTCATGCATATGTAGGAGGAATAGATCACATCAATATTATCATAGCAATAGTTAACTCCATAATCTACAAGAGATCATGATCATAGCATAAACCAAGTACTAACACGGTGCACGCACTGTCACCTTTGCACACATGCAGGAGGAATAAACTACTTTAATAACAAATCACTAGAGTAGCACATGGATAAATTGTGATACAACATGCTGCAATCATAAAGAGATATAAATAAGCACCTCACTATGCCATTCAATGAGTAAGTATTCTGTGAAATATGGCCTAAGAGACCCACACGGTGCACACACTCGTCACCTTTACACACGTGGGACTAGGAGTCTCCGGAGATCACATAAGTAAAACTCACTTGACTAGCATAATGACATCTAGATTACAAGCATCATCATATGAATCTCAATCATGTAAGGCAGCTCATGAGATTATTGTATTGACACACATAGGAGAGAGATGAACCACATAGCTACCGGTACAGCCCCGAGCCTCGATGGAGAACTACTCCCTCCTCATGGGAGCAGCAGCGGTGATGAAGATGGCGGTGGAGATGGCAGCGGTGTCGATGGAGAAGCCTTCCGGGGGCACTTCCCCGCTCCGGCAGCGTGCCGGAACAGAGATCCTGTCCCCCGGATCTTGGCTTCGCGATGGCGGCGGCTCTGGCAGGTTTCCGTGGGTTTCGTCAATTGGTATCGGGTTTTCCGATCCAGGGGCTTTATATAGGCGAAGAGGCGGCGCAGGAGGGCTGACGGGGGGCCACACCATAGGGCGGCGCGGCCCCCTCTGGCCGCGCCGGCCTAGGGTTTGGTGGCCCTGTGGCCCCCTCTGGTCCTTCCCGGGTGTTCTGGATGCTTCCGATGAAAATAGGAACTTTGGCGTTGATTTCGTCCGATTCCGAGAATATTTCGTTACTAGGATTTCTGAAACCAAAAACAGCAGAAAACAGGAACCGGCACTTCGGCATCTTGTTAATAGGTTAGTTCCGGAAAATGCACGAATATGACATAAAGTGTGCATAAAACATGTAGATAACATCAATAATGTGGCATGGAACACAAGAAATTATCGATACGTTGGAGACGTATCAGCATCCCTAAGCTTAGTTCCGCTCGTCCCGAGCAGGTAAAACGATAACAAAGATAATTTCATGGAGTGACATGCCATCATAAACTTGATCATACTATTTGTAAAGCATATGTAGAGAATGCAGCGATCAAAACAATGTGTATGACATGGGTAAACAACTGAATCATAAAGCAAAGACTTTTCATGAATAGCACTTCAAGACAAGCATCAATAAGTCTTGCATAAGAGTTAACTCATAAAGCAATAATTCAAAGTAAAGGTATTGAAGCAACACAAAGGAAGATGAAGTTTCAGCGGTTGCTTTCAACTTATAACATGTATATCTCATGGATAATTGTCAATGCAAAGCAATATAACAAGTGCAATATGCAAATATGTAAGACTCAATGCACAGTTCACACAAGTGTTTGCTTCTTGAGGTGGAGAGAAATAGGTGAACTGACTCAACAATAAAAGTAAAAGAATGGTCCTCATAGAGGAAAAGCATCGATTGCTATATTTGTGCTAGAGCTTTGATTTTGAAAACATAAAGAGAGCATAAAAGTAAAGTTTTGAGATGTGTTTGTTGTTGTCAACGAATGGTAGCGGGTACTCTAACCCCCTTGCCAGACAAACCTTCAAAGAGCGGCTCCCATTTTATTTTATTTTTGGATGGCACTCCTTCCAACCTTTCTTTCACAAACCATGGCTAACCGAATCCTCGGGTGCCTGCCAACAATCTCATACCATGAAGGAGTGCCTCTTTATTTTAGTTTTATTATGATGACACTCCTCCCAACCTTTGCTTACACAAGCCATGGCTAACCGAATCCTTCGGGTGCCGTCCAACAATCACATACCATGGAGGAGTGTCTATTTTTAGTTTGTTAATTTGGGACTGGGAATCCCATTGCCAACTCTTTTTGCAAAATTATTGGATAAGCGGATGAAGCCACTAGTCCATTGGTGAAAGTTGCCCAACAAGATTGAAAGATAAACACCACATACTTCCTCATGAGCTATAAAACATTGACACAAATAAGAGGTAATAAATTTTGAATTGTTTAAAGGTAGCACTCAAGCAATTTACTTTGGAATGGCGGAGAAATACCATGTAGTAGGTAGGTATGGTGGACACAAATGGCATAGTGTTGGCTCAAGTATTTGGATGCATGAGAAGTATTCCCTCTCGATACAAGGTTTAGGCTAGCAAGGTTGTTTGAGGCAAACACAAGGATGAACTAGTACAGCAAAACTCACATAAAAGACATATTACAAGTATTATAAGACTATACATCGTCTTCCTTGTTGTTCAAACTCAATACTAGAAATTATCTAGACCTTAGAGAAACCAAATATGCAAACCAAATTTTAGCATGCTCTATGTATTTCTTCATTAATGGGTGCAAAGCATATGATGCAAAAGCTTAAACATGAGCACAACAATTGCCAAGTATCACATTACCCAAAACATTTATAGCAATTACTACATGTATCATTTTCCAATTCCAACCATATAACAAATTAACGAAGAGGAAACTTCGCCATGAATATTATGAGCTAAGAACACATGTGTTCATACGAACCAGCGGAGCGTGTCTCTCTCCCACACAAGCATGATGTAATCCAATTTATTCAAACACAAACAAAAACAAAAGCAAACAAACAGACGCTCCAAGAAAAAGCACATAAGATGTGATGGAATAAAAATATAGTTTCAGGGGAGGAACTCTGATAATGTTGTCGATGAAGAAGGGGATGCCTTGGGCATCCCCAAGCTTAGACGCTTGAGTCTTCTTGATATATGCAGGGGTGAACCACCGGGTGCATCCCCAAGCTTAGAGCTTTCACTCTCCTTGATCGTAGTATATCATCCTCCTCTCTTGACCCTTGAAAACTTCCTCCACACCAAACTCGAAACAACTCATTAGAGGGTTAGTGGACAATAAAAATTCACATGTTCAGAGGTAACACAATCATTCTTAACACTTCTGGACATTTCATAAAGCTACTGGACATTAATGGATCAAAGAAATTCATCCAACATAGCAAAAGAGGCAATGCGAAATAAAAGGCAGAATCTGTCAAAACAGAACAGTCCGTAAAGATGGATTTTATTAGGCCACCAGACTTGCTCAAATGAAAATGCTCAAATTGAATGAAAGTTGCGTACATATCTGAGGATCATGCACGTAAATTGGCATAATTTTCTGAGCTTCCTGCAGGGCAGTGGGCTCAGATTCGTGACAGCAAAGAAATCTGGAACTGCGCAGTAATCCAAATCTAGTACTTACTTTTCTATCAACGGCTTAACTTGGCACAACAAAACACAAAACTAAGATAAGGAGAGGTTGCTACAGTAGTAAACAACTTCGAAGACACAAATATAAAAACAAAGTACTGTAGCAAAATAACACATGGGTTATCTCCCAAGAAGTTCTTTCTTTATAGCCATTAAGATGGGCTCAGGCAGTTTTAATGATGCACTCGCAAGAGATAGTATGTGAAGCAAAAGAGAGCATCAAGAGGCAAATTCAAAACACATTTAAGTCTAACATGCTTCCTATGCATAGGAATCTTGTAAATAAACAAGTTCATGAGAAGCAAAGTAACAAGCATAGGAAGATAAAACAAGTGTAGCATCAAAAATTTCAGCACATAGAGAGGCATTTTAGTAACATGAAAATTTCTACAACCATATTTTCCTCTCTCATAATAACTTTCAGTAGCAACATGAGCAAACTCAACAATATAACTATCAAATGAAACATTCTTATCATGAGTCTCATGCATAAAATTATTACTCTCCACATAAGCATAATCAATTTTATTAGTTGTAGTGGGAGCAAATTCAACAAAGTAGCTATCATTATTATTCTCATCAAGTGTAGGAGGCATAGTATAATCACAACAAAATTCACTCTCCATAGTAGGTGGCACCAAGAGACCATGCAGAGAGCTGTAACGATGGTTGTCGAATTCGTCAGCTTCATGGCCAGCAATAATAGGTTCTGGTTTATAGTAATTCTGCAAGTGAAAGGTATTCATCCGATCAAGCAAAGTATCCAAAACAACATGCTAGAGCATTCCTTTGCGAGGTCTGGGAAATTTACCCAAAGAGCCCACACAAGAATAACGCTGTCACGACCTTAATTGTCAGCGGTGGCCGTTTCTTCCTACAGAATTCAGAAGGTGGCAATTTACGTGAGGTGGCATTCGACAGGCTAGCTGTAAGTGAGGCTTGGTATATACCGTACCTCTCGATGAGGAAGGCGACGGGGCAGAGGAAGGCGGCGCCGAACATGGGCCTGTAGGCGACGAGGACGCTGACGTCCATGCCGTCGTCGAGCGCGAGCTTGTGGAAGATCTGCAGCGCCGAGAAGATGAACTGCACCACCACCATCGCCGCCGCCGGCCTCGCGTCCTCGAACACGCCCCCGGCTCCTCGTACACGGGTCTCCATTTTGGGTCGACAGTCGACTCCGAGACAGTCGCGCTTAGTAATAATCCGTTGATTCGAATACAGTTCAAAACAAAACTCTTCATCATTCCATGTAGGCACGGATGTATATATGTTGCTCCTGTCGTGTGCATATCCTAGCGGTGTTAGCCAAGCGCGGTTCTCTTGTTTCTGCTGGTGCAACCGAGGTCGCACTCGCACGCCCGTACACAATTCTTTCCCCGAAAGGAACCGGTGAGCACCTGTGAGTCCGTACGTGTGTCGGTGTGTGGATGCGTACCAGTACGAGTAGCGGTGGCAGGCTGAGGGCATCTCCAACCGCGCGACCCAAACGGACGCGTTGGGCCGTCCGTTTTGGACCGTTTGGGTGGCCGAGCGGACATGCGGACAGCGATCCACGTCCGCGTGTCCGTTTGGGTCGCAAGCTGCGTCCAACGCGCGGACGCAGCGCATATGTAATAAATAAAACAAAAATCAAAATGAAAAAGGAAAACAACAAAAAGTAAATTTAAACTAGTTGGTAATTAAACTTAGCCCTATTTTGGGCAATTTTTACACAAAAGAAAGCCCTATATGGGCTTTAAACTAAAAAAAAAGAAGCAAACCCTAGCCAGGGTTTGCGAGCACGCGGTGGCCGCCGGCAGTACTATCCCCGCGAGTACTGCCGTCGCCGGCGGCGTCGATGACGACGACGCGCCCGGCGGCGAAGCGCTGTTCCGGCTCGAAACGCCGGAGGGCGGCGGGGACTCGGCCGTGGCGACCACTGCGCCCTTTCCCAGGCGGAGTGCGGGTTCGGCGGGCTCGCCGGCCTGCGCAGTCGTGCCCTCCGCGCGGACTCCTTGCGGAGCTGCTCCTCCTCCTCCGCCAGGAGCGCGGCACGGCGCTCCTCCTCCTCCCGGAGCGTCGCCTGGCGCGTGTCCTCCTCCTGCCGGCGCGCCATCTCTAGGAAGGCCCACGCCTCCGCCTGGGCATTCTCCTGGGCCTTCCTGGCCTTCTCCGCCAGGGCGGAGGCGCGCAGCGTCTCGGCGAGGTGCGGCCATTTGGCCAGCTCGTCGAGGTCGCACTGCTCGCGGGACGCCGCGAGCGCCGCCTGCAGCTCCGGGTCGTACTCGTCCTCCTGCTACTGGGCCTGTGGCAGGGGCTGCTGCTGGGACTGGGGCTGGGGCTGGGGCTCGTCGATGTACAGGCCGCCGGGGCGGCGGCCTACCCGCCTTGCAGGTGTGT
>NC_061508.1:352552927-352627008 GCF_022539505.1 Lolium rigidum
AGTCGCGAAAGGGAGATGGCCGAGGAGTCGTGGGCCCCCTCCCCACGTGGCGGCGCGCTCGGCACGGTGGCCGCGCCGGCCTATGGGGAGGGCCCACGGCGGCCCTCCTCGGCCTCTCTGGCTCCTTCTTTTGGAAAAATAAGAACTTCGGTATATTTTCCGACAATTGTTGATCTTCGAAATATTGTATCTGACGGTGCTTTTTCAATGAGAATCCGACTCCGGTGAGTAATTCTCCAATAATCATGAAACGTGCAAAATAGGTGAAATAACATAAGTATCATCTCTAAATATGAAGTATATCAATGAATAACAGTAAATTATGATATAAAATAGTGATGCAAAATGGACGTATCAATTACCTTTTACCGTACCTCCCGGCAACGGCTCGAGAAAAGAGCTTGATGTCGACACACGCTTCTATTCTTGTTGACGGTGTTGGGCCTCCAAGTGCGAGAGGCTTATAGAACAACAACTGACGGAGGAGTCTCGGGCTCGAGGGTTGCGGTTGTTGCAAATGAATGGGAAAGATTGGGTGAGGGGGATCCGCAGTGCGATTTTGTGGGATGGACTTAGCTAGGCTGAGTTGTGAAGCTCGGTTTGACCTTCCCAACCGTGCCTGGCTGAGGAGCCTTTTCCGTATGAGGTGGGATAGCTGAGATGTGTTTACACAGGCTAACAAACACAAGTTTCTCTAAAAATCTGTGTTGAGATGAGATTTCCTGAGTTGCCCCAGGCTACCAAACACACCCTTAAAGTCCTCTTCTTCCTCTCTTCTGCCATTTTTCTACTTTTTAGCTTTCCTTTTAGCAAATCTGTTTACTAACGAGCAGCTCTAGCTAGATAATTTAATCGCTGTTTTAGACCCCTTTTCAGTAATGTTTTCGTAGAGTACCATGTATTGCAGAACATATGTGTGGTGTAATATTTTTCCATGTGTGCACATCTCGAGATTAATTACACCTCTTGCAATTGAGATTTTAAAATTTCTTGCAAATAAGAATCAATTAATCGTCTTAATTGAGCCTTCGGCTTAATACGAGCACGAATTGACAAATGCAAAATTCCAAGTGACTTCTTCATATTGATGTTTTTTGATTATAGGTAGTGTGCGGAACTTCGGATCTATTGCATTACAGATTATCTTCACTACCATGATTGCTTTGTCAAGTAATCTCCCATACATTTTTATTAAGTCATGACATAAGGCGCTAGATCTGTGAGTATCTACTGGTTTTATCAGATTATACTCTCTAGGGCCACCAGACTGACTCCAAAATTTCCATGGAGAGTATCTACAAAGTGTCAAACTTAACAATTTGAGGTTCATGCACACTAACGATCTCAAGCCAACGCCTTGAATCTTTATTAATTTTGCAAATTTTATTACAACATAACCATGATGGTTTTTGATTTACCAATTGTAAATTAATAATTTCTGGTTCACCCATGTAAGTAAACGATGGCCGAAAAATAATTTTAGGCCTTCGCCCTCAATGGCCACAACTACCCTACATGGGCCATAAACATAAAGATCAGCTATGCATCTCGTGGAATAGTGTGTGCAATCCAGGCCCCGAAGGATCCACCTCCGACTAGAGTCACGCCGCTAACATAAGAGAAAAGGTATGATGTCTTGTACATCATAAGACATCATACATCTAGATCATAAGGGTCATGAAAGGCATGGTAGAGTGCAAGTTTGACAAAACTAAGCTTTGCGACGAGTGTGGATGCTATATGCATATCACCCAGGAATACCACACCCCACAACATCAGGTTTTTCTGTATCAGCAATCGCTGGCATGCAGATGACCTTAAGGGAATTTTTTTGAAGCTCACTTCAACCTTCAACCAGACTGCACCAATGGAGCTAGTTGTTCGCAAGACGTTCCTCTTGGACGTTGGCGGGCACAGGAACCTATGGGGCACGGAGAACATGATGATTGAGTATGCCTTAGTCGACATGTTTGGAGACTTTGTGTCCGTTTATGTTGTTGCAACATACATATATTGTATCAGCACTCTGATAAAAATAAGATTGAATGTCTTCTATATATTTGATAAAGATTTCCATACTGGAAACTCTTGAATTTGATATACAGATTTCTACGGGATTCGATCTAATGGATGAGGAACACGTATTTGAAAAGGTACCCTCTCTATTGTTTGGATTGTACTACATGTACATCCAACCCGTGGCACATGTTTCATGGATCAATTGCATTGGTCATGATTTGCATGAAGCTAAGTTTTCTCAATCATCGAATATTATGTAGCCCATTTTGAGGTTCTCATATACCTCAAGATCAAAGTTGGATCACATAAGTCCCTCGATAGAATGCATTCGAGGTGATATTTGTGGTCCCATCCAACCATTGTATGTACTGGAAAACGAATTATAATCAATTCAAATGGACAACGATGCATAATTCTCTTCATGCGCCTCCAATAATTATTGCATGGCTTTTGTAGATTGAAGTTTATCACTTTTGTCACATATGTCCATGCACAAAAGGTTTAGTGAATATCTAAGCAAGAGGATCAGGATCCTTTGGACGACCTTTGTTAATGAGTTGAAATCTACCAACCTCACGTTGGAGTCATGCGGTTTTACACGCCGCTGACTAACTAACTTCATATTGCAGTACTTCCCCTCTGCAATTGATACATGGAAATCCTCTGAGCATTTCTCATTTGCGTAAGTTCGGAAGTGCTTCACGCGTACCGATCTCACCACTGCAACGTACATCATGGGCCTATATATTAGGGATCTATCTGGGGTACAGATCTCCGTCGATCACTAAGTATCTTGAACTCCTCATAAAGGATGTGTTCATAACCTTGTACGCTGATTGTATATATTGAAGGATGGATATTTCCAAGCATTAGGGGGAGATTTCAAGTACCAAATAGAATGCCGAGAAAATCGATTGGGACTCAACGTTCCTTCCCATGTCCACATACTCGGGAATCTAGACTATACGTCTAGGATTCAAAAATTTGCAACACTTCTCAAAAAACCTACCACATTCATTTACTCGATCTCAAAGGTGTCATATAATCCTTTGATCTAGTTAGAAATACTCCCGAAAGAGTGGAGGTACCAGTAAAAACCACTCAACTCCCTATTTCTGAAAAGAGGGGGAGTAGAATGACCCCTAACCAAGATCTAGCTTCCTGCAAGCAACAAGGTAAAACGAAGAGAAATCCTCTGAGTTAGTAAATGCATATAAACGTAGCGTTGATTAACACCTTATGGGTAGTATACACCCAATGGAAGGTAAACCTCCACAATCCAGCTTCATCTTGCACACACTGGCTGGGACATCGGAACACCCGAACTCACGCGTATTGGGAAATCATGAAGAGTCATCATGGTTGCTTGAGATTTCCTCCAACTATATCGATTCTGGAGAATCATAAAACCAACAAAGCTTACATATGTCAACAATATTTCTCTTGTATGATTGCAAACATCCTTCACAATGATTTAGATCCAAAAACCATGGCCATGGCAGAGTGTAAACCACTTGCCTGGACTGAAACAATCGAAGGGTGCAATCCAAGCAGAATTAGCCTCGCTCCTCGAAATGAATTATCTATGCGTTTTAATATGTTCTCTTCCAGAAACGGAATGAGATAACAAGGTGGTGAGAAAGCAAGGCTTGTCACACAAGGTCGGATTTACGCAGAGATCCAAGACCTAATCTCCAGACGCGAGTGGAATCATTTTTCTTATACATTATATCATTGACAGTACATAATTATATATCTATGTAGTTGATAGATGTAGTGACTCCATATCGATGTGGATCACTAGATTTGAAAATGTATTGTTCCAGATAGAATCACAATCTGAATCGAAACGCAAATGCAACATGTATTGTGTAAATTCAATAAGTCGAACATGACTTATTGTTTTCGGTATATTTTGGTACAACCGACATAGTGAGTTTCTTATACACAAGGATTATTCCTAAAATGATGATTACCCATGCGTGTTTGTCATACACAAAGATTTCTCTTGCAATGATGAATTACGTGATCATCTAAAAGACGGAATTTGAGATGAAGGATTTGGTAAAACTTAAGCAGTGCTTGATACTACAAGTCGAGCTACTCCACTCAAGTATTATGAAACACCAAGTTGCCTATATTTTTAATATTGGAGAAGCTTAAAATGGACAAGTCATATCCATCTCCCATGCCGATTGTTCGATCTCCGGATGTAGAGAAAGATTCACTCAAACAACGGGATAATGTAGAAGGGATGTTGGGACTTGAAGTTTCATATCTCAGTACCATTGGACCCACAAACACAATTTGTTGGGAATCAAGAATATCTTTCCATATCTCCAAGGCACCACACATTACTTGATCTATTCTTGTAATTTCAGAGAAATCTAAACTCCAATATCATCAGGATACACTGATGTTGGCGGCTTGAATGATCCCCACAATGTGTATCAACATGGTAGAATTTTCACTCCATTGATGTCTTCGAAACAGACTCTGGTGAGTACGCCTATCAATCATTCTGAAATACAAAGCCACGTTAACCCGTGTAGCTTTACGGAATGATAAACCACATGCATCAGTCATGTGATATTGGTTCTCTTGAATCATCGGCCATTATCTACACATATAATGTTGCTTGTGTTGCATAGATGCAAATAGGATATGTCGAGAGCAATACCACTAAGCATATTGCCTCTAATTTGTTTTATCCCCATGAACTCCAGAATAGTTGGGAAATAAACATCTTGCAAGTCAAATCATGTGATAATCTCGTTGGTTTGTTCACGAAGTCTCTACCAACTTCAACATTCCAGAACTATTTTACGGAATTGGTATGCGACAACTTCCAAATTTGCAAGAATCGGGGAGAGTATCTTCCTGAATTAATCCTATTCAAAGCATCATCTTACACTCTTTTTCCCCTTATGAGTTTACTATACAGGTTCTCATCAAGGTTTTTAATGAGGTAATATGAACACAAGATGATATGTCATACTTTCTGTTTTCCCCACCGGGGTTTGTAGGAAAGTATACGCGACATACATTGTTCTCTAAACTCTATGGGTTTTTTTTTCCTTTTACAAGGTTTTCTCATATCGAGTTAACAAAGATACAATACCAATTATATGTTGTATCATTTTCTCCTTATTTTCCCACTGGATTTGAAGGAGTTTTAACAACATATCCTACCACAGTCCTCACATTTTTCCCACAGGGTTTTTGGAGGAGACTTAATCAAGATGATGGATCTTTATGCAATGAAGTTGTGATTAGGGGGAGTATTAGGAATAATTAACCGCATGTTAATTAGGAGATAATCCCGCACTTATAAACTGTCGTAGCGGTTGGGCCCGGTGCGTCGCCACCGGGAAACCGGTCTTAGTTACCGCCTTTGTAAATAGACGCATCTCTTGATGTACTATATAAGGATCCAATCCTCAATGAATAAAGGTAGTTGAATCATTTGTTCCTTGTCTCTACTTTTAACTAGGCTGAATATAAGGATGGACTTAGCTAGGCTGAGTTGTGAAGCTCGATTTGAGCTTCTCAACCGTGTCTAGCTGAGGAGCCTTTTCCGTATGAGGTGGGATAGCTGAGATGGGTTGACACATGCTAACAAACACAAGTTTCTCTAAAAATCTATGTTGAGATGAGATTTTCCGAGTTGCCTAAAGCTACCAAACACACCCTTAAATTCTTCTTCTTCCTCTCTTCTTCCTTTTTCTACTTTTTTCGCTTTTCTTTTATTCTTGCTTTCACGGCTCAAGGCTAGGCTCATGCCTCTTTGATTTATCGCTCGCTTCCCTCCGCTTTCCGCATCAAGTGCAATAGATCGGTGCTCCGGTTCCTTGTTTTCTATTATTCTATTATTTCCTTTTCCTTTCTTTTATATTATTTTTAAATTTTCAAAATTTTAGAAGTTCAGAATTTAAAAAAGGTTCAGATTTATAAAATGATGAAGGTAAAAATAGGCGGCTAGCAGAATCCTGATAGCAGGAAAGAAAACGGGCAAGCCCAAAATAGGCGGAGCCCCAGTTAAGGACCGGTCGCAGTAGGCGGTGAATATGATTTGACTGACGGGCCTGTGATGCTCCGTGCTGGGCTGGGTCGACACCTCTGGGCTAGGCCTAGCCCACCAAACTCCCCTCCCACGTGTCCTTAAATTCCACCTCACCACCACGCACGCACTCTCTCCTGCGCTTCCTCTCCCGCAACTCGGCGGCGCCGCCACGTCCGTCTCGGCCGACGCTGCGTCTGTCACCGTCGGACAAGCCGGCCGTCGCCGACCGCCTCCCCCAACCCTCGGGGGCCTAAATCACCGAGAGATCCGTCTTGGAATGGCGAGCCAGGAGAAGCCCACCGCACCCTCGCCATCTTCTCCGCCGCCGCCGCCCCCTCAGCCGCCGGCGCCAGAGGGAGCCCCTCGAATCCGGGGGTTCGGCGGGGGCGCGGGGGGCGGCGGGTACCCTAACCCGCCCGACGGGGCGCCGCCGGACGCGGCCACGCTGCGGGAGCAGTGGCGGTACGCGGTGCGGCAGTACAGCCGGATGTACTCGCACGCCTGGGGCACCGCCATCCTCGCCGGCGCCGCCTTCTTCGCCCTCGGCTGGCTCGTCAAGGGCTCCAACCCCATCCCGTCCCGCGGCGACGCCCATGCCCTCAAGGACGGCAACGAGGAGAAGAAGTGACTGGTGAGATCGCATGATTCTTGTTTGATCTAGTTCTCGATTTGTTCAGATTCGAGCTCGTAACTGTTGGTAGATATTTTTGGGGATGTGACGGTTGGGGCTGGGACTAGTTTCAACAAGATTGGGCTGGCAAAGAATGAAATCTGCGCACTGTTTGGGTGTTATGTACATTCTGGGACTGTTACTTGGTAGCACCTTGTGTTCAACAAATAACCCTAAATATTGGACTTGGTTGTTTCAAGTAACTGAACGAAATCATTTCAACATCCATTTAATTTGAGCATCTTGAAGCATCAGTGCGGAGATGCAGAAATTGAATAATTAGTTTGCGTCTTTGAGGGGTTAGGTTACTAAAAGTAGTTCTGGCAGATGGCTCCTTGTGACCTCTTGGTTATGTACATTCCAATGTTTTGCTTAGAATATTCGTCATCTTATCACATTAATTTATTTAAGGCTTAGCATAGAAGGAGCATATATTTAAGAATATGAATCTTGTTTCGTTCTCTAGGGTTTCAAAGAAATCATATTTTTATGGACAAAAATTATAGTACTTAATTGCTCTGCAATGCCAATGCAGATTGTGTCTATTGTTGCGTGTGCAACCATTTTGGATTAACTGTTTTGTTAATGAATACCCATAAAACAACAGTTTTTTCAGGAAAGACCAGCCTAGTTTGTTATGTGCTTTTTTGTTTTGTTTTCAACAGATATGCCAGTTATCTTTTAGCTTTGTTACACCATGATGTTTTTCCTCGGTTCTTGAGCATTAGCGTATCACTAAATGCACAAAGTATAAAGCATCTCTCATCTTTTCAAAGCGCATGTTCTGGAAAAGGAAAGAGAATACCTTATGTTATTATAAATGCATGCCTTGTTAATACAAGTATGCAAATATGCATCTCATAAGCAAGTTGGAGATGAAACATCCAATCATTTGAGTTCCTACATGTAATTTGCGCATGGGAAAAATAGTTCAGGTAGAGGTTAATGTTATGTTCTAAGTAAGACTTAGGCCAGCGGCGCAATTTCAATCCATTATAGTGAGGAAATCCTAATGACTTCGCAATGCTATCAGATAGGCTAAACTTGTTAGCACAGGACAAAAGTAGCAGTCAGTTCTTAGTTTGCCTTAAATGATACCAAGCAGAAGTTATCCGGACGACAAAAACTAGGGTAAAAACTGGCACTGCAGTATGATATCCTCGTTCTTGAGAATTTATGCATGGCTACCATCACAAAATTCTATCTCGTCTTCTGATGTGTCATTCTTTCTATAGATGAGAGCTGATAGTTTTTGCAGAAGATAAAATGTGTAACTAGTTGTACTTGCAGCTCATGTTGCATGTGGCATTTCTGAGCTCTCAAGAGATGTGAGAAATTATGGATATAAGATATGCTACATCTTGTGCACCTGCAAAATTTCATCCATAAATAAGACTATTTGTGGACTGGACAAGAAAAATGAGTGTTTATGTGAATAGCATGAGATATTATTCACTTGCCTCTTGTTTGTTTTTGCACAGGTCACAAATTATCATATTCTTGGATGAAATTTTGTAGGTGAACAAGATAACAACATAATGTATATCCTGCAATCATTTATTTTTGAAAACTCGGAAAAACTACATGCAACATTGGTTGTGAGCCCAACTAGTTGTGGGAAATCCACATTCGTATACTTAGTAACACCAATACTCACCATGGTATAACAAGCTATGAGGTAAACTTGAATGTCTACTAAAAATGTTCCCCCATTTTCTTTTTGTAAGGCGTTTAGCATTTCATGATTCAAGTTTGGCCGACAATTAGACTAATAAAATGTCGTTTATTTGACCAGAAAATGATATCATTGAATTCGAATTGAAAATCGTTTTTGAATGATATTACCTTTGTGTCATATAATCCACACTTTATCGGTCTAGTTGTTGGTCAAACTTGAATCTTGTGATGTGTGAACGCTTTGCATAAAGAAATAGGAAGAGTGGAAATAACAAACTAGGTTTGTCGTTGTGTAAGCAATTCATGATATTTTTATCAGCCTGTTGCGAATAAAATATATTAATACACTTATCTTAATATCCAATTGAGTTAACACATTGTATCATCATATCTTTAAGACTATAATGTCTTGCTTAACTCTCATGTTAGGCATAAGAGGGTTAATTCTTTGGTTAAATTACTTATTCTATATATGAACTTCTGCTATGTATCATGCTAATATTGTCTACAAAATGTTGAAACTGTAGTCATTTTATCAATGGATGTTTATGTATTGCATAACTGTTAAACATTTAACACTTAATGAGCACATAAATTAGACACTAGAACAAGTCACTGACTAAAGTCTGCTCTCTACTAAATTTGCTATTACATAGACTTCACTAAGGATACTTATATATTCCATAACTGTTGAACATTTACCGCTAAACCAGCACAGACATTAGACACTAGAACAAGGCACGAGGTTAACCACATAAGTATTTGAATCCAGATGCGGCTTGCTTGCTCTGAGCTTTTTGACTAGCTGCCCTGGTCTTCTCTGAACAAACACTGCAGGAAGCAAAAATATATCAGCCAATGAATCAAGCAAAACAATTTATGCCAAAACAAAAAGACCCTATCACAATACACTAATACAGAAATAAAAACTATTTTCGGTAATGTTCTTAATCATCAACTGATTGATCCTAAGATATAAAAAGGAAAACAACCTCTCTTTGTATACTATGGGAGTATTGAAATATGAAACGTCCTCACCACATTTTTCTCCCCATGGATAGTTGAAATTGTTCATTGCATGGCTAACAATGTATTTCTCTTGAATGCTGGCGCATATACACAAGGTGATCTTATGGCTGTAATATCCTTGCAACTTGCTGACATCCTAACATTCTCTTATGAATTTCTTTTTATTGAGGTGTAGTTGGTAAAGGTGCTTCACCTCCCACCTGTGTTAAAGCTAGAGGAAAGCTGGAAGTGAAATCCTGCATGGTGCAGAGTGATCAGCTTTGTGTTCTTCCGTGCTGTATGTTTTCTCAAGTCTGCAAATTAAGGGAACTCGGTTTTTCCTATAACCTGTAAGTGAAGCTCTAGAGTATATCTTGTAAGTACACCAAGATGTTGGCGGGTTCATATAATAAAAGAGTTGCTTCATAATGTTCTTTTAAAATAGTGTAGTCTAACAAATGATCATTTCTGATCTGAATGTATAGAAATTTACATCTATATTCAGAATCTACACAGCAGATCTATTACAATCTGACAGCTGTAAGAACTTCGTCTTGATTTTGCATCGATTGCTTTTAGAAATAACTCAGGTGTAAGACTTCTATATTATTTTAGTACAAATGTATACTTTGTCCACATTTATATAAGAGCATCTCTATCAGATCCCCGAAACGGCCGTACAGCAAAACTTCTTTGCGCACCCCCGAAACGAGTTTTGCAGTATTAAATTTCATTTTTTGTGTTAAAGTTCCATTGTATATTAATAATCATCAACAGTAATACAAATAGGCCAAAAATAATTAAAAAATTATAAATAGGTACTTGGATTGGAAATTCTAAGAAATACATTGGCGCCATATTTCAGACACAATCTTTAGTTCGTTGTGGCGATCAGCTTCAGACACAATCTTTAGTTCGTTGTGGCGATCAGCTCAACCATACGTTGTTCATACCATACCTGAGTATTTCACACAATCATTGCCGAACCAACCCCAACCTACTCAGGCATATACACGAGGTGCTTGGAGATGAGGGAGAGGCGGATCGTCTCGCCACATCAAGCCCCTCATGTGCCTTGCCTCTGCGTTGTTGCTTGTTGCCACCTTGGCTTCGCGGGTGCAGATTGCTGAAAGAATGTGGTCCAATCCTCACCTCCACGTTGTGGGGGTGGCGGCGGCGAGCGAGAGCTCACCACCTCCGCATCAGGCGGGCGGGAGCTCCCTGCCTCTAGGAGGGCGCGGTTCTCCTTGATGAACGATGCCATGAGGTTGCAAAAACCGTCCTAGTTGGAGACACGATGCTTAACGCGTTTGTGGGTGCCCGGAGAAGCCGGCGCCATTCCTCTTCGTCACCAAAGGGAGCACTACAACTGTAGCACGCGTTGGAACCCCACAGCCACAGGCGAAGCCATGTGCCATGGATCGCGGGGAGGGATTGCCGTAGAGGAGGGTGGGATGCGGCGGAGCCAATTAGATATTGGTACCCTAAATCGGCCTCCATTCCGTTGATATAGCGGTGGGATGAGGATTTAGGGCACCCTGAATTTTTTTCCGGTATCCGGTATGTGATTTCTGTTTTGGCCGCGCAAAAAAAATTCCAGTCTCCGGTATGTGATTTCTGTTTTGGCCCCAATTTTTTTTTCCCGGTCTCCGTATGTTATTTCTGTTTTGGCCTCAAAACAACCTAAGACCGCATATCGACCGGACTTTTACGGGCCAGGTTTTTAATACTATCTGCTAGAGGCTGTAAGGGCAAGCTCTTTTTGGCTTGAGCTTATGCTGAAACGGCTTAAGCTTAGCTGCCCAGAAAAACTGGTGTGGCAGCATTTTGAAGTTCAAGCACAAGCCAAGCCAAGCAGAGCACTTGTTGCAGTACTGCCGTAACCGGTGACACGGTTTTACAAATCACAACACATGCTTAGGGTTTTGATTAAGCTTTTATTTGTGATGGAATGTCTTGTTTGGTGAAAACATGTTCATGACGAGGACATGATTTTGGAGAGAAGCCACATACTAAGTTGAGACGATTTTATGCTTATGTGCCTAAGCAATGGATCTGGTAAAGCATAGGAGAATGTTACAGTTGGTAACTTGGCATCCAACTTACATCAAAACTGTACTGATCTGAAGCTACGGAAATTAACCACTACAATTTCATACTCTACACAGGAGGTACATGACAATCTGACAAGCGCTAAAAGCTTTGTCCCAGTTTTGCACTCTTTGCCTTTATAGAAGCAACTCCGGTGTTAAATTCTTGCATTATTCTTGTACTATGTATACTTGCTCCAAACTGTCTATACCCAGAGAGCTTGGCAGAGTACTTCTGCTGACACTGTTTTACACTTCACAACACACACACAAGCCTCATTACCCTAAGAAGACTGCTGGACATCATGAAAGCATGCCAGCAGAAGATACTTCAGATTCTGAGCCATGTCAAAATTAGATGACTGATCATGCTACTCCTTTGGTAGCATCTGCATGATGATATCGTTCCACGCCTCGATCGGTCCGGGCAAGCACCAATGCAGGCAGTCATTCTGGATTTTGCCCATATTCTCCTTGGCGAAAGGATGAAACGTTCTGTAAGGTCCGGCATGGGCATCAGGCCTCTGCAGCGACATCTCAAACGTGTCGAGCAGCTTCAGGCGGCCAGCGTTGCTAGCCCCGTCATCGGCGGCCGCCTTGGCGAACTCCGCCCTCTCGATCCGCCACATGAGGTTGTCCAGCTGCCTGTCGCCGGTCTGCCACGGCTTGAACGGCACCTTCCTGTCGCAGGTACCGCCGCTGAACCATTCACCGTTCTCGAAATGCGACGGTGACCACGTCCTGTAGAAGACCACCGGCTTGTGAGGCGATGTCGTGATGAACCTGAAGGCCTCCCTGAGAGACCTGCGGAAGGATTGCTCGATGGTTATCTCCTTCAGGCTCTTGTCCTTGCAATAGTGGCAGCCAACCGCGGCTCCTTTCTCCATGTAGACTGCGACCTTGAAGAACCATTGTCCTGTCGATATGATGACGTAGTCAAAGCTGCTCCATTTGCTTATCCAGTTTGCGTCAAGAGCATCAAAGTGCAGCCGGGGCTCAGCAGACGATACCCCGTTCTCATCCTCGAATATTTCAGACTTTACTAGATATGGCGCCCACACAAGAGAGAGTGTGAAGTTGTGTGAAGGGAAGTACCATCTCCTAGATTGCCAGGTTTCATCATGATAGGCATCAGTAGGATCTTCAACCTGGAAAAGGCAATGGAATAATTTGCTTGTTAAAAGATTTTGGCTTCTGATATATCTTATTACTAAGAAACTCAACCAAGCAGAACAGATAGCATCTACATACAGAATAACATACCACACAAATCTGAATGTGGGAAAGAGCAAGATGGAACATACAAACTAGAGCTATCACTAGGCACTAAAATGAAACATTGTAAGCAGATCCATCATCTTTAACAAGAACATAATCCATCAAAGATCCTCCAGAATTAATTGAATTATATCTTTTACCTCCCGATTTGAGACGTAGGTGGGTTGTTATCAGATATAAGATTAGATAGATACAGTTATTTGTTTGCTGGAAAAATAGATACAGTTAAAGACAGTGTCAGCTGTATGGTCAACAGTTGATAAACTCAATATCTGCAAGAGCTATCAAATTTGCAGTGACACATGTAAAAAGGGGGATTGGACAGCTCTGAGGAGCTTATAGTATGTTAATATGCAGACTTCACGTCCCTAACTATTCTTCTTGTTGGGAATAATAAATAAACACCTAATTCTTGGGAAATTTTGTATGCTTCTCTTTAGGCTTCATACATTCAGCCATGCATGCATACTACTAAAACAAAAACCTAGACTCAAATAAACTGTGCAGCAAGGAAAGATACAAGGTAAACAACTGCCTTACCTACACTCATAAGAGATGTACGATGATTATTTCCTCATACTACCAAAAATGCAAAATAAGAAGAATTGATCATGCTACACCCTTAAAAAATCCCATGTAAATACCTTAGCAAGAAGGCAGACCAAGGATTGGGCGTGATTGCGGAGGATCGAATCGCCGACTAGCGCCCAGTGTTTGCCCCGCATGCTCTCCAAGAACGTCTTGCCATCGAACGGTGGCAGCACGTCGCAGCCATATGGCTTCCATTTCCAGTGAAGATAGCCGTCATCAGGCCTTCCGTTTGACATACAGTTCTGTGGAACCTCGATGAACCGGCAGGTTGCGTTAGTGTAAGCTGGACCAGACGAATCAGGGACCCATTCCCCATGGAAGAGATCACACTTTGCTGCACCTGTCAATGGAAAGAAAGTGGGAGAACATCAGTGTCAATCAAGGCACTGCTGTGCCTTTTAGCAGTACAGTCTTGGCACCGTCCATAAGGCAACACCGACAGTTCATACTAAATTAATGGAAGGGATTAAGGGACCAATTACAGCTTGATCTCTGACAGCAAGCAGGTAGTATCTTCACCAAAATGAAATATACTTAGAATAAGTGCAGGTAGTGGAATGCTACAGATGAAAGACTACTGTCTCTACTGAGGTAAAACATGCATCTAGTACTGTCAACAGGGAACAAAATTAATAGTAAGCTCAAGTAACGAGACGAGATCCGCACTGCCCCCAAAACTAGTATTAAGTTGGGGTTTCTGAACTGAAAGTTAGATAATTTCACCCAAGGAAATTTTACTGTTTACGCTAATCACACTGAATTTGTTCTCTCTTGTTTTGCTGGACCAAGAACGCCAATCAATGGATGAGTTTCAGTAACTGACCAGCAAAAGGCATCTTTTCATGCCGCAAATCCGAGAAATTGGATCGATACATGCCAACCCCAGAATTTAACTTCTACTGGAACCAACCACAAGTGCTAATTCTCAACTGAAAGCCCGAGCTGTCTTATTACTACCATCTATGTGTCGGCAGTAATAAAGAGAGCAAAGCAGAAAAAGGAAGATAGAACTGCCAACGAACAGAACAGAGAGACATTTCCAAGAACCAGCCGCGCGCTCACCGTTGGGAGTTGCAGGCGTATCGTCCACACCGTCGGCGTCCTGCTCCGGCGCCGCCGTCACGGCGAACGCCAAGGCCTCCTCCGGCGCGGCGGGGGGCGGCAGGCGGTAGGAGGCGCAGTGGTCGGCGAGCAGCCTGAGCGCGAAGCCGGCGAGGAGCACGGCCATCAGCAGCTTGAGGGCGGTCCGCCCGCCGCCCACCTTCTTCTGCCCCGGCACCGGCACCGGCTCGTACTCCATCCCCATCCCGGAAGAGCACCGACGCGCTCGCGGTGTGTGAGACTGAGTGATGGATGCAGCAGCTAGGCGGTGGTTGGTAGGTTCTTGGTAGGGTAGGGAGTGAGCTCTCGATGCCACATTCACAGTGAATCGCGTGTGTCAGTGAGTGTTTGTTGTTACTATATATGGGCGGTGCCGGTGCCGGTGCGGCGTTGTGTGTTGAACTTGAAGACGGGGAAGAGGACGAAGGGCAACAGCCGCAAATGGAGGAGGAAATGGTGCCCGTGGTGTTGTTCAACTCGTCAGGTGTCGGTGTTGAACTCAGTGGGGTGTCTGCAATTTGCAGGAACCACCTCAGGTTTTCAGGGGATGGTCGTTTGGAGAGGATCTCCTTTATTCATTTATTATTTACTTTCCACTTGTGTGTCCTTAAGGGTTGTTTTCCTCCTTACCCGGCATTTGCCTATTTCCTTTCATAGGAATAACAGTACTATGTGCATGAGGAAAACATTTAGGGCTATATAACACACTTCCAATAAGGCATGGGCTGAGTTTAACCTCCAACTCCCCCATAAGTCAATTGCTTTGTTTGAATCGGCTATGGCTATGGTGTTAGGCAACTGAAACGTGCCATATTATGGAAATATCGGTGGCTCAATGGGTGAGAGTGCTTGACTTGGCGCCTAACCTAATGGCCAAGGGGGCATCGCGGCGAGCCAACACACGAACGGTCAAGAACGGCCTTGCTGGTGAGTAGCTCAGAGACTATGGACCAGACCTTGGTGAAACCGCGCCGGTGGAACTCTTCCATCTATGGCGCATGTTGGTTGCAGTTGGTCGAACGACATCGTGTTCTCGGTTAAGTCGGCGTATTCTGCCTTCTTCACGGGGAAGGTCAAGGAGCCCACACCAAGATTTGGTGTTCCAGACTTTCGTATAACTATAATTTCTTCGAGTGGCTAGTGGCAAAGAATTGGCGTTGGATGACTGACAAACTTCATCGACCCCCCCCCCAGCATCCCTAGCTTGCCCTATTTGTGATCAGAGTCCGGGACGATCCAACAATTGCTCTTGGGTTGTGTGATGCCACAAGAAATTCAGAATGGGCCGTGTGAATATGGGGGAAGCTGAACTGAGCGGCGATATCCGACTCGAATTTGATTGAGACTGGTGGACGCCCAGGCCTTGCCCTAGGCCGCTCCAGTGAGACCTTTGGCCCATGATCATTCTCGTGTTCTGGTGCTTGTGGCGGCCCATGAATGATGTGGTCTTCAATGGGGCCAGCCCGGCAGCTAGCGAGGTGAAGACCCGTATCAAGGAGGAGCGATAGATATTAGCTAGGTTTCTCCTCTCTAGTGAGTTTGGCTTTCCGGATCTGGTGCCGCTGTGGTGGCAGGTAGGAGAGTAGGCTTGTGGCGGGGAGCGGTCACCCCTTGTTGACAGTGGAACCTTCCATTTCAACGACTTTGTACATGGCTTCTAACTCTTTTATTCTATATGATTAATACACTTCGTAGGATGTTTTCTCCATAAAAAAGGTCACTTCGGGAGCTATAAATCTCGTGGACTGTGATACTCTAGAACAGGAAAGCTACCTCCAGCACCGACAACTAAACTTCTTCCGAAAAGTACCCCGTTCCATTGCCTTTTTTATACATAGTAAGTATATTGAGAAAATTCTCTCCTAAACTCTTCCACTCAACTGATGGGAGGGAGTCTTGGACAACAATATAAGGAGTGAAATATCTCAATAATCCCATAAATCTCGCAAAACACCAGGATGGGTTATAGGTGCTCATCAACCCTAACAAAAACTAGTTTGATGCCCTAGAGGCAGATGGGGAGTTCTGATGAAATAAATCTATTGGATACCTTCTAGAGCCAAATGAATTTTTTTATTGATCTGCAGTTGTGAAATATTTGTTCACTCTACCTGCTATCGTATTGGTTTGGTTGTGTGCCTTATAGGAGTTACCTATATAAGTAGATGTATATGTTTGTCCCACAACACCTTAGTTTAGGGTTATGAATGGTGTATTTTATCGTAAACCTACATGTTGCCAACCTTATCGATTTTCGACCTTATCGGTATTATTTTTATTTCGTTTCACGAAATAACACAACGGCATTCAAACGAAACTACCCAAGAGAACACGCGTCTAGGTGGAGCTAATTTTCAAAAATTCACAAAAGCTAGATTTCAAAACTTCATAAAAATTGAAATAAATCACACATGCATGTACATATTACCATAATGCTTGCTCGTGCAAATTATCATGAAAAAATAGATTTTATGTGGCCTACACAAAAAAGGAGAAAATGGAACTTGGTAAATTTTTTCACGGTAAAAACTTGGTCCTTGTACTCTTACTTAAACACTTTTTTTTGCAAAAGTAAAAAAGAAACTCTGTTTTTCGCACAATTATAACACATACTTATGTTTAGTTTCAAACTTGGCACGCAGGTACATGTTTACATTCTTTACACATCATGCCCACATTTTAACTCCCTCACTAGAATGCTTGGCGGACAATTTTCAAGAAGTTGAGGGGCCAAGTTCAAAACGACAAGTAGATCGAAAAGTTTATAGGGATTGTACCTACCCCTTGCAAGTACTGCCGGGATGCAGGTTCATCTTGTACTCTGCTTCTCGCCGGTAAATTTCTGGCAAACACCACTGGACACATGTCCTCGTGTACGCCACGTGTGACGCGCCGTTGCCTACGTGTCCAACAATAAGCATGCAATTGCAAGGCTTTGACGTTGCCGATCGGATACGTAGCAGCATACTGGCAGAGTAGAGTACAGCTAGCCTTGTGTCGGCGTACGTTACCTCCACTTTTGGCTCTCGGGTTTAACCTTTTTAAGCTGCGATTGTTTGTCTCCATCGTGAGGTCACGTTTCTTTAAGCTATATCGATCCATGAATGACGAGGGTGGCGGTTGATCTTATTAATGTGCATATGGCACATTCATGGAGCTATATGATTTTTCATACGATGGTATGGACGCTGCTGGATCAGCAAGTGTGTCAGCACCTATCTATCTCTTCGCTTTTGAATACAACGCCGCGCTCGATCAACAAGATGAGGAATGCATGCCACGCTACCTAGCTAGAAGACGCTTATACCCTCCGCTCCAAATTAAGTTAGACCCGTTCGGTTCTGGATGCGTATGAATCCATTGTTTGGAAACACATACTTAAAATGTTAAGGAATTCAAAAAGGAAAATCACATCTACAACGGAACATTTTATGCTCGCACCGAAGTTTTTAGGAAAATGGAATATTTTTGTGTCCCATGTAAAGAAAAGGTAAATACCGATGCCCCGACATGACAATTCGCGTGAATTTTTTTTGTCTTCTTTATATAACCTAGATAAAAAGTCACGAAAACATGTGCGTAAACATAAAATGTCCGAATTTACACACGATTTCTTTTTGCATTTTTTGACATTTTGAATTTAATTTGTTATGAATTTTTCGCAATAAGTTTATATGCACCTAGGAGCCTAAACACCTCCTCATCTTTGAAAATCGACAGCCAAGTGTGGCTACTCGACCAACCCCATTGTTGGCGTAAGCTTAATAAGTGAAGTTGATCTAACAATAAACATGAAAGAAATGGGGACGAGATGGCCCCTAACCTTTCCGTTTGAGAGGGGCTTGGAGTCCCATGAACCTGATGCCATGGATGGAGCCTCGCAGCTTGCCCCTCGGGGAATAATTTGAGCAGGGTTGGACGGCTCCTTTCCATCGTGAGAGAGGCATCTCAGCCGCCCACAACACCAAAGCACATGAGCAAGAAGGCATGTCACCCACCATCCCGGCCCAATGGGTAGTGACACGCACGCGCCATGCATCGCTCCAAAACCCACGTGAAAGGACGGTGGCATCGCAAAATCGCAAGCAACCATGTACATCCTAGAGCGCTTCAATTCCAGGGATGCCTTCTGGTAGGACCCAACGAGCGTTATGTCTGGGGCAACCACATGCTCTGAAATCCAGGGAGCTTAGAGCTGTTCTAAAATAATACTGGTAGGATAAAGCTCTAGGACCTACGCGTTGTTGGCCTAAGCTTGATAACTGAAATTGACCTAACAATAAACAGGAAAGAAATGGGGAAGAGATGGTCCCTAACCTTTCCATTTGAGATGGGCTTGGAGTCCCATGAACCTGATGCCATGGATCGAGCCTGGAGGATTTGAGCATCTCCCCCCCCCCCCCGCAACCCCCACGCGTTGGTGGGCTGGCCGGTTGATACGTCTCCGACATATCGATAATTTCTTATGTTCTATGCCATATTATTGATGATACCTACATGTTTTATGCACACTTTATGTCATATTTGTGCATTTTCTGGAACTAACCTATTAACAAGATGCCGAAGTGCCGATTGCTCGTTTTCTGCTGTTTTTGGTTTCAGAAATCCTAGTAACGAAATATTCTCGGAATTGGACGAAATCAAAGCCCGGGGGCCTATTTTTCCACGAAGCTTCCGAAGTCCGAAGACGAGACGAAGAGGGGCCACGGGGTGGCCAAACCCTAGGGCGGCGCGGCCCCACCCCCGGCCGCGCCGGCCTATGGTGTGGGCCCCCGTGCCGCCTCTTGACTTGCCCTTCCGCCTACTTAACGCCTCCGTGCCGAAACCCCCCGCACCGAGAGCCACGATACGGAAAACCTTACTGAGACGCCGTCGCCGCCGATCCCATCTCGGGGGATCCAGGAGATCGCCTCCGGCACCCTGCCGGAGAGGGGAATCATCTCCCGGAGGACTCTACACCGCCATGGTCGCCTCCGGAGTGATGAGTGAGTAGTCTACCCCTGGACTATGGGTCCATAGCGGTAGCTAGATGGTTGTCTTCTCCTCATTGTGCTTCATTGTTAGATCTTGTGAGCTGCCTAACATGATCAAGATCATCTATATGTAATTCTATATGTTGTGTTTGTCGGGATCCGATGGATAGAGAATACTATGTCATGTTAATTATCAAGTTATTATACATGTGTTGTTTATGATCTTGCATGCTCTCCGTTACTAGTAGAGGCTCGGCCAAGTTTTTACTTTTAACTCCAAGAGGGAGTACTTATGCTCGATAGTGGGTTCATGCCCGCATTGACACACGGGACGAGTGACGAAAAGTTCTAAGGTTGTGTTGTGCTTGTTGCCACTAGGGATAAAACATTGGCGCTATGTCCGAGGATGTAGTTGTTGATTACATTACGCACCATACTTAATGCAATTGTCTCGTTGTTAGCAACTTAATACCGGAGGGGTTCGGATGATAACTCTGAAGGTGGACTTTTTAGGCATAGATGCGATTGGATGGCGGTCTATGTACTTTGTCGTAATGCCCAATTAAATCTCACTATACTTATCATGTCATGTATGTGCATTGTTATGCTCTCTCTATTTGTCAATTGCCCGACTGTAATTTGTTCACCCAACATGCTTTTATCTTATGGGAGAGACACCTCTAGTGAACTGTGGACCCCGGTCCATTCTTTAATACTGAAATACAAATCTGCTTCAATACTTGTTTTTACTGTTTTCTCTGCAAACAATCATCTTCCACACAATACGGTTAATCCTTTGTTACAGCAAGCCGGTGAGATTGACAACCTCACTGTTTCGTTGGGGCAAAGTACTTTGGTTGTGTTGTGCGGGTTCCACGTTGGCGCCGGAATCTCTGGTGTTGCGCCGCACTACATCCCGCCGCCATTAACCTTCAACGTGCTTCTTGACTCCTACTGGTCCGATTAAACCTTGGTTTCTTACTGAGGGAAACTTGCCGCTGTGCGCATCACACCTTCCTCTTGGGGTTCCCAACGGACGCGTGTCGAACGAAAGACAATACGTCAACCACGCGCATCAAGCAAATTTCTGGCGCCGTTGTCGGGGAGATCAAGACACGCTGCAAGGGGAGTCTCCACTTCTCAATCTCTTTACTTTGTTTTTGTCTTGCTTTATTTTATTTACTACTTTGTTTGCTGCATTATATCAAAACACAAAAAAATTAGTTGCTAGCTTTACTTTATTTACTTGTCTTGTTTGCTATATCAAAAACACAAAAAAATTAGTTTACTTGCATTTACTTTACTTGATTCATCATGTTTCCTTTTGATTTTACCGCAAAGAACATACCGGTAGGACAAGGGTCTATAATTGGGAGGAACAATATAGAAGAATTTTTCACCCATGTTAGTACCGTTGAAGATTTCGAAGATAGACACTTGGTAGACCTCGCTCCCACCTATGAAATTGCTACTGCTGCTTTAGTTCGCCTGTTGGAAACTAAATTTGTTAATCTCAATCTTATAATCCAACACATGTTTCTTACACTTGGTGATATGGAAGAGGGGGAAAAGAAAGATTTTGTTTTAGAAACCCTTCTTAGAGAATTTGGTGGTCTAGCAAGAGAAGCTAGAAAGGTCTTTGCTAAATTTAATATGCTTGGTTCTCATACTAATTTTGTTAGTCTCCTTGAAAAGATGGACATGGATAGAATAAGATACACTAATAATATTAATGATGGTGGGGAGATCAAAGCACCAATACCATGTAAACTCCTAGCTATGAATGATGCACTAGAACATAACTATGCTTGGCTTGTTCCTGAAAATTTGTTTGATGAGAGTAGCAAGCCCAAGACTAATGAAAAGGGAGACGCTGAAACTTATGTATCCAATATACTTTGCATGGCTGAGAAAACTCCAAACCCCGCTGTAGGTGCACCACCCTGCGATAACACTTGAGTTACACTTTCTGCGCCTAGCTGAAAGGCGTTAAAGAAAAGCGCTTATGGGAGACAACCCATGTTTTTACCTACAGTATTTTTGTTTTATATTTGTGTCTTGGAAGTTGTTTACTACTGTAGCAACCTCTCCTTATCTTAGTTTTATGTTTTGTTGTGCCAAGTAAAGTCTTTGATAGAAAAGTAAGTACTAGATTTGGATTACTGCGCAGAAACAGATTTCTTTGCTGTCACGAATCTGGGTCTAATTCTCTGTAGGTAACTCAGAAAATTATGCCAATTTACGTGAGTGATCCTCAGATATGTACGCAACTTTCATTCAATTTGAGCATTTTCGTTTGAGCAAGTCTGGTGGCCTAATAAAATCCATCTTTACGGACTGTTCTGTTTTGACAGATTCTGTCTTTTATTTCGCATTGCCTCTTTTGCTATGTTGGATGAATTTCTTTGATCCATTAATGTCCAGTAGCTTTATGCAATGTCCAGAAGTGTTAAGAATGATTGTGTCACCTCTGAACATGTGAATTTTTATTATGCACTAACCCTCTAATGAGTTGTTTCGAGTTTGGTGTGGAGGAAGTTTTCAAGGGTCAAGAGAGGAGTATGATGCAATATGATTAAGGAGAGTGAAAGCTCTAAGCTTGGGGATGCCCCGGTGGTTCACCCCTGCATATATTAAGAAGACTCAAGCGTCTAAGCTTGGGGATGCCCGAGGCATCCCCTTCTTCATCAACAACATTATCAGGTTCCTCCCCTGAAACTATATTTTTATTCGGCCACATCTTATGTACTTTTCTTGGAGCGTCGGTTTGTTTTTGTTTTTTGTTTTGTTTGAATAAAATGGATCCTAGCATTCACTTTATGGGAGAGAGACACGCTCCGCTGTTGCATATGGACAAATATGTCCTTAGGTTCTACTCATAGTATTCATGGCGAAGTTTCTCCTTCGTTAAATTGTTATATGGTTGGAATTGGAAAATGCTACATGTAGTAACTCTAAAATGTCTTGGATAATTTGATACTTGGCAATTGTTGTGCTCATGTTTAAGCTCTTGCATCATATACCTTGCACCCATTAATGAAGAAATACTTAGAGCTTGCTAATTTGGTTTGCATATTTGGTTTCTCTAGAGTCTAGATAACATCTAGTATTGAGTTTTGAACAACAAGGAAGACGGTATGGAGTCTTATAATGTTTACCATATGTCTTTTATGTGAGTTTTGCTGTACCGTTCATCCTTGTGTTTGTTTCAAATAACCTTGCTAGCCTAAACCTTGTATCGAGAGGGAATACTTCTCATGCATCCAAAATACTTGAGCCAACCACTATGCCATTTGTGTCCACCATACCTACCCACTACATGGTATTTACCCGCCATTCCAAAGTAAATTGCTTGAGTGCTACCTTTAAAATTCCATCATTCACCTTTGCAATATATAGCTCATGGGACAAATAGCTTAAAAACTATTGTAGTATTGAATATGTACTTATGCACTTTATCTCTTATTAAGTTGCTTGTTGAGCGGTAACCATGTTTACGGGGACGCCATCAACTATTTCTTGTTGGATATCATGTGAGTTGCTATGCATGTCCGTCTTGTCCGAAGCAAGAGAGATCTACCACCTTCATGGTTGGAGCATGCATATTGTTAGAGAAGAACTTTGGGCCGCTAACTAAAGCCATGATTCATGGTGGAAGTTTCAGTTTGGACACATATCCTCAATCTCATATGAGAATAATAATTGTTGCCACATGCTTATGCATAAAAGAGGAGTCCATTATCCGTTGTCCATGTTGTCCCGGTATGGATGTCTAAGTTGAGAATAATCAAAAGCGAGAAATCCAAAATGCGAGCTTTCTCCTTAGACCTTTGTACGAGCGGCATGGAGGTACCCCATTGTGACACTTGGTCAAAACATGTGCATTGCAAAGATCCGGTAGTCCAAGTTAATTAGGACAAGGTGCGGGCACTATTAGTATACTATGCATGAGACTTGCAACTTGTAAGATATAACTTTCATAACTCATATGCTTTATTACTACCGTTGACAAAATTGTTTCATGTTTTCAAAATAAAAGCTCTAGCACAAATATAGCAATCGATGCTTTCCTCTTTGAAGGACCATTCTCTTTACTTTTATGTTGAGTCAGTTCACCTATCTCTCTCCACCTCAAGAAGCAAACACTTGTGTGAACTGTGCATTGATTCTTACATACTTGCATATTGTACTTGTTATATTACTCTATGTTGACTATTATCCATGAGATATACATGTTACAAGTTGAAAGCAACCGCTGAAACTTAATCTTCCTTTGTGTTGCTTCAATACCTTTACTTTGATTTATTGCTTTATGAGTTAACTCTTATGCAAGACTTATTAATACTTGTCTTGAAGTACTATTCATGAAAAGTCTTTGCTTTATGATTCACTTGTTTACTCATGTCATCACCATTGTTTCGATCGCTGCATCCACTACATATGTTTACAAATAGTATGATCAAGGTTATGATGGCATATCACTTCAGAAATTATCTTTGTTATCGTTTTACCTGCTCGGGACGAGCAGAACTAAGCTTGGGGATGCTTGATACGTCTCCGACATATCGATAATTTCTTATGTTCTATGCCATATTATTGATGATACCTACATGTTTTATGCACACTTTATGTCATATTTGTGCATTTTCTGGAACTAACCTATTAACAAGATGCCAAAGTGCCAGTTGCTGTTTTCTGCTGTTTTTGGTTTCAGAAATCCTAGTGACGAAATATTCTCGGAATTGGACGAAATCAAAGCCCAGGGGCCTATTTTTCCACGAAGCTTCCAGAAGTCCGAAGACGAGACGAAGAGGGGCCACGGGGTGGCCAAACCCTAGGGCGGCGCGGCCCCACCCCTGGCCGCGCCGGCCTATGGTGTGGGCCCCCCGTGCCGCCTCTTGACTTGCCCTTCCGCCTACTTAAAGCCTCCGTGACGAAACCCCCAGCACCGAGAGCCACGATACGGAAAACCTTACTGAGACGCCGTCGCCGCCGATCCCATCTCGGGGGATCCAGGAGATCGCCTCCGGCCCCCTGCCGGAGAGGGGAATCATCTCCCGGAGGACTCTACACCGCCATGGTCGCCTCCGGAGTGATGAGTGAGTAGTCTACCCCTGGACTATGGGTCCATAGCAGTAGCTAGATGGTTGTCTTCTCCTCATTGTGCTTCATTGTTAGATCTTGTGAGCTGCCTAACATGATCAAGATCATCTATATGTAATTCTATATGTTGTGTTTGTCGGGATCCGATGGATAGAGAATACTATGTCATGTTAATTATAAAGTTATTATACATGTGTTGTTTATGATCTTGCATGCTCTCCGTTACTAGTAGAGGCTCCGGCCAAGTTTTTACTTTTAACTCCAAGAGGGAGTACTTATGCTCGATAGTGGGTTCATGCCTGCATTGACACTCGGGACAGATGATGAGAAAGTTCTAAGGTTGTGTTGTGCTGTTGCCACTAGGGATAAAACATTGGCGCTATGTCCGAGGATGTAGTTGTTGATTACATTACGCACCATACTTAATGCAATTGTCACGTTGTTAGCAACTTAATACCTGGAGGGGTTCGGATGATAACCTGAAGGTGGACTTTTTAGGCATAGATGCAGCTTGGATGGCGGTCTATGTACTTTGTCGTAATGCCCAATTAAATCTCACTATACTTATCATGTCATGTATGTGCATTGTTATGCTCTCTCTATTTGTCAATTGCCCGACTGTAATTTGTTCACCCAACATGCTTTTATCTTATGGGAGAGACACCTCTAGTGAACTGTGGACCCCGGTCCATTCTTTAATACTGAAATACAAATCTGCTGCAATACTTGTTTTTACTGTTTTCTCTGCAAACAATCATCTTCCACACAATACGGTTAATCCTTTGTTACAGCAAGCCGGTGAGATTGACAACCTCACTGTTTCGTTGGGGCAAAGTACTTTGGTTGTGTTGTGCGGGTTCCACGTTGGCGCCGGAATCTCGGTGTTGCGCCGCACTACATCCCGCCGCCATCAACCTTCAACGTGCTTCTTGACTCCTACTCGGTCCGATTAAACCTTGGTTTCTTACTGAGGGAAACTTGCCGCTGTGCGCATCACACCTTCCTCTTGGGGTTCCCAACGGACGCGTGTCGAACGAAAAGACAATACGTCAACCACGCGCATCACCGGTTTGTCGGGAGGATTTGGACAAACATGGGAGGGACGACGGTGGCAGGGCAGCCACATATGGAAAATTCGGGGAATGATTTGAGCAGGGTTGGATGGGTCTTTTCTAGCGTGAGAGAGGCAACTTAGCCGCCCACCACAACGCCAAAGCACATGAGCAAGAAGGCGTGGCACCCACATCACAACCCAATGGGTAGCAACACGCACGCGCCATGCGTCGCTCCAAAGCCCACGTGCAAGGACGGTGGCATCACAAAATCGCAAGCAGCCACATACGCCCTCCTAGGGCGCTTCAATTCTAGGGATGCCTTCAGGAAGGACCCAACAACATCATGTTTGGAGCAACCACATGCTCTCAAATCCAGGAAGCTTAGAGCTGTTCTAAAATAGCACCGGTAGGATAAAGCTCTAGACTGATACACAATAAATCACATAGGTTAATAACAATCCACTTAAATACCTCCCCAATAGGTAATTTATGCAAACAAACATGGAAGGTCATCATCTTATCCACTTTCACTATATTAGTCTTTTCTCGTGTGAACTATTTAAGGATGCAGGTTATGAAAGTAAGGGATCGTATAAATGCTATGTGCAACTTTTGGAGGCGGTAGCTGGACCAATATGGCTTAACAATATTATTGATGGCACATGAGTTGTAACCTCTAGTCCTGGTGTATTCTTGGTTTTCAATCTTTGAATCCTTTTTTGGGATATACTGCACGTTACTCTGGATTTTTTTTATACGGACATATCTTTCCTATATTGATGGATGTGTGCGTCAATGGATGTAGATGCCCACATTTATGTTTTACAGAAAAATTATATAAATAGGGGGTTTTCTCTTGCAAAATACCACAATGGCAAACAGGGTAGAACCACATTTAGACGATGATTGAAGCTTAAGAAGAGGGTGGGGGTGAGGGGCACACCATGCCACTAAAGAAGAGAATGAGATAAGAAATACAAGGGTTATTATGGTCACTAGAGCCCTCACAAAGTTAAAGTGGCCGAGTGGACTCAAAAGTTCACATGTGTGAGGATTTTGAGAAAAATCATCACATTGTGTTTCTAATCACATACGGCTATCGATGAGATCATCTGCAATAGAAGCAGATTGCGATCAATAGAGATGAATTCTATCATTCTATGAACATGCAAAATTTTGTTGAAAATAAGTTCAGGTTTTTTGGGTACACATAAATCGCAAAAAAAAGTGTCCCTAAGTATAGGTATTCACAAAGAAATTAGTTTTTGGCCTTCAAATTTGTCGTTTTTGTGCAGGTCACATACGATCACATAATTATACGGACATGTTAAACATCCATATGTACTTGTACATTTCCTTTGCGATAAATGTAAGTGAAAAAACTTTAAATAGACAAATCCAAACGGGCTAAGCCCATGCTTTCTTTTGAGTTTTGCCAGACTAACTCTGTGATTGTAAGCTTGGGATACACGTTTCTATGCAGTAATTTACTGAGAATGCACAGTGCCATCGACTGATTCTATGGTTTCGATTGACTTTTATCAAGTTGGTTCTTCTCGATGGTACAAATGCTCCGAAATTACCACAGTGAGGCAGGTGTACCCAACACATGCGTGCAATTCAAGGCGCCGCACGTGGAGCGCTGGAGCCTGAGCAAGATTTCGAAATCGTCCTGCTGCCTCCTCACTACAGACAGTAGCATCAGACGTGTATCACTCTGCACACTGTCATTCGTCAGTAACACTCGCTGCTAGCACTGCTTTTGCACTAAAAGCGACGCGATCAGTTTTACCCCTCCCTCCCTAAAACAATATCAGTGATATGTCTAACGGTCTGTTTAATTCAAAGCATTTTAAAGCCCAGACATAGAAAAAACGTAGGAACAGTATGCCATGCCATGCATTACAGGAACGAAAAATGCGGGAATCAGTTGCAGGGAATCGTTTGATTGCACCACGGGAAAAACGTAGAAAATTTCATTAGAGATTGAGTGCATGTGCTAGTTGTCATAGACACATATGAATTTTTTTAAGAGATCTAATCTCTTGTTAGAAATCCTATGAGATTGTAGTGTAGAAAAAGAACCCATAAATTATTCGAAAGGTTTAATCCTTTGAATCAAATGAGCTCAATAGGTTTTTTTATGGGTAAGAATCCTACAAAATTCTTTTAGAAATCCTTTAAATCAAATAATTCAGATAAATATGTATACTAAAAAGAGTTTAGACACATTTAAATTAGACAAACTTACAACGTCTATTTTCTTAAATCAATGGGCACCACATCGCGGGGTTAGATTGCTGGAACAGTTGTTTTCTCCATCAACCGTGAAGTCATCTTATTATCTTGGATCAATGAACATCACATCACAGGTTACTGACGTAGCTAGTAGTACATTGTACTCCCCCATGAGGGAGAACATGCAGGGCTAATTTTTAATTACATCCTAATACTACACCGAATTCACGCGCCTATCCGTAGAAAGTAATATCATAGGCCGACACTTTGACAGATGCAACAAGCTAGCCCCCTCTAGTCACTCTGAGAATGCAGAAAACTCATCTGCAGACTGCAGCAACTACTCCTTTTCAAAGTACCGGATCTCCTTTTCCCAGTCAACTTTTGTGTTTTCTCCCGATCGATCGCCCTTAATCATTGGATCCTTATTGATGCTAACTTGTTGTCGTCCGTCTCGGAGATTCGTTGCCGAGTAGCCACACGAGCCCCTCGGAAAAATAAGGCAACGACGTACGAAGAACGCGACTGCAGGGCAGGGCCGACAGTTTTGAGGCAGTTAACGATTTAATGTAACCGTAGATCGAGCCAGATTATCAGCTCCAGGCTCCCTACTGACAGTGAGATCCACCGATCCGTCATTCCCGGCCTGTTGATTGGGTCCGTCAACACACCTGCAGATGGGCCCTCCCGTGTCTCTAAATGTCCGGCCATGGAATAGTCAAATCAAAATTTATTAAGACAAAAAATGTAAAAGTATGTCAAATGAAGTTTTTTCGATAATAGTCAAATGAAGTTAAGGCCGACTATTTCATTTACTGTCTACGTTTTTATCCCGCTTGTCCCACTTCAACATCCTTGACACAAACACACATGGTGAGTTAGTGCTTGACTTGTACGGAGTATACTATGAAATGAAAAGATTTGGAATTCGGAGCGGAAGTGAATAGATGAATGTAGATGTGGGTTCAGTTTTTAATCATCACCCGTATACAAAGAACAACAGAGAATCGAAAGAAAATGGCGACTAGATACGGGCGCTAACGAAGTAGTCTATTTAGCCGCCACGTTAAAAGCTAAAACAAAAGGAAGAGTCAGAAATAGTATACTTTTCTTTTTCAAACGATCCTTGTGGACCGATTTTCATTACCCGGGGATAATGAAATATAGGAGTAACATGCCAGCGATGGCTAGTTCAAAAGAGAAAAACAACAGGCAAGATTAATCTATTACATTCGCCGCCTACTGCTAGCGAAACAACCATAGGAGTTCAGGGATAAAAAACGGCCGAAGTCTACAGCAAGAACACATATTTGACAAGATCATTCCAGCGACAAACGGAGAAAAGCCCTCAGGCATTGGCATCCTCTTGATCTTCCACCTCCATATCATCCACATCAGCAGCTGAGTCACTTGCATCCCTGATCTGGAGGGGGCGTTGCTGTTGCCTAGTCCCATCTTGTGCAGCACCAGTATGTGACGCACCAGCAAGTCTCAACAGCCCATCAGCACCCGCCTGTAAATCGTCAGTATCCTTCTCACTGTAGCCCTGCCCAATGTTTCATAAAGACAGTGAAATAACTTATTAGCTCAACAGGGTTTTTGATCAGTTTGTGTTCAAAACAGGACCAATTTCTAAGCTTCCAAATAACCCAACATATAGCAGCCAACCCCGTAATCTGTGTGTTTCTGCTAGTAGAAATAAACTGGGGGAACCACCAGAAAAACTGTGTAAAGGAGCCTGGCCTCGAGTGGGCCCAATCACTTTACCGACAACACTCCACACATATTTAGCAGCTGGACAGGAAAAGAAAAGGTGAGAAATTGATTCAGGACTCTCACATAACTGGCAAACGACACCCCCTACCAATTTCTTCTCACCAGATTATCTTTTGTAGCAATAGCATTGTGTCAAATCATCCACAGCCAAATCTTTATTTTCAAGGGAATTTTTCTCTTCCAGAGATGTTTGAAGGATACCATTACCACATAAGTGATTGTATACTGATTTGACAGAGAATTTACCTCCTTTTGTCCATTTCCAAAAGGATTTATCATGCTCGTCATTAAGGATAGTTTGTGCCACAATTTGAGTTAGCCCATGAATTTGCAAGGCAATATCAGGTGTCATCTACCTTCTAAAGAAGAAGTTCCAGTTCATGATAGCTGCATGTCGGAAATAGTATACTATACTGAAGTTTTTCAATAATAGTCAAATGAAGTTAAGGCCACCTATTTCACTTATCCCGCTTATCCCATATCCACACCCTTGACACAAACGCACATGGTGGCACCACCTCCATGTTTGGAAAGTCTTCGTGTGGGAGTTAGTACACGCCTCGTACTATGAAATGAAAAGAGTTGAAATTCGAAAAGGAAATGAATAGATCGACATAGTTATGAGTTCACTTTTTAATCGTCACCCGTACACAAAAAAACAACGGAGAGTGGAAAGAAAATGACGACTAGGTAGGAGCACCAATAACGTAGTCTATTTTGTAGCCACATTAGCAATGAAATACCGGTGAAACTGACAATCTAGAGCCAAGAATCGGTATCGCCACAGAGTTACGTTCAAACATTATCAAACTTTTTTTTGTATGTGTTCGACGAGTTTGATAAAAAGAAAACAACTCACCAAGTGAAGTTACGATACCTATGAACAATTGTAGTCAACAACCGGACCGTGACCGTCTGCCAACCATTGGATGTTCACGTAGTGAATAGCCCAATGTGGAGGGTGGGAGTGTCATTCACTTGTCGCTCACCGTCTCTTTTTGGCAAACCTCGCTCACGTGTTAGCGACTGTTGTCAATCATGCAGTTGTCGATCTTCACTCCAGATTCCGTGCTGCCCAGACGAGGGTACGATTAGGTGGAAGTTTTCATGTGAATTGGAGCTGCACAACATCACCGGAAGATGAGAATCTTTTTATTTCCGAGGATTTGAACAGAGAGTAAAATGAAGTAGAAATAGAATCTGTAGGTGTTACGGTGTGTTGGCCAAGTCATGGGCGGGACGATGGGGGATCCTAGTGTTAGCGACGCTTCGGCTTTGACACCTCCCAGATCATGTTTCAGAAACCTACCTCGGAGGCAGCGGGCGGTTGAGTTCTCGAGTGTGGTGCGAGGATGCTTCCGGGCAAAAGCTCAACACCTCGACGCCAACGACGGTGATGCCTGTGGGTGTCATAACCCTCTTGGGGGGGGGCATCGTTGTGGGTATCCTCCCCGCGGTACGGCTCCGGTCCAATACCTCACACTCTCGATAGTGGCAGCACAATGTGTCGTTACCCTCTTGAGGGTGTTGTCGTGGAGCCCCTACTCGTCTTGGTCTAGTTTCAATGTCGTCGCAAGCTTTGCTTTTTCGTGTTCTCTTTTGTCTTTTTTTTCTTGATTTGCTTTGTAAGAGGCTCTTCTCTAAACCTTGTGTCGGTTCCACCGCTGCGGCTTTATTTATAAAGCAGAACAAAAGCCTATTTTGAGGAGGAGTGAATAAATCCTTGAAATAACTAACTTTTATGGTTTTGGTTGAAAAAATATCTATCTTAGATATCCTAAACTTGGCTGACCCATAATTTTTTTAAAGGCATCGAGATCCACGCTCGAGAACCTTGTATCCGTTGTTCTAGAAGTAATTTTCCAGTGCGTGTAAACCAAACAACGGCTAGACGGGAGGGATGTTTTAGGACGCACGGATGCCCTTTCACTTTGGGGCTCGCCGGAATCCCGCCAACTATCCAACACCGCCCCAAAGTTCGATCGCTTTTCGATGGAGAGCTCTGGAATTTTTTTGACAAATTAGCTTCACGACAAGCAATGATTCTGCTTCACCTACACCTCGCCATGCACTTCATCGGGATGAAGCCGTGATTCTGCTTCATCTACACCATGTTGTGCACTTCCTGGGAATGAAGCAGTGATTCTGCTTCACCTACACCTCCACCGGAGGGACCGACATACGCCTTTTTGAGGCGCCACTTGAATTCTATGCCGGCGAGGATGGGAATCTTGTAGCAGCCGATGGTGAAGCACTCACCGACGGCCTCTCGGGAGTTCGACTTTGACGATACCGAGCGGGGTGCCGCCTTCCATTGAATTCCGGTGAAGCCAGACGAGTAGGTGGTCGCTACTGGTGGCACCATGAACGGGCGATGGCCCAGGAGGCTGCCTAAGGCGACACAGGATGTTGGGGAAGTCAGTTGGGCGGCAGGCGGGGCGGTGCAGGTTGGTGGTCAGCGGCATTGGTAAGAAGATGGGTAGAAGGAAAAAAAAGATAAAAAAGCTAACACATCGGTCTTGTAGTGGAATATTTCTCTTTACACTTTTCATCTGAGGGTTCTATTCAGCCGGAGCCCTTGTGGCACCGTAAAACTTTTTCGGCACCCCGTATAAAATGGAATATATTGGGCTGCCGTGGTCCTTTGTAATTATTATTACTTTTTTAATTTTCTTGTAATATTATTAAGGATTATAAATAGATAAGTGAGCTTTTCAGAAAATATAGATAATCTGTATCTTGTTAACTTTTTCATCTTTATTTCTCGCCAAACCTATCGTTTTTTGTATAAATTTCTTTGAGAAATACAGTACAAACACAGACGCTCACATACACGCGCATACACTCACCCTTATGAATGCACACACACACATTCCACCCCTATGAGCACCTCCGGAACAATGAGTCGGCGGATTGGATCTTGAAATTGACGAAGTCATCACAGACATCTCGTTGTCGACGGGAACGCTTCCTACCACTGAATAAATATTTGTCTTTATGAGACACATAGATGTTAAACCTAGGGATTAAACTTTGGTGAGCTGGAGGTACAATCACCCTCGGGATGCAATCACGCTTCAAACCATCCAAGCTCGTTCTCAACTTTCTGCATTTTCAGTCAAACCGTGTAGAAAAAACAAGTTTTTACACGTGATATGATCGCAGGTTTCACGTTCCTTAACTAATCTAGATGGGCCCAGATGACCCGATAAATGGCCCACATGTAAGGCCGTCGAAGGATCTAACATGGGCCTGTTTAGTTGGTTGGCTGATGTTAACTCTTAGCCCGCGCCCACAAAGCCAGAACTGTTTTGTTGGCGTGGCCCGTGACGTCCGTGCGTAGGCCCGTGAAGCGGTGACAGACAAGCGGTGTCCCGTCTATCAGATCAGAGTATCAGACTCCGATGAAACAAAGAAAACCTATGAGATCGACCTGACCACCACGCGCGCGGGAATGGCGCGGCGTCAGCGGAAGCCCCGCGATGGTCGCCGGCCGCAACCGCAACGAGGCCATGGCGAAGCGACGTGCTAGGCTAGGCAGGCTTCACGAGCACGCCATGTCGCAATGTATCGTCCTACCTTCGTCTCCTTCCTCGACGCCATGTCGCCATGTATCGTCTCGTTCGTCTGGTCCCGGGCGGCCGGGCGTGACGCGCGCCGCAGCACACGTCGCTGCGCCTGCGCTGACGCAGACAATCATGCCACGAGCTCATGGAGCTCCGGTGGACCCAGTACCTTGGTTGCACTTGCATCACGAAATCCGCGCATGGGCCATGGGGCCTGAAGATTGTTCAGCTCCAAAGATTTCTCTTCAACCAGCCGGCTACTTCTGTTCGATCGATTGCAGGTTCATTCATCAGTATGAGCTTTTCAGAATGTGAAACTGTGCCACCACCATGAAGCCTATGGTTACATGTATAATATACTGATGAGCTTTTCCGTGGAACGAATGTGTAGCTTTTCACAGCTAGTACTAGTACACAACAGGTTTCAGAGACCATTGCTAGTTATACTCTCTCCGTCCTCAAATAAACTTGCATTTGAACATGTCTTAAGTCAAACTTTATTAACTTTGAACAACTCTTTGGGTTCTTATGTTTTTTCTATTCCTGTGAAGCAAACACCCAAGTTTATATAATTTCAGTATTTTTTGAATCCTATGTTTTGCACATGCTTCCTATCATATTTCTATATTTTTCGTGTTCATCTGTTTTGAGAGTCCTGCGAACCAAACAAGCCCTACAATTTGGCTCAGCACTCCAATCCTAATTTCTTAACTTTACTTAAAATTAAGAATAACGCTACAGCTGGCTGCTGTAAAAAAAAGGGTCGCACAATGTGGTTAAATTTACTTCCTCTCTTTTTTCAGAAGGTCCCATTTGGTGCATTTCAGACTCCAAGCAAATGCTTACTTATCTCTCTCAACATATCTCAAGAATGTATCACGCAAACAGATAAACAAGCAAACAAACAAAAAATCATCTAACTTTTCACTTAAGACGTCTAACTAGGTAGAAAGTTACAAGCATGCCTCCAAATGGCAGGATATATATAGGAGGACTGGGACAGAGAATTCAAGAAGCAGGAGAACTAGCCACACACTTGGAGCCGAAAATGAATTTTTCTGGAGATCTAGCACACTTGATTTTCCGTGGAGTTTCTCCAAATATCCATGTTCTGACAGGCAGCTAGCTCATTGATTTATCCCAGAGCTTCTCCATGTCCATCGGTTATGATTGAGCCCTGTTGACCTGCCACGATAAGCTTGGGGACTCGCATCCCAAATCCGCGCCTCAATTTCTCAACACTGTATTCACAACAAATAAACATTAGAACAGCGATTACATACAACAGCTAGCAGAGTCTGTTCACTGAATAATATAGGTGTGGTCCACGGCAGAGAAGCCACATTAACTGAACAAACACTGAAACTGTTTGAGAACATGCCACCATGTGAGTGCTGATCACGACACATGCTATTTTGAGAATTTTACACAAAAAATGTCTTCAAGAGTAATCGAGTTTTCAATATGCTGTCTAGTCAGGACTTCTTTTATAACAAAATAAACTGATGGTGATATGAGTAATGGTGACAACACTACTATTCAAGTTTTCAGTCACATGGATAATCATTTAATGTAGCTCATGAAAACAGGCTGTTCAAAATCTATGTATGTGCATGGTTTCGGATCTGCCTACAGGCAGTCATAAGGATCAGGCTCTGCTGATCACACCTGGCAATTTATAGATCTGAGACTGATGATGTTGTGTAGTTTCTAAAGACTACTATTAGTTTAGTGCGAGCACTATATTAAGAAACTAAAATATATCATCAGTGAATAAATTATTGACTTGCAATTCTAGCATGATTTCAGAAAATAAAGAAGCTCTATATTTATCTATGTCTTATGGCAAACAATATTAGGCACAACACACACTAATATATTTTCAGTATTAGCTTAGTTTCTTAATTCATATAAACAGAATGATTCCTTAGCAATAAATCCGATATGACACCAAATTTCTTCACCAAAAACAGAATTATCTTTATTTGATTTACATCAGTGCAGAAAGCTGGCAACAGAGCAAGATTATAGTGCAGGTAAAAACTTGATCCGATGAGGAACTTAGGTGACTAAGAGAAATAATTTCAAGTACTTTTCATCCATAGAATTTAAAATGATAATAAATGTGCTTACGTTGGGGCAAGCTTGCCAAGGCCATAAAGCTCTTCACCAGATGCTTCATCTGTAACCTTCCCAGAATTTTCAACTATATAAGATCTTTCAGGAGAATCTGAGAGTCCTCGAGCTACAAGTAAGTCCAAATCCTTCTTGTGGAGTTCTCTTCCGTTAATATATATGCCAGTGTTTCCACCACCGCATTTCTTGGGCATAGGGTAATTAAACTCTGGAATATAAGGCTGCAAGCAAAAGATCCAGTTAGATATTTAACCAACACAATGTGGAATAGCAAATTGCATAAAATCTACAAGCTCTTACTGGTATCATGCCAAGGCAGGGCTGCCCGACAACACCCCAGAACCCAGCACGGTGGTCATACCTAAGTAAGAGAATAGTAAAGAACATTTTCAGTATTCATACGTGAAAGGAAACTTCTAAGTACATTGGACGTATTTATTATAAAATTTAAGTAAACCATTTTTGTAAAAAAAAAAAGAATACACAATGAGGAATTACCAGTAATCACCAGGATAAATTGCTCCAGCTAGCTTCTCAGCCTTCCTGACCAGACGGTCCGGGATAGGGAAACCATTTACAAACACCTTTGCTCTTCCATTTTGTGTTCCATTGTTCATTCTGAAGCTCTTTTTTATAAGATTGGTGAGAAATGAATCACCCACCTTTGTCGCCCTTGTGTGGCTAGAATCTCTTAGCACATTTAGCATATCTTGTGTGTAATCAGGACCATCAAACTCATCGTCTGATGACTGCGTCTCATTTGCTACACAGACATCTTTGATTGAGTTCTGCTTGCAACTTTCAGTTAACAGCACAACCTTTTCATGTTCGGAACGGGTACTTCTGCTTCCTATTCCAGAACCTTCGGATGGTAAGAATCCACTATGATCACGACATGGTAAACTCGGTGTGCGGGAAATGACATTCTCTTCGGCATGAAGATCCCTGGATTGAGGGCTGTCCTCAGAATTAGTCCCTAGAGGGGTATGTTTGCTGTCTGATTCGCCTGAATTTGACTGCTTATCCTTTTCCTGAGATTGATGACTTGCTACAGAAAAAGAATATGGTGGAAGCAGCCTCTCATCAGCAGTAGCACGCAAGTTATCTGCCATGTTATCACCAATGTTATTTTGCAGTGTAGGAGATAAATGTGCAATTGGTGTAAGTTCCGATACATCGAGCCTGGTTCCATCAAGCTTGACTATAATTGTGTGTGAGCATGATCCACACCGCAATTTATACTCCTTCCCCAACAACGAACGTTTCTTCGGTAGCTGCAGTACTTCGTAGCAGTTGTAGCATATGGTAAAAGGAGCACCACCAGCAATTGGCTCAAGAGTTTGTGCAGGCTTCTTTCTTATATTGGCCCTTGGGTTATTCGGATGCAAGGAAGGATTAACACTTCTTGAATTGTACCTTTGCTGACCAAGCAAGGGACCATCCACAGGATAGGCCCCATAGCTGTTCACAAGATATGGTGCCCTCTGATCATTGAAACCCAGGGGAGTTCCCTGTACAGGTAAGAACTCCCGGTGGTAGCAATGTAAGCAAGAACAGGCAGCCTGATGGTAGAAACCTTCGTGGTGGCAAGATAGAAGAGGATCAGGATCATGCTGTCCAAAGAAATAGTTATCAAAATTTCTCCATGGGTAAGGGCCAGCAGGATAGCTAGAGGTTCTTGCATGTGCAATAGGTTCCACATATCCATGATGGTTTTGCTGTGCAGGCAATGGATCATAAACATGTATGCCAGGACTTCGCGCGTTCATGGAAGGAGAGTGATGAGAACCCTTTCGATGCAATTGAGATCGATCTTGCCTCAACTGACTCAACCGTTCATGAATACCATATGAACTTGAGGTATCTGCTGCTCTATTGACCGCACTTGTATCCGGCCCATTTACCTCACAGGATTGCTGCACCTGGTCTCTCAACTCATCAAGCATCCTCAACAGCTCGGCTCGGTCTTTCTCAAGACCCCTGACTCTGCTTGGACCATCCAAATCTGGTTCATTGGCATGCTCCTTATTGGAATGCATGTGCCTCGACTTCAAATGGTGGTCAATAGGGCCTTCTCCGCGGAATGCATTGGGTGGAACACTCGAGATTGGGGACTTTGGCCGTATGTCAGATACACCTCTTGCTCTCACAGGATGTGCAGTCTCTCCATTTTCCACATTACGGATGCGCATGTACTTAGCCTCTTTTACATCATCTCTTGCGGCAGCTTTGACATTTGAGGTGCTTGGCTCCCTTGTAATCCGACTGTTATCACGGCTGTAAACTGATCTGCTATGCAAAGCTGGCATTCTATTGGGTACTGATCTGTTATCAGTGCTAGCTGCATCCATTGCTTCAGATGTCTCTGGCACACTCTCCAGTACTTCCAGGTATTTCACATTTCCATTATCAGAGGGATCCAAAGCTTGGCCCGAGTTTCTTTTCTTGGCTGCAAAATTTCAGCAGAGTATGGTATCATTTCCAGATTCATACTAACACTCAATGATAGATAGTATTAATTTGGAACATTCTTGAAGAAGGCTTAAAAAACGCCAAGTCGTATTACGACAACCAATTATGAAACTAAAAAAGATCTCAGAACTTAGAAGGATGTGCAAGACACAAGTGGCATTGTCATTGCCTCCCATTAGCTCCAAAAGCTACCTTGCAAGGCACAACCGAAGACTTAAACATGCAACTAGATCCTAATGTAATGCTACTAATAGCCAACGACAGTGCATACACAGGATTTCAAAATGATTGAATCATCATTAAGCAATTTAATACATTTAGGTCAAATTCAACGTATATATTTTTTCCATTAACCCCAACGTGACACTACAAAATTACCGCCCAAGATAAAACCAGTTTAAGAACTGGTCACAGCTCAAGAATTTCTCGGTAAGAACTAGTCATAAACCAGAGCTTTCAGCTTTGGTCATTTACACCGGATTTTTTCTAAGTTGAATCTCGCAAGATACACCAAGAAAAACAAGACCTGGTCACCCCAAATCGAAAACGTCAGGAACTCGGGATCGTCATATGCTTGCTGAGAGGGTAATATTTTTTAAACAAAATACTAGTAATACATACGGAGTAAATTCAGATATTTGAATTTTATTTTCAAAAAGAAAAAGAAATGGTAGACTAGATTAGCCAAAAATTCGAACTTTTTGTTAATTCAACGGGGGGGAATTGAAAATGCACGACGAGTTCTTCTATAGGGTTTAACCTCTGTGGAAGGCAAAACAAACAAAACAAAACAAAAATGTTAGGCGAACCTGTGTCCCCAAAAGGAAATATCCCCCCTAATTTGCTGCGAAACACGAGGAACAAGTTGAGGAGCCGAACTATTCCTCCCAGCAGGCATCACCAAGACAAAATGACAAAAACGCAGCGATTGACTAATTACAATGTCTTAATCAATTCCCTTCCAATCCGAAGCCAGTTGGAGCCAAAAAAAAAAAAAGAGGAATATTCAAGAAGAACGTGTAGCAGTATCAAGAACGCAATCGACGAGCAAACAGGGGAAAAAAGAAACAGCCCCGAAAATCCGGCATTTTGCTGACGCCTTTGGCCCGTGAACCAACAGGGGAAGGAAGGCCGCGCGGCGGAACACTGAATGAAGCAGGCAACCACCGTGTCGGCGTGGCGCGTACCTTGGAGGGTGGCGCCGCATCCGCCGCAGACGTAGACGGAGTATGCGGGCAGCTCCGGCAGGAACTTGTCGCACCTCGGGCAGCGCACCACCCGTATCCTCGCCGCCGCCGCTGCAGCCGCCGCCTCGTCCCCTTCCATTCCCGACAGGACAGGACAGAACAGCCTCCCCTCCACCGAATGACTTCCTCCTTCGCCCTCCTCTCCCGGTCAGAAGCACCGCCGCATTAACGACGAGACCAAGAATCCCCAACAAAATAACACGAAAGCTCAGCCGCCCCTCCACGGGAGCAGCAGCGACCAGCTGGTGAGCTGGGGGACGGGAGGAATGCGTGGGAGGGAGAAGGGGGGAGGACCGGAGGAGAAAGGGCGGGCGGGGTGGCTGGCTGGTTGAGGGTGGGAAGGAAACTGTGTTGGAGGGAGGTGCGGTGGTTGCTCAAATTAAATTGACCCGTCACGAGCCAGCCATCTTCTCTCTCGCCTCTGACTCCAATGCTTCGGCTTTTGTCTGCTGCTCCGCTGGCTCAGCTGGAGCTCCGTCTTTCGCTCTCTTCAACGCGGCGCAGAGAGCAACAGTCGCCTGGTGGTGGTGGTGGCCGTCGTGGTCGTGTGTATATTTTGCGAGAGAGAAATGCCAAGGTCGCTCAGCTACACGCTACCGTCCCTAGCTTTTCCTGCTGCTCGAACAATATGCTTATCCGCCATCCCGTGCGTCGGCCCATCTTCTTTTTCGCTGCCTTTGACGTCGGAAATTTGTGGAATTGGTAGTATCGCTGGTAAGATCTTGTCAGCAGCTCGGGGATTACTACGTACGGCCACGTACGAGTTAGCAGCTGAATAGTTCGTGGTTAAATTTTCTTTCACCCGTGTTGGTGGTGAAGTGGCAACCACGCAGGGTGAAAGGGTCAGCAAATGCTGACTTTGTCTTGTTCGAATACATGGATTAATTATTAGAGAAATAGTCAACCTTAAATTCTTAGACAAAGTCTGCGATAAACCCTCAACTGATCGATCCCGGTTAAATACCGGATGGTTTTCAGTATAAAATATTTTGCTCACTCTGGAATGCTGACGTGGCGCTGGAAAATAGTCGAGGTGGATTAGGACTGCCACTCTGGCTTTTTTCGAGAATTCACAGTTGTAAATCTATATATTAAAAAAGAAATTCGCAAAAAAAAGGAAAGAGGTTTTCGATTACAACTCCGCCGAGCGCCACAAAACGGTCGCTTCGGACAACACCTCCACCCACAGTTAGGGTATAAGCTACCGCTATGGAATACCTTTCACTTTCTAATAATATCTTTAACGCCCATGGAGTGGTGTACGACATCTGTAACAACGGAAACAAGGTTCTACTTATCGGCGCAATTAAAAAAATATAAATATATAAAAATAGTAAACAGTCAGACGAGCTCGTCCCCGCCGCCTCGTCTTGCCCACCGCTCGCACGTTCCCGTGCTCGACCTCTCCGTCGCTCACCCGTGCGAGCACCACCATGGTTGATCCCTTGTGGCCCAAGATGTGCACTCGCGCGGGCGATGCTTGGCCATGACATGGGAGGTGCGCTGGAGGTGCTCGGCCACGACTAGGGGTCGAGATGTCAAGCAGGGAGGTTAGACGCGAAGCTCCGATCGTCGCAGGGTCGAGGTATTGAGGAATAGAAAGAAGAAGCATTTGACTTCTTGGTCCCACCACCATGGTGGCCCATTTTTCTCTTTTGACGTCTTAGTGTATGAAGAAGTTGTTACCACATCACCACTTACGGCAGGCCCCACCAGTTAGAAATAGTGCCAAGCTGTGTTTATTAACGAACTAGTTTTATTTGCAACACGATGCCCCTAGACCAATGGCGATTTGGAAAACCCCCAATTGTGGTGGTCTTTTGTAGTAGTTGCCCCAAATACGATGATATTTTGCAATTTTCTCATCCGAGACGAAGGGGGATAAATGCTGAAACCCGATCCTACTGAGCACATAGAATCAAAGCTCTCATGCATAGTAGCATTGGATTAGAAGATGTTCAATATACACCGGTAGAAAAAAGGCCTTCCGTCCAGCCCCATTAGTCGCGGAAATGCAAAAACCGCGACCAATGGGGCCTTTAGTCGCGGCTCGGTTGCCCAACCGCGACCAAAGGCTCCGGGCCCGCCGCGCTCGGTGGCCAGCCGGTGGACGGGAGGGGCTTTAGTCGCGGTTGGCCAGTGCCAACCGCGACTAAATGTCCTCAGTGCTCGGCCCAAAGGCCTTCGGCCGCGGTTGGCCAGTGCCAACCGCGACTAAAGCCCCTCCCCTATATATACCATCCAGCCCACAAGCACTTAGCCATTTGGTGCCCACTTCTCTTCACAAACTTCACAAGGGGGTGTATGGTTTGCTTTTGGCTCTTCTTATGCACACAAGGTGTTTGATGAAATGTCCCAAGAGCATGAAACAAACATGATATGAAGTGTCGGAGCCACACTTGATCGAGCTTCCTCATTTATTTTTTCCTCCTCGATCGCGGTTAGCAACAACACTTGAACCTTTCATATATATGTGTCATTGATAAAATATGCATATGTGTGTAGTTCATTGTTTAATTTCTATTTAGTTTAACAAATGCATGATGGTTAATTATATATTTTGTATTATAATAATGCAGATGAATCGGCAATGGATGTACGCTAGCCGACTCTCCGGCGAATTCACTACGGGTTTGAAAGATTTCCTCGTAGTGGCTAATGCGAACAAGCAGGGGGGTTTTGTTATCTGTCCATGTGTTGACTGTAAGAATCGAAGGGTTACTCTTCCTCAAGGGAAGTTCACGTGCACTCGATTCGGCATGGTTTCATGCCAAGCTATAATTGTTGGACCAAGCATGGAGAAAGAGGGGTTATAATGGAAGAAGATGAAGAAGGGGATGACATCGATGAGAGCTATCTTGATCATTTCGGTGATACTTTCATGGATGATGTCGAAGGTGGGGAAGGTGAAGGGGAAGGTGATCAAGAAGAGGCACGTGATGAGCCCGCCGATGATCTTGGTCGGACCATTGCCGATGCACGGAGTCGATGCGAAACCGAAAAGGAGAGGGAGAATTTGGATCGCATGTTAGAGGATCACAAAAAGTCGCTGTACCCAGGATGCGATAATGGTCCGAAAAAGCTGGGCTGCACACTGGATTTGCTCGAGATGGAAGGCACGAGAAGGTGTAGCCGACTCGGGATTTGAAAACTTGCTGAAAATGTTGAAGAATATGTTTCCAAAGAATAACGAGTTGCCCTCCAGTACGTATGAAGCAAAGAAGGTTGTCTGCCCTCTAGGTTTAGAGGTTCTGAAGATACATGCATGCATCAACGATCGCATCCTCTACCGCGGTGAATACGAGAATTTGAATGAATGCCCGGTATGCACCGCATTGCGTTATAAGATCGGAGGCGATGACCCCGGTGACGATGTCGAGGGCCGAAACCCAGGAAGAAGGTTCCCGCCAAGGTGATGTGGTATGCTCCTATAATACCACGGTTGAAACATCCGTTCGAGAACAAAGAGCATGCCAAGTTGTTGAGATGGCACAAAGAGGACCGTAAGTCGGACGGGGAGTTGAGACACCCCGCAGATGGAACGCAATGGAGAAAGATCGACAGAGAGTTTAAAGATTTTGCAGCCGACGCAAGGAACATAAGATTTGGTCTAAGTACGGATGGCATGAATCCTTTCGGCGAGCAGAGCTCCAGCCATAGCACCTGGCCCGTGACTCTATGCATCTACAACCTTCCTCCTTGGTTGTGCATGAAGCGGAAGTTCATTATGATGCCAGTGCTCATCCAAGGTCTGAAGCAACCCGGCAACGACATCGATGTGTACCTAAGGCCATTAGTTGATGAACTTTTACAGTTGTGGGGCAGACCTGGTGTCCGTGTGTGGGATGATTACAAAGAAGAGGAATTTGACCTACGAGCGTTGCTTTTTGTAACCATCAACGATTGGCCTGCTCTTAGTAACCTTTCGGGACAGTCAAATAAGGGATACAATGCATGCACGCACTGCTTACATGAGACTGAAAGTGTACATTTGCCAAATTGTAAGAAGAACGTGTACATGGGGCATCGTCGATTTCTTCCCAAAAATCATAACGTAAGAAAGCGCGGCAAGCATTACAACGGCAAGGCAGATCACCGGCCGAAGCTCGCGGAACGCACCGGTGCTCGAGGTATTTGATATGGTCAAGGATTTGAAAGTCATCTTTGGAAAGGGTCCTGCGGACAATCAATTCCGAAGGGAGCTGACGGGCACGCACCCATGTGGAAGAAGAAATCTATATTCTGGGAGCTAGAATATTGGAAAGTCCTAGATGTCCGCTCTGCAATCGACGTGATGCATGTTACGAAGAATATTTGCGTGAACCTGCTAAGCTTCTTGGGCGTGTATGGGAAGACAAATGATACAAAGGAAGCACGGCAGGACCAGCAACGCTTGAAAGACCCTGATGACCAGCATCCGGAATGGTTTCAAGGTCGTGCCGGCTACGCTCCGACCAAAGAAGAGAAGGTCATCTTTTTTGAATGCCCGAGCAGTATTAAGGTCCCGTCCGGATTCTCGTCCAATATAAAGGGAATAATAAACATGGCGGAGAAAAAGTTCCAAAACCTGAAGTCTCACAATCGCCACGTGATTATGACGCAATTGCTTCCGATTTCTTTGAGGGGCTCCTGCCGGAAAATGTTCGAGTAGCCATTGTGAAGCTATGTGCATTCCTCAATGCAATCTCTCGAAGGTAATCAATCCAGAAGTTCTACCACGGTTACAGTAACGATGTGGTCCAATGTCTTGTCGGTTTCGAGTTGGTGTTCCCGCCATCCTTCTTCGATATTATGACGCACCTCCTGGTTCACCTAGTCGAAGAGATTTCCATTCTCGGTCCCGTATTTCTACACAATATGTTCCCCTTCGAGAGGTTCATGGGAGTATTAAAGAAATATGTTCGTAACCGTGCTAGGCCGAAGGAAGCATCGCCAAGGGCTATGGAAATGAGGAGGTAATTGAGTTTTGTGTTGACTTTGTTCCCGACCTTAAGCCGATTGGTCTTCCTCGATCGCGGCACGAGGGGAGACTAAGTGGAAAAGGCACGATCGGAAGGAAATCAACGATATGTATGGACGGCCATTCTCCGACCGAAGCACACCACACGCTTCCGACCAATTCCAGCTTGGTGGCTCCGTACTTTGAGAAACACAAGAATATTTTACGCTCGGACAACCCGGGGAAGCCTCGAATCCCGGAGTAGGAAGGCCCACATGGAGACTTTCGGCAGTTGGTTGAGAAAACATTTAATGAGTGACAATGAGGTTGTAGATCAGCCGTACATGTTGGCCAAGACACCATCTTCGACTATAACGACTTTCCAAGGGTACGAGATAAATGGGAATACATTTTACACGATCGCCCAAGATAAAAAGAGCACCAACCAAAACAGTGGTGTCCGCTTTGATGCAGCAACCGAGAATGGGCAAAAGGTCACATATTATGGTTACATAGAGGAGATATGGGAACTTTGATGGGGTTCGTTGCATAGAAAACAAAAATTTTCCTACCGTGAGACGAATAAATCCAAGATCTAATCTATGGAACACCCAAGATCTAATCTACAAGATCGGAGCAACGAGATTAATAAGTTACTAACCCTTGAAGATTTCCAAAGCCTACGAGATCAGATCTCGTTGTTGGTGTAGACGATCATCCCCAGTGCTGCAATCCGGCAGCACTTCCGTACTCGGTCGCGCGTACGGTGTCGATGAAGCCCTTCCTCTCCCCGTTCCAGCGGGCAGCGGAGGTGTGGTAGATCTCCTCCAAATTCCAGCAGCACGACGGCGTGGTGGTGGTGGTGGAGGAAGAAAAGCTGCAGGGCTTCGCCAAGCTGAACAGCCGTATGGTGGAGGAGAGAGGCGGCCGCAGGAGGGGGCAAATCAAGGGGATGGTGGCCGGCCACCCCCTCCCCTCTTTATATAGGGGGAGGGTCGGCTGGGGTGGCCCCCTTTCCCATCTAGGGTTAGGGGGGGCGGCGGCCAAGTGGGGGGGAAGAGGAATTCTTCCCCCCCAAGTTGATCCCCCCTAGGGTTTTGGGGAAAACCCTAGGGGTTGGCCGGCTGGGCCTTGAGGGGCATGTGCCCCTGGCCCATTAGGCTAGGAGCACCCCTCGGCCCATGCTAGGCCTCATAGGGTCGTGGGCCCACTGGTGGGACCCCCGGAACCTTCTAGAACCTTCCCGGTCATCCACCGGAAAAATCCCGAACTTTTCCGAAACCTAGAAATCAACTTCCCTTATATGAATCTTATTCTCCGGACTATTCCGAACCTCCTCGTGACATCCTGGATCACATCCGAGACTCCGAACAAACTTCGTCTCCATACCATATTCAAATCTACTTATGCTACATCGAACCTTAAGCGCGTCACCCTACGGTTCGCGAACTATGCGTACATGGTCGAGACTCCTCTCCGAGCAATAACCAATAGCGGGATCCGGAGATCCATAATGGCTCCCACATATTCAACGATGACTTAGTGATCGATTGAACCATTTACATACGATGCCGATTCCCTTTGTCACGCGATATTTTACTTGTCCGAGGTTCGATCACTCGGTATCTCCATACCTTGTTCAACCTCGTTACGGACAAGTACTCTTTACTCGTACCGTGGTATGTGATCTCTTATGAACCATTCATATGCTTGCAAGCTAATCGGATGACATCCCACCGAGAGGGCCCGCGAGTATATCTATCCGTCATCAGGATGGACAAATCCCACTATTGATCCATATGCCTCAACTCACACTTTCCGAATACTTAATCCCACCTTTATTGTCACCCATTTACGCAATGACGTTTGATGTAATCAAAGTACCCTTTCGGTGTAAGTGATTTACATGATCTCATGGTCGAAGGATTAAGACAACTATGTATTGAAAGCTTATAGCAAATGAACTTAATGACTTGATCTTATGCTACGCTCATTTGGGTGTGTGTCCATTATATCATTCACCTAATGACATAACCTTGTTATTAATAACATCCAATGTTCATGATCACGAAACCATGATCATCCATTAATCAACAAGCTAGTTATACAAGAGGCTTACTAGGGACTCCTTGTTGTTTACATAACACACATGTATCAATGTTTCGGTTAATACAATTATAGCATGGTATGCAAACATTATCATAAACACAAAGATATATTATAATAACCATTTTATTATTGCCTCTTGGGCATATCTCCAACAGTCTCCCACTTGCACTAGAGTCAATAATCTAGTTTACATATGTAAAGATATAACACCTTGGCCTTCCGGTGCTTATCATGTTTTGCTCACGGGAGAGGTTTTAGTCAACGGATCTGACACGCTCAGAAACGTATGTATTTTGCAATTCATTTGCGTCTCAACGCATCACTCATTTTCCAAATGAGTCGGCATTAATTTTATATGCTTAGTCATCTGGTGGAACCTTAATTCCGCGGTCTGAAATAAGTCACTAATATTGTCACACACAATATAGCTTCAAAGTTCTGACACTATCGGAACTACACCAAGTTCTCAAAGAACTCCTCGACTTAACATCCTCAATCATTGTCAAAACAATGACATACTCTGCCTTCGTTTGTAGAATCCGTCACAATATTTAGAACTCATCTAAATCTAGCATAGACTTCTTCTAGCTTATTGTGCTACCTTTTAAATAACACTTAGCCTAATTGAGATTGAAATTTTATTTTTATATGTGACCAAACTAATATCGGTGCAACACCTTACAGCGATTTGATTGTCACTATCCCATATAAAACTATATATATATATATATATCCTTGGTTCTTCTAAAGCACTCAGGGATATTCTTACTGTTGTCCAATGATCATTATATGAATCATTCTGGTATATGCTCGTAACAATTTAGAGCACAGGACATCTGACTTTGTACATATTATTTGTGATCTAAAATCACTCATGTGCTTTTACTCATCGAGTGTCATATACACAGAAGTCTTGTTAAACCTTCACATGGAAAAGAACACCTTCTTAACATTTTTATATTGAACCACTTCAATATCCATTCTATGTACCTTGACTTAAACTTATTATGTGTTTCAATCTATCTTCATAGATCTTGACACTAAATATGTTTCAGTCCATATCCTTTCATTGAAATTAATTCTCAATGAAACCTTTTAATCACATCAAGTACATGATTACATTATTTTTAATCAACGATATGTCATCTACATAAATATGTCTCAGCGCTCCCACTTAATTTCTTGCAAATGCAAGCATCTTCATCATTTCTGATGAAATCAAAACTCTTTGATTATTTCATCCGGTGAAGATTCCAACTCCGCGATACTTACTTCATCCAATTGAAGTTTGTATACCTATCTAGTATTCCACGGACCAGCAAAACTCTTGGTTGTATCTGGTATACATCCTTCATACATACTTCTGGTAAGGAATGTATTTCTGCCATCCTACTATCATATCTCATAAAAGAAATATGTAGCGATTACTAGAATAATCCACATAGACTATAAGCATTGCCACGGAAGATCTAATCTTATCGTAGTCAACTCTTTGAACTTTGTCGTAAACAACTTTTCGATAAGTCAAGCTTCTTTAAGGATATTGTATCCAAGTCCATCAATTTTATAGATCCATTTTCTTTCAAAAAGTGTTCACCTATCTTGGATTTCATGGCGCATAGCCATTTTAACGGAGTCAGGGCCCATCATAACTTCTTTGTATGTAGTTGGTTTATCATTGTTCAAAATCAATCCTTTGTTCACAAATCATTCATTTGATCACAAAATAAACCATATCTACAAGGTTCAATAGGTACTTTGATCTCCATGACTATAACACTTTATAGACATGGGAGCCATGATCTTCGTAGCTGCTTCCCGAACCATTTCCGATGTTGTGCTACTCTGATCATCATGCTCAGGTTCATAAACCTTATCAATTTCTATTGTCCTCCCACTCAAATAGTTCGCTAGAAACAATTTCTTTGAAATAAGTAAGAAACATTGACAAACACTTTTGTCTTTGACTTCATAGTGGAAAGAATTCCCAATCAATTTCATGGGATAATCAACAAAGACATTTATCCGATTTTGGTTGTAAACTCATTTACTTATGCTATGCATACCAAAATTTAAGAAAGGACTATTAGGGTTTATACCCATGCCATAACTCATATGGTGTCATTTCAACGGATTATGATGATGCTCTATTTAGTGTAAAAGCGGTGGTCTCTAAAGCATAATCTACAAAATACAATGGCATGAATTTATTTTATCTCATCATCAATCCAACAGGTTTGGATACGTCTCTTGGATACTCCATCATCATTATGATACTCCAAGAAACGTGAGTTGTAGAACAATTTCATAAATCTCTTAGATGTTCGCTAAAACTCGTAGTTCAAATATTTCCACCATGATCCAATCATAGATATTTGACTTTCCTATTACGATGATTTCCACTTCATGCTGAAATTTATTTGAATCCTTTCAAATGTTTCAAACTTCTTCCTTATCGAATATATCCACATATATACTCAATTCATTGTTAGAAGTTTTCATGAAGTAGAAGAATCTCCCACACACAACTATGCCCAGTGAACCATATACATCACCATGTATGTTTCCACTAAGTTAATTGCCCGTTCAACTCTTGGCCTATGAACGGGATTTAAGTCATTCTCTTTAGAAGAGATTTGCAAGCGCCAAATGATTCAGAAATCAAATGACTCCAAAAGTCCATTTGCATGGAGTTCCTTCATGCGTTCCTTTCTAACATGACCTAAATGGCGGTTCCACTAATGAGTGGAATTCATATCATTTGCCTTATGGCATTTTAGCGTCAGTGTTATGTATGTGTGCTTCACCATTAAGATTTATAATAACTTATCCATCGTACATGGAATGTTGTTACAATTTGAACAACTCATTGTTTTCATTTAACCAGAACAAGAATAACAATTATAAAGTTCTTTATTATAAATCTAAATGGCTAGACAGAATGCCAACGACGAACATAATAACACTTTATTTTTGTTCCGTACGTGCATTCCTATCACATTCCTTTTCAGTCACTTAGGCCAATGTATTCTTGTATTGCGTTGTTTTGTATGACACCTCATACCAACCAATATGGTACTAATACCCAAGAATTCCATTTTGTGACCAAACAAGGAATACATGTATATCATCTATATACACCTGAGCTAGACTTTCTAGTCTTTTCTTTCTTTCTGCCAAAATATCTTTTGTAGTTTCTCTTTTAGTTTTCCTCATTCTCAGAAAACACTTCACTTTCAATGACTTCTAAGTCCATTGGTCAAATACCAATAACCTTGAGGTTCTTACTTTGAAGTTGATCATCATATGACAAGTGTTCCAGATTTCACTATTAGTAACTTTGTAATATGATGAACAATTTCACTCATAATTTTATCCATCATATCATGACGACTTTCCGAGACCATGTATGTACATGCTAGGATCGTAAAGTTTAACCTCAGTATTCGCATGTGCAAATCTGGCTTGTACCCGTTGTATGCACACGTAGAATCTATCACACCCGATCATCACGTGATGCTTCGAAACGACGAGTCTTAGCAACGGTGCATACTAAGGAAGATCACTTCATGGATATGCGAATATCGTTAGTGCCCAACTTGTTGGAGGATTGGGACGCCTGGCGTCTTCAACCTTCGTACATTCCCATAAAACTTATGAGTTTATGTAGTCTCACTAGATTATATTCTATCATCTTGCAATAAGGTCTTAGATATCACATATATCTCATACCTTGCTTATTTCTGAAAACAAAATTTCCAGCTCCTTACTTTTCAAACGGATTTGAACTTCAAGTTTCACGGAGGCAAGATGATTCTAGGTACTAATTGAAACCATTGTTCTTTGAATCATTAATGAGAGGTTTACTAAAAGTTTGCATTAGGACTTAATCATATCTTGATTCTTTAACAATACGGTACCAGTCCGTAAAGTTAGTTGTCAGACTTAACAGTATTATTATCTCAATTACAAGACTAGCGCATGGTAGAAAACGGATGCCAATTCTACAAATTTAATTCAAAATACTATTCAGACTATGTTCATGATAATTTGAGTTCATTTTTAATTCTTCAATTAACTAGGTGAACTCCCACTCAAAACAACATCCCTCGCATTGTCTTAGTGATTACACGAACCAAATCCACTACACCAAGTCCGATCATCACGAGAAAAGATGTAGCTTCAAAGGCGAACACTCAAAGTGTTCATCATATCATTCATATGACTCATGCTCTACCTTTCGGTATCCCGTGTTCCGAGACCATGTCTGTACATGCTAGGCTCGTCAAGGCAACCTTAGTATCCGCGTGTGCAAATCTGGCTTGCACCCGTTGTATGCACATGTAGAGTCTATCACACCCGATCATCACGAGATGCTTCGAAACGACAAGTCTTAGCAACGGTGCATACTAAGGATGAACACTTTATTATCTTGATATTTAGTGAGAGGGATCATCTTATAATGCTACCGTCGCGATCTAAGCAAGATAAGATGCATAAAGGATTAACATCACATGCAATTCAAAATATGTGATATGATATGGCCTTTCTTCTTGTGCTTTTGATCTCCATCTCCAAAGCACATGATCATGATCTCCATCATCACCAGCATTGCACCAAGGTCCGTGGCGCCACTTCATGGTTGTCCATCACTTATAGCTACTATAACAACTACTTGAAATAAAGCTATTACATGATGAATAGACACGCAGGTCTTTAACAAAAATTAAAGACAACCATTAGGTTCCTCGCCGGTTGCCATAATACAACAATGAACATCTCATACATCAAATATAATCATCATCACATCATGGCCATATCACATCACCAAACCCCGCAAAAACAAGTTAGACGCCTCTAATTTGGTTTGCATATTTTACGTGGTTTAGGGTTTTCGAGTAAGATCCAATCTACCTACGAACATGAACCACAACGGTGATACTAGTGTTGACGATAGAAAGTGCAAATTGGAATCTTCACTATGGTGGGAGAGACAGACACCCGCAAAGCCACTTATGCAATACAAGTTGCATGTCAAGCGTGGAGCAAGTCTCATGAGACGCGGTCATGTAAAGTTAGCCCGGGCCGCTTCATCCCACCATCCCGCAAGATGCAAAGTACACAAACTAAAGAAACAAAAGCATCAACGCCCACAAAACCATTGTGTTCTACTCGTGCAACAGATCTATGCATAGACATGGCTCTGATACCACTGATGGGGTTCGTTGCATAGAAAACAAAAATTTTCCTACCGTGAGACGAATAAATCCAAGATCTAATCTATGGAACACCCAAGATCTAATCTACAAGATCGGAGCAATGAGATTAATAAGTTACTAACCCTTGAAGATTTCCAAAGCCTACGAGATCAGATCTCGTTGTTGGTGTAGACGATCATCCCCGCGTTGCAATCCGGCAGCACTTCCGTACTCGGTCGCGCGTACGGTGTCGATGAAGCCCTTCCTCTCCCCGTTCCAGCGGGCAGCGGAGGTGTGGTAGATCTCCTCCAAATTCCAGCAGCACGACGGCGTGGTGGTGGTGGTGGAGGAAGAAAAGCTGCAGGGGCTTCGCCAAGCCGGAACAGCGTATGGTGGAGGAGAGAGGCGGCCAGAGGAGGGGGCAAATCAAGGGGATGGTGGCCGGCCACCCCCTCCCCTCTTTATATAGGGGGAGGGTCGGCTGGGGTGGCGCCTTTCCCATCTAGGGTTAGGGGGGGCGGCGGCCAAGTGGGGGGAAGAGGATTTCTTCCCCCCCAAGTTGATCCCCCCTAGGGTTTTGGGGAAAACCCTAGGGGTTGGCCGGCTGGGCCTTGAGGGGCATGTGCCCCCGGCCCATTAGGCTAGGGAGCACCCCTCGGCCCATGCTAGGCCTCCTAGGGTCGTGGGCCCACTGGTGGGACCCCGGAACCTTCTAGAACCTTCCCGGTCATCCACCGGAAAAATCCCGAACTTTTCCGAAACCTAGAAATCAACTTCCCTTATATGAATCTTATTCTCCGGACTATTCCGGACCTCCTCGTGACATCCTGGATCACATCCGAGACTCCGAACAAACTTCGTCTCCATACCATATTCAAATCTACTTATGCGACATCGAACCTTAAGCGCGTCACCCTACGGTTCGCGAACTATGCAGACATGGTCGAGACTCCTCTCCGAGCAATAACCAATAGCGGGATCCGGAGATCCATAATGGCTCCCACATATTCAACGATGACTTAGTGATCGATTGAACCATTTACATACGATGCCGATTCCCTTTGTCACGCGATATTTTACTTGTCCGAGGTTCGATCATCGGTATCTCCATACCTTGTTCAACCTCGTTACGGACAAGTACTCTTTACTCGTACCGTGGTATGTCATCTCTTATAATCCAATCATATGCTTGCAAGCTAATCAGACGACATTCCACCGAAAGGGCCTAGAGTATATCTATCCGTCATCAGGATGGACAAATCCCACTATTGATCCATATGCCTCAACTCACACTTTCCGAATACTTAATCCCACCTTTATTGTCACCCATTTACGCAATGACGTTTGATGTAATCAAAGTACCCTTTCGGTGTAAGTGATTTACATGATCTCATGGTCGAAGGATTAAGACAACTATGTATTGAAAGCTTATAGCAAATGAACTTAATGACTTGATCTTATGCTACGCTCATTTGGGTGTGTGTCCATTATATCATTCACCTAATGACATAACCTTGTTATTAATAACATCCAATGTTCATGATCACGAAACCATGATCATCCATTAATCAATAAGCTAGTTATACAAGAGGCTTACTAGGGACTCCTTGTTGTTTACATAACACACATGTATCAATGTTTCGGTTAATACAATTATAGCATGGTATGCAAACATTATCATAAACACAAAGATATATTATAATAACCATTTTATTATTGCCTCTTGGGCATATCTCCAACAAACTTGACTATGGACCCTCCTTCAAGGTCCCTTTGTTCCGGTGCAAATGGTTCAAGCTAACAGGAGGTGGGGTAAAGGTGGACCAGCAATACGGAATGACAATGGTGGATTTCAACAATCTTGGTTACCTTGACGAACCATTTGTCCTAGCGAAAGATGTCGCTCAGGTTTTCTATGTCAAGGACATGAGTAGCAAACCGAGGAAACGGAAAGATAAGAAAACGATCAGTACATCATGCGATGATCCAAAGCGCCACATTGTTCTTTCAGGGAAAAGAAACATCGTGGAAGTGGAGGACAAGAAAGACATGTCAGAAGATTATAATATGTTTGGTGAAATTCCGCCCTTCAAAGTGAACACCGATCCAAGCATTAAGTTAAATGATGAGGATGCTCCATGGATACGGCCCAATCGTAAGCAAGCGGGGACACAAGGGAAGAAATGATGTGTAATAATTTATTGTACCAAACTTTGTTGAATGGATCATGTGAATTATATTGCCCGTGATGTGTTTGGTGTCCATTTTCGAATGATTCGATTGATTCGAGAGATAGCACCGATGATACATGAAATTTGGAGTGATTTAGTCATACTCCTGCCTAGGCGTATAATATGCATACTCGTAGTCTTCATAGTCGCCGCCGTTGTACCGGTAGTCGTCGCCTTCTAAGTTGCCGCCGTCGTCGTCGCCGCTGTCGTCGTCGGGCGGCGCTCGTGGCTCGAACCGAGGGTAGCGCAGGCGGGGGATATCGCCGGCCGTGATGTAGTCCATGACGCTCGCGAGTCCGGCCGTACCACCATAGCCGACGGCCGGCCTCGTGGAAGTTCCCGGGAGGCGGACCGTCCTCCTCATACTCAGCGAGCGCCCTCTCACGCCGATTGATGAAGAAGGCATCCCAAGTATGCTGGTTATCGGGATGCCAGCGGGGATTCATCCGCTGCTCCGGCGTGAGGTCGAGGTAGTAGTGGTTCGTGATGGCTGCCCGACGCGCAGTACCCTGAGGGAGGGGAGGGACCGGCACGCCGCCGGCGCTTAGGCTCCAGCCCGGCGGGGACGCGGTAGCCCGGTGGGCAAGGGTAGTTCGAGGCGCAAAGCTCCTCCACCTGCTGGTAGGTTAGAGTGGGTGCGGTGGAAGCCATGAGAGAGTGATGAGAGATTGTAGAGATGTGATAATGCTGGCCAAGCCGGGCAACATATATGTAGTGAGAAATGGCGGGAAAAATGGGAGCGGGAAGACAGGAGGCGGGAAGAAAGTGGTGGGAAGAAAGAGCTGGCGGGAAGAAATTGGCGGGAAGAAAGAGGCGGGAAAGACAGAGGCTGGAAGAGGGGGCCGGCGGAAAGACAGAGGCTGGAAGAGGGGGCCGGCGGAAAGACAGAGGCGGGAAGAGGGGGCCGACGCCGGAAAGACAGAGGCGGCCGGGAAGAACTGGTGGGAAGATTTTATTTTTTTGAATTTTTTGATATATTACTTGTATTTTTAAGATTTTTAAATGAATTAGTTTTATTTTACTGAATTTTTTAATATATTATTTGTATTTTTAAGATTTTTAAATGAATTAGTTTTATTTTTCTGAATTTTTTAATATATTATGTATTTTTAAGATTTTTTAATGAATTAGTTTTATTTTTCTGAATTTTTTGATATATTATTTGTATTTTTAAGATTTTTAAATGAATTAGTTTTATTTTTCTGAATTTATTGATATATTATATGTATTTTTCAGATTTTAAATGAAAACTAATTTGAAAAATAGCCTTTGGTCGCGGTTGGGATAACCAACCGCGACTAAAGGGTATTTTCCGCGAGAAACGAAAAACCCGCCGAAAATACCCTTTGGTCGCGGTTGGGGTCACCAACCGCGACTAAAGGTACCCCTTTAGTCGCGGTTGGTGACCCCAACCGCGACCAAAGGTCCTACCCTATATAAACTCGCGCACGCCGCGAGGCGGTTCACACTTCGTCGATCTGCCGCTTCGTCTTCGTCTCTGCCGCCTCGCCGTCGTCGCCGTCGCCCTCGTCGCTGCCCCTCCTCGCGCCGCCCGTCGTCGCCGCCGCCCACCGACGCCCGTCGTACGTCGCCGCCGCCCCATCTACCGCTTGCGCGCGCGCGCCTGCCCGCCGCCCACACCGCCGCCGCTGCCGCGCCGCGCTGCTCGCTGCGCGAATGCTCGCCGGCGCGCCGTACGTCTGAGAGAGAGAGAGGGGCCGGCGGAGCGAGGGAGAGCGCGGCGCCGCTGCTCGCCGGCGCCGCCTGAGAGAGAGGGCCGGGGAGGCGGCCGGCCGCCGTGGCCGAGCGCGCGCGCCCGGCCCCCGGCCGTTCTTTTTTTGTTTTTTTCTTGTTAATTTTAATACAAACAAATAACTAAAATTTGTTTAAAAAAAATGTTTTGTTTGTTTTTTTTTAATTTGAACTATATATACTTAACAAAGAAAACTTAAAACATAAAACTTGATAATTTTGACTTAATAAAAAATTTCTGAATTTTGACTTAACAAAAAAAACATATAGTTAACAAACAAAACATATTTTGACTTAATAATTTTTTGTTTTGTCCACTTATAATTAATGAATTAATTAGTAACTATATATATAGTTAACAAAAAAACATAAAACTTGATAATTTTGACTTAATAAAATTTTAAGTGGACAAAAAATTTCTGAATTTTGACTTAACAAAAATTTGCACCGCCACCGCCACCGACCCCGCGTGTATACGGAGGGGGCGGCGAGGCCCTCGCCTCCCCCTCCGTATACGCGCGCGTTTTTTTCTTTTTTTACGAGAGAGAGGATCGGCACACCGCCACCGCCACCGCCCTTTCGCCACCGCCTCGCCGCCCCCTCCGTATACGGCGAGGGAGGCCTCTATGTGTTGTCCTCGGCACCGCCACCGCCCTTTGCCACCGCCACCGCCCTCTCTCCTTTTGCCACCGCCCTTTCGACACCGCACTTAAATAATTAGTTTTTACTACATGTTTTCAGGACTGACATATGGCGGACGATAGAGCTGACCCGATTATGGACAACTATGATCAAGAAATTGAAGAACAGCTATTTGGCATCATAAAAGGCGATATTCCTTATGTGCCGACCGAACAAGATGAAGTGGATATTTCTTCTTATCCGAATCTTGACGGTCAAGATGAAGGCCGTCGGCAAGATGATGGGGAAGAAACGTCGATCAACGACGATCTTCAATTGCAAGTAGCAACTAGCTCCGGCGCCGAGGTATATATATATATATACATTTTTCCTCCGGTGATACAAACTTACCGATTTGAATAAATATGTGTGTACTAACACGCGCGACTCTCTTTCTTATTTTAGCCCTCGGCCGGATCGTCGAAAAAATCGAGTACGTCGTCGTCAAAGCGTGGCGCAACCAAGACGCTCAAACCAGGAGAAACATATACCATCGAGGTTGTCGACGAGTGCAACCGGCAGGCCGCTGGAGCCCCGAAGTACGCCACCAAGTTTATCAACCAATGCGGAGCCGTTGTTAGAGACAACATCTCGATCACCCTCCGAGGAGTGGAATGAGCCAAAGAAGGCACGTCTTGGTTTCACTTTTGTTGACAAGAGAACTAAAAAGGATTGCTTTCAAAAGCTTATGGAGCATTTCATCCTACCTCCGGAATACCACAAATTCGATGAGGCGGGTAACAAGATTCGGAGAAAACAAGGAGAGGAGGAGGCTACTCAAACACTTCGCTCTTGGTAAGATGGCCGATACATTCCGGAAATTCAAGCGAGAATCTAGCCCGTGACTATGTCAACCAGAACAAGACTCCGGAATTCAAAGGACAGTATGAGAGACTTGAACATGATTGGCCAGAATTTGTGAAGCGAAGAAATCGGAGCATTTCATTGAAATATCGAAAAAAATAAGGAAAATGCGGCTAAGAAGGAGTACAATCATGTTATGGGGCCAGGAGGGTATCGCTTTTGGGAGCCTAAGTGGGAGAAGATGGAGAACGAGCCGAGGAGGCGAGGAATCCGTCCAGGTACGGAGGGATGGGACCGAAGGGCCAAAAGCTGGTGGTACGGGCATGGGGGAACGCTAGACCCGGAGACGGGGGCGTGTGTTTACGGGAACAAAATGTTTAAACCCACCCAAGCCCTTATTGACGCAATGAGGGATGCTCAAGAGGGGAAGATCAAGTTCAACAGAGAGAACGACGCGCTGACAAGAGCCCTCGGGAATCCTGAACACGGAGGACGTCTACGAGGCATGCCCGGGAACATTACGTGGAAAGAAGGGTTCTCCCGAGACGATGACCCGTACGGTTACGAAGCCGTAAGAGAAAGTCGGATCGGGATGCGAGATGTTGTGGCGCGGTTGGCATCGGAAGTCGATGAGATGAAGAAAACCCTGTCTATACTAGTACGGGAGAGATCGGCAGCTGGGACGCATGAAGATCATCCAGGCGGATCTCGGAAGCCAGCAGCGGAGAAGCGGCGTTGCTTCCACGGAGGTCCAGCTGCTACCGATGCACCGGAGATCCAAATTACTGCACCGGAGCCTCCTCGCTACCCCGTGGACGATGTAAAGGAGATGAAAGAATGTCATCTCCATTATCCTACTGGGAACATGTCCACGAAGGTAGCCATCGGCAGTGCTTTGCCATGTGAGCTCGGAGCACTCCACCACAACAAACCCATTGCGGATGGCTATGCTCGTGTCACGGTGGAGGAAATAGTCCCGTGGTTTGAGGACCCGGAGATTGACATTGCTACACCCGAAGGGGAGAGAAGACTTGGAGGTGTCAAGCGCCAGTTTATTCTCTGGAAAAAGAAGTTTATCAAGTTTCCAGACGAGGCGCCAAGGCGAACAAGTCCACCCCCCTCCGGTGGTGGCGGCGGCGGCGGTGGTGGTGGTGGTTCACCTACACCTCCTTCACGTCAGCCGACGCCGCCCCCCAATTCACCTCCGGCGGGTAGCGCGACGCCGCCCCCGGTCCACCTCCGGCGAAGAAGCAGCCGCCCCGGCAAAGAAGAGGAAGCAGTCCTGGACTATTAACCCGGACCCTTATGTACCTAAGATCACAAAGGTACCGGAGCCATCACTGAAGCCTCTCATCCGGAGACCTTATGACCTTAGTGTGGAGGAAAATGCAGCGGTCGTGGCTGCTCAGCATGAGAAATGGATGGCGGACTGCAAGAAGAAAAGAGAGCCCGAGCCCAAGCCGATATATTCGACAAGCAAAAGAAGTGGGCTAAGTCATTTTTGACCGAACCGTCCCAAGCCGCGAAGAATCCGCCTCGACTACTATTCACATGAACTTCGTAGGCAAGCACTCATCTTGAAGGAGAAGCAAGAGGCGGAGAAGCAGGAGAAGAAAGCCTTGGAGGAGGCCGAGAAAGAATTAGAAAGTAAAAAAGAGGGGAAACAAGTTGCCCAGCTCGGGGAACAGAGTAAACAATCCATCGCCCCTCTCATAGTGAAAGCCGCCGGTCCGGATGACCCCGAAATCATAGCAGCTGCGGCAAGACAGGGATTGATCGTAGCGAGTGCCACGGAACAAGCGGCCAACTTAGGTCTGACTCTTCGTGCAGGTGTTAGGCCTTGATGAGGCGCCAACAATGAAGGACGTAGTAATTACATATGTGTCGAATGGGCCTCTCGTCGAGCCTGCGCAGAAAAGGATCTACCTCCACAAATGACAGGTCTGCTAAATTGGTACAAGGCTTACATAAAATTAAAAAACGCCAAAGACTATATTTATGCGGAAGTTAGACCTGAGCATCACTTCAAACATTACTATGTACAAATTCATCGGAGTGAATTGTTCCAGCTTTTCAATCTGCGCGAGCTCGACAAATCTATCATCAGTTGCTACGTTCTGTAAGTGATTTATTTCTACCCCATCTCGTTCATTGCCTGCACTATATATATATATATATATATTGTCCTAACTATCTTGTTGTGTATGCAGAATGAAGAAGCGGGAATGCATAATAAGGAACATCCATGATGTTGGGTTCATTGACCCACATATCGTTAATTCATATGTGTTAGAACATTTTCCCGCCGACGTGGAGGCCGACCTGTGGATGTTTTTTTCAAGGCAGGAACTCAAAAGTGATATTCTATTTCCTTACCATTTTGGGTGAGTGTTTCTGTCTTGAGCACATTCTCTTTTGTTTACTCCATGCAAGGTATGTGGCTAATCGATGAGTTAATTATGCATGATCGTGCATGTATCGTGTCCGCAGGTTCCACTCGGATTCTGCTAGTAATTCAATTTCACGACTCCACGGTTCTCATCCACGACTCTCCGAATCCGAATGCAAAGCTTTGGGCCGACTTGAGAAAAATGATGCGTAAGTAATTATATATTTTCATTCACTTGCGCTCTATATCGATCGGCCTATTTTGTTCATTTCCTAATATCAAGTAACTAATAACTCTCTTGTTCATTTAATTTTCTTTGTCTCGTAGGGTTTGGACACGGTTCGTAAACACAAAGGTCGGTGAATTCAAAAAAGAGCTACAATTTAAAAGGGTAGTGTCTGCGACTGGGGATATTCAGCCAAAGGGGACCAATCTATGTGGATACTATGTTTGTGAGATGATCCGGAGATACACCTCTGAGCGGATTTCGTGTCCGAACAACATTAGCAGGAATAACCTTCGGAAGACGCTTAGTCTAGAAGCTCGCTTCCGACCACTTCAAGAGGAACTAGCTGGATGGATCGCGAAGCAAGTCATCGATCCTAAAGGAGAACACTATGTAGAGGATGTAGAACTTCATATGCAGTAAATCATATGTATGGAAACTAGTTCAAAATTGTATATGGTCATCGATATTGAATATATATTGTCAATTCCTCTTGAATTCTTTTTGGTTCTAATTTCAAATTTGTTTGAAATTGTACGTTCATATGCATGTATATGTAGTACCGTAGAATATGTGAAACTCCTTCAAAATTAAAATAAAACAGAACAGAAAATAAAACAATACAAACTAAAAAGAAACCAGGTTTAGGGGGGGCTAAAACCCTAAACCTGCGGCGGTCTTTAGTCGCGGTTGGCCAGGAGAACCGCGACTAAAGGTCCTCCGCCCCGAAGGACTGCTGGCGGCCACGTGGAGGCGCCTTTAGTCGCGGTTCGTAAGGAACCGCGACTAAAGGGGGTGGGCTTTAGTCGCGCTTGCTTGGTCGCGGTTGCGCAACCGCGACCAATGGCAGTTGCGAACCGCGACCGAAGCCCTTTTTTCCACCAGTGATAGTCAGGTCCTTGCGAGTTTTTTTTTTGAGAGAATATGGCCTTTATTGATCAAGCAACATCATTACAGAGTTCAACCCGAATTAACTCTGGGATTACATCGAAAGAAATATTACAAACTGAAGGCTCAGCAGAACGAGCCAAGTTATGAGCTACCACATTCGATTTCCTACTAGAGAATCTGAAGATACATGATTGAAAGTCCGTTTTTAGAGTTTTGATATCACCAACGATAATGCCGAGAGTAGAGCGATCGCGAGCTGTAGAAGAAATCCTCTTCTTCTGAAAACCACAAGCACCTTGGAGACTGACAGCGCGCGCCGAATAGCAAGAGCCTCCGCCATCTCCGGAGTCGGGAAGCCAGTCAGACCTTCACTACAAGAGAGGATGAAAGCACCACAGCGATCCCTAAAAACGGCTCCTCAACCCATTCGACACATATCCAGCCTGCCGGTGGAGGATTCCAGCGTGGAACCACTGTCTCCACCCCGCTTCTGCAGGGAAATTTGTTTTTAAACATGAATTTCAAAATCATCTCCACATAGACCACAACCCTGGATGCAACACGCAAGGGATGCAACTGTACCTGATTGTTCCTGGTATCATTCCGAGCTTCCCACACATGCCAACAAGTGACTGCAAGAACCGTGGCATTTGTGTCACTCTCTCGCTTCAGAAACTCGAAAATCCATTGCTTCATATTGACAAGCTCCTTCCTGCAAAGCTTCAGTTTAAAGTGCTACTTCACCTCAGCCCAAACAGCTCTTGCAAAGGGACACAATAAGAACAGATGCTCCACCCGTTCCGGGCGATTTACACAAAAATAACCCTTTTTGGTAAGTGTTTCACAGACTGAACTCCGAACGAATTTATTTCGATGGTCTAACTCTTTAGCATGGCGCCCAACCGCACGGCGTCGAGGTTTCGCAGCATGGCGCCGTGTACCGCGGCGCTGTGGTATTTTCCTACATGGACGCCGGCCCTGGCCTGCAGTTCGTATGTATGGCGCCATACGTCGGATTTGTGGCGCCGTTAAGAGTGGCGCCACACGTCTTCTGTATGGCGCCGTGGACAAGGGCGCCATGGTCGCGCTGTATTAGGGCCAGAATCTCCCGAGCCAACAAGGACCAAAGCAAGTGTATAACGCCCGCCGACGCGGCGTCGTGTTTTCCAACCATGGCGCCAGGGATCACGGCGTCATGGTCCCAAATTTTCACATGCCCGCAGCAGTACTGTGACAGCAATATTTCACAACAATATTTCAGCAGTACCGAAGATAATGTTTTCACGATAATTTGATAAAAGGTAACATCAAATTCATGACAGAGTTTAACATGGTACATGCATAGAGTTCAACATAGTTCATGACAAATTGGACAACACATCAAGGCAGTTCTCATTTTTTGTGGCCATTAGGTCTCACATTTCTTGAGAGGCGCTCGTGATTGGCCTTCGAGCGTTGTCCATTCTTCCTCCTTCTTGCCGCATGTTCCTCTTCCTCATCTTCTTCGATGACAGCTGGACGCCTAAGGCGTGGCCGAAGACGCTGATATCTTGTCTTCTGCTCCGTAGTCCAATGCTTATAAGGCCTCCTCGGTTTGAGACCAAAGTCGCGAGGCCGAGTAGGCCGAGTCGGCTCTGGAGCATCTTCTATATGAGAAGTTCTTATCTCGTCATGATCTTGTCCATCCACCTCCCTCTCCATCGCATATTCAGCCTAGAATTGAAATGGTTAGCAAATGAGAGTTTGTGTTAAATGAGAGTCCAACACATGATGCAATTGTTGACGTGTATAAAGTAGATTGCCTAGCCCTTTCCATCAGTTCGGAATTTTGGTTCAAGTGGCTAGTGCATGAAGCTTAACATGGTATCAGAGCCCCAGGTCTCGAGTTCAAATCCTGGCTTTCACAATTTAATCTGAAAAAACCACGCAGCCTCCTGCCGTGTGTATCCGGCCTCCCGCTGCCTCTTTCCTGCCGTGTGTATCAGGCCTTCCGCTGCCTCTTTGACTCTCTACACGTGTTGACTTGTCTTCTCGTCTTCCCGTCACACGTGAGAGGGGGTGTTGACGTATATAAAATAGATTGCCTAGCCCTTTCCATCAGTTCGGACTTTTGGTTCAAGTGGCTAGTGCATGAAGCTTAACAGCAATTAAATGAGAGTTTGTGTTAACAAACACATACCCATCCCAAGAAGTCATCCACCTCAGCCTCGAGTTCCTCCTCAGGCACATCCACTGGATCCTCATCAATATCATCCTAAAGCTCGACGTTCTGACCGCTCGTGCTCTCTCCATAAGCCAAGTTTGATCTCGAGCCGCTAGGCATTGTGTCCACGAAAGAAGGGCAACCAAGGATCGCGACCAATGAACGTACACGAGCAATGCTAGTCTGTCACATTAGAAATAACAATATGAGATTGACTTAACAAAAAGAAGGCAAGATGCTATTGTGACATACCTTAGCAAATCTTGCAAGTGCTTTGTCGGACCGCCGTCCCGGAGGTAATGCCAATACCTTCAACGCATCAGCGTTATGCCTAACGAGCTCCTTGCGCTACAAATAACACATAGATCATCACTTTTTCTCGAGCTATCATACTGAAGTTGGTAGAAGAGTGTGTTTCCTCTGTCAAACGAAAGAAAGCGCCCTGCTTGAAATTGATGAATACGATATGTATTTTGTTATCAGAGTTTGTTCTTGGCACTAGAGAAACCCTGTAGTTTTGATCTGTGATCAAATGCCTGTATTGAAGTATAAATGGTATAAATGGCTATTATTTTGAAGAAGCATGCAAGTTTTGTTTATATTCACTAGTTTTATTAGACATTTATATCTTACTGAACTAAATTATGTCTGCACTTGGACTGAGAACGACGTGCTATTTAATTACTCTAGTCTATCTCAGAAACAAGTGTGACATGCTTCAGTATGAAACTATATGTGGGATAAACAAGTAGTCAGGCCACATGATGGCTGCAGACCTGGGAGAGCATGATTTGGCTACAAACTTATCGGTACAAAAACTATATCTTGTAATCATAAGCTTGACACTTGGTGGTTGATATTTTGAGTTGGTGTCATCAAAATGAAATGTTTTGCAAACTTACCACAAAGCGGAGCACTGGGGCTAGCTCAACTGGACGACCATCCCTGATAAGCCTATTGTACTGGAGGTTGCCAATGTCATCAAAACCATGATTGGGTAGCTCCAGTGTCTCTTGTTGTGCGAATGCTGGTGCATTAACTTCCCAACGAGTATTTTCCTTGAGCCAAGCAACAAAATACCACAGCGCCGCGGTACACGGCGCCGTGCTGCGAAACCTCGACGCCGCGCGGTTGGGCGCCATGCTGATGAGTTAGACCATCGAAATAATTTTGTCCGGAGTTCAGTCCATGAAATACTTACAAAAAGGGTTATTTTTGTGTAAATTGCCCGGTTCCATCTTGCCACAGAAAAAACAACGATCATCCGCCGGTATATGCCGATATGATAGTTGCTGACCAGTAGGGAGGCAGTCATGTATCATGCGCCAAAGGACAATCTTCATCTTACTCAGCGCCTGGATGGACCACATTTGCCTTCCACATTTTTGCCTCAATAACTTGGTCAGAACTAGAGCCCCTATCAACAGTACCCCGGTTGGAGAAAAACTCTACAGTTTTTGCCATATTATAGGCTGATTTCACCGTGTAACAGCCATGCTTGTCATGTGCCCAGGAAACAAAGTCCTCTCCCCATGCTTGCTAATTGGCAACTGCAAAATAGTATTCACAAGGTCTTCATGAAAAAAGGCTCGAACAGTGTCCTCCACTCACTCTGTGCCATCTTCGCTCATCAAGAATCGAACTTTAGCACTGTCATGGATCGGAGATAGAGGCTTGAACATACCAGCCGGAGTCCCTGGTATCCAATTATCTTTGGTGATGTTGATCCTCTCACCATTCCCAATGCCCCAATTGATGCCTCGAACAAGAAAATCGCGACCAAATAAAATTGAGCGCCAAGTGAACGAGGACGACCTAAGCTTGACCGCATGTAGGAAATCTGTATGAGGGTAATAGCGGCCCTAGTTGGTCTGATATAATGCACGTTAGTAACTTTCAAGGCACATTTTATCGCAACAAAACACTAAATAATCATGCCAACGATTCAATTTGTATTCTAGAAGTTTCAATAAGTATAATCACATAGTTATATACAGAAAAATGTGATGAAAAGATTCATTAGGCCTAAGAAATAGAGATATTTATATTACATATTTATATGCTGTAGAGTTTATGCAATTGTTAAAGAATAATTTAACAAGGATATATTTTTGTAAATATATTTCAAGCTTAGCAAAGATCAATGTTATTAAAATATATACATTACAAATGCATAATAGAAAATGCGATAACAAATATTTAACAAATTGTGATGTGGTGAACTATGGTAAATATAAAATATAAAAATATACCCCCCAATTTCGTGAAATGTAAAACATGAATTCTAAAAAGTGTGATAGTTTAGTACAAATTGTAACTCATTTTGGTTCATCTCAAATCAAAATTTGAATAGATCTGATCATGCCGTGATGACTCGCACTCTTCCAGAACACCATGAAGAAACGCGTTCTTGACATCTAGCTACCTTAGATTTCATCCACGAGAAACATCAACAGATAAATAAGTTCCGATAGTAGCAATTTTAACCACGATACTAAAAGTATCCTCATAATCAATGTCATATCTTTGTTTGAATACTTTTGCAACTAATCTTGTTTTGTATCTGTCAATAGAACCATCTGCTCTTTTCTTAATTTTGTATACCCACTTGTAATCAATCAAGTTCTTATTTTTGCTTGGGGCAACAAGGTGCCATGTTTTATTTTCCATCAATGCATTATATTCCTCATCCATCGCCTGACGCCAGTGCGAGTCATCAAGTGCCTCAAAAGGGTGGATAGTTCTCCCTGACCTAGCCGCCGCCCTGATACGTCTCCAACGTATCTATAATTTCTTATGTTCCATGCTACTTTTATGATAATACTCACATGTTTTATACATACTTTACATCATTATTATGCATTTTCCGGCACTAACCTATTAACAAGATGTCGAAGCGCCAATTGCTGTTTTCTGCTGTTTTTGGTTTCAGAAATCCTACAAAGAAATATTCTCGGAATTGGACGAAATCAACGCCCAGTGTCTTATTTTTCCACGAAGCTTCCAGAAGACCGAAGGGATTACGAAGTGGGGCCACGAGGTGGCCAGACCATAGGCCGGCGCGGCCAGAGGGGGGCCCGCGCCGCCCTATGGTGTGGGCCCCTCGCGCCGCCTCCAACCCTACCCTTCCGCCTACTTAAAGCCTTCGTCGCAAAAACCTCTGTACCGAGAGCCACGATACGGAAAACCTTCCAGAGACGGCGCCGCCGCCATTCCCATCTCGGGGGATTCAGGAGATCGCCTCCGGCACCCTGCCGGAGAGGGGAATCATCACCGGAGGGCTCTACATCATCATGCCTGCCTCCGGATTGATGCGTGAGTAGTTCATCCTTGGACTATGAGTCCATAGCAGTAGCTAGATGGTTGTCTTCTCCTCTTGTGCTATCATGTTTAGATCTTGTGAGCTGCCTAACATGATCAAGATCATCTATTTGTAATCCTACATGTTGTGTTTGGTGGGATCCGATGAATATAGAATATTATGTCAAGTTGATTATCAATCTATCATATATGTGTTGTTTATGTTCTTGCATGCTCTCCGTTGCTAGTAGAGGCTCGGCCAAGTTGATACTTGTAACTCCAAGAGGGGGTACTTATGCTCGATAGTGGGTTCATGCCTCCATTGAATCTGGGACAGTGACAGAAAGTTCTAAGGTTGTGGATGTGTTGTTGCTACTAGGGATAAAACATTAATGCTTTGTCTAAGGATATTTGTGTTGATTACATTACGCACCGTACTTAATGCAATTGTCTGTTGTTTGCAACTTAATACTCGGAGGGGTGCGGATGCTAACCCGAAGGTGGACTATTTAGGCATAGATGCATGCTGGATGGCGGTCTATGTTCTTTGTCGTAATGCCCTGATTAAATCTCATAGTGATCATCATGATATATATTGAATCTTTATTTGTCAATTGCCCACCCTGTAATTTGTTCACCCAGCATGTTATTTATCTTATTGGAGAGACACCACTAGTGAACTGTGGACCCCGGTCCATTCTTTTACATCTGAATACAATCTACTGCAATCATTGTTCTCTACTGTTCTTTGCAAACAAACATCATCTTTCACACTATACGATTAATCCTTTGTTTTCAGCAAGCCGGTGAGATTGACAACCTCACTGTTACGTTGGGGCAAAGTATCTTGATTGTGTTGTGCAGGTTCCACGTTGGCGCCGGTTTCACTGGTGTTACGCCACACTACACTCCTCCACTAACAACCTTCACGTGTTCCTTGACTCCTACTGGTTTGATAACCTTGGTTTCTTACTGAGGGAAAACTTGCTGCTGTACGCATCACACCTTCCTCTTGGGGTTCCCAACGGACGTGTGCTTCACGCGTATCAAGACTGTTTTCTGGCGCCGTTGCCGGGGACCTGAAGAAAAGTTACACCCAAGAGATTTCTAACTCCCATGTCAACTACACGCCAGCACGCCCCTCCACCGTCCACCCTTCCAGCGCCGTCGCTGCCCCTCCCTCCCTCCACCATCGCCCCCTCCCATCCCCTCTCCTCCCTTTCCACCTTCGCCCTGGGTCGTCTCGCGCGAGGCGGCTCCGGGCGACGACTCGAACCCAAGAAGAGGTGGCCCATCTTCCTCCTCCTGGCCGCTGCCGCCGTAGGGGTCGGCGGTGGCGGCCGCGGCCGGTTGCCAAAGGCAGGGGGCGGTGGTGGTTGATACGTCCATTTTGCATCACTATTTTATATCATAATTTACTGTTATTCATTGATATATTTCATATTTAGAGATGATACTTATGTTATTTCACCTATTTTGCATGTTTCATGATTATTGGAGAATTATTCACCGGAGTCAGAATTCTGCTGGAAAAAGCACCGTCAGGATATCATATTTCTGAAGATCAACAATTGATGGAAATTACACTGAAGATCTTATTTTTCCAGAAGAATGAGCCAGCCAAAAGGAGGAGCTGAGGAGGGCCGCCATGGGCCCCCCATAGGCCGGCGTGGGCCCTGCCCTGGCCGCGCCGCCTTGTGGGGAGGGGGCCCACAGCCCCTCTCGGCCTCCTCTCTTTCGCGTACTTCATCTACCCGAAAACCTATGGCACGGGGGATAAGCGAGAATAGACACAGCCGCCTCTGCGGGGCGGAGAAACACCAGAGAGAAAAGAGCTCTCCGGCGGGCAGGAATCCGCCGGGGAAATTCCCTCCCGGAGGGGGAAATCGTCACCGTCATCGAGCTGGACTTCATTGGGATCATCATCATCTCCACCATCGACACCGCCATCTCCACCACTGCACCTCGTCTCCGCTGTAACATCTAGGGTTAAATCTTGAGTATTTCATAGGGGAAACTCTCCCGGTATTGATTACTACTTGTTATTGATGCTATTGAGTGAAACCATTGGATCAAGGTTTATGTTCAGATTGTTATTCATCATTATATCACCTCTGATCATGTTCCATATGATGTCTCGTGAGTAGTTCGTTTAGTTCTTGAGGACATGGGTGAAGTCTAAATGTTAGTAGTGAACTATGTTGAGTAATATTTAATGGTTTGATATTTAAGTTGTGGTGTTATTCTTCTAGTGGTGTCATGTGAACGTCGACTACATGATACTTCACCTTTATGGGCCTAGGGGAGTACATCTTGTATTCGTTTGCTAATTGTGGGGTTGCCGGAGTGACAGCAACTTGAACCCCCGTTGGTATATCGATGCAGGAGGGATAGCAGGATCTCAGAGTTTAAAGTTGTGGTTAGATTTATCTTAATTACTTTCTTGTATTTGCGGATGCTTGCAAGGGGTATAATCACAAGTATGTATTAGTCCTAGGAAGGGCGGTGCATTAGCATAGGTTCACCCACACAACACTTATCAAAACAATGAAGATTAATCAACTATATGAAGCGAAAGCACTAGACTAAATCCCCGTGTGTCCTCAAGAACGTTTGGTCATTTACAGTGAATCCTTCATCGAAACTGCTTGTCAACACCTTCTGCTCCTCGTTGGGTTCGACACTCTTATTTATCGAAAGTACTACCATACACCCCCTATACTTGTGGGTCATCAAGACTATTTTCTGGCGCCGTTGCTGGGGACACTACTAGGAAAATGGCTATAGGTGGAGGCAAGTGGTGCCGGCGCACCACCTCTGACATGCGCCGGTGGGAATGGTTGCCGGCGCACCTCTTTGCTGCCGCGCCGGCGATGAAAGCCTACTGCCGGCGCACCTGCCGCACAGACGCGCCGGGGAAAAAACTTGGCATGGCCGCGGTCGATTCGGGCCAGGCCCAAGAGTCATTGCCGGCGCACCAGCCCAGGGGTGCGCCGGCGGAAAACGCGCTATTGCCGGCGCGCCCCTGGGCTGGTGCGCCGGCAATGACTCTTGGGCCTGGCCTGGGGGTGGTATAGCCGAAATAGCTATGTTCGCCGGCGCGCCCGTGCCATGGTGCGCCGGCGAGTAACTCGGGCAGTTATTTCTGCTCAACAACCACTCCCCCACTCTACTACCACTCCACTCCTCCACACAAACCCGAGCCTTCTCCCAACCCAGCTCATTTTTGCCCATTTCTATCCCCAATTTCACCAATTTGACCAAACAAAATCATATTTTTTGAGCAAATCTTCCCTTCCTACATGCATCTCCCACATCCCCCTATGTAGATCTAGATCTAATATCCCGCATTGACCGCTCAATCTAGATCTAGATCTAGAAAGTCGGCTTCCATACGCCATTGTCGCGGCGCTTCGTCTCGATCTCATCGACGAATATATCAAACAAATAGGTGATTAATGAACAAATTAAGGAATGAAATCGACGTATGTTGGACATTTGAAGCAAAGCTAGCTCTCGTGTGTGGCATATATATATGTTGTGCTTGTGCTTGTGTGTGTGTTGGCGTTGAAAATGAGTTGCCAACGTTGCGCCGAAATGTTGATTCTTCAAGTTTCCGTTTCGGCACATTTCTGGCGCTCCTATGTCCTACCGTGTAGGAAGGTCATGCCGAAATTTTCCGTGAAAACTACCGACGGATGCATGGTTCTAATCAATTATGTAATCTTACCATGCAGGCGAGAATGGTTATCGAGATGAGTGAAAGCATCGTGATGAGATATCCGAAACACGCGATCATCGACATGTATGAAAATAAACGCACGGAGGTATTGTGTCCGTGCCGGAGATGCAAACGAGGGAAATGGTTTGACCCGTATTCGGGAAAATTGCAGGGGCACCTGCTCACTAATGGTTTCATGCATGGACACACTCAATGGATGAGCGATGATGGCGCGGAGGTCAATGGGGCGACGGCGGCAGGTGGTAATAATGGCCGGCAAGAAGGAGGGCATCATGACATTGATGACGATGAAGAGTTTGTCGCAGAAGACGATAACCTTGACGACGATAATAACCTTGACGATGACAATAACCTTGACGACGACGAAGAGGTGCCGCTAGCTTCGGTCGTGCGGGACCCTCATCTTCAAGATCTGCTTCTCGAAAAGACGAAGGGCGCCAAGCGGAAATCAAAGCTTGAGCAAGCTGGAGATAGACTCGAATACTCCGTTGTACGACTCAGGTCGCGGGTTGGGGGAGTCTCGCTTGAGAGTAGCTCTCGATGTCTTGCGAGATGAAGGCGAAACACGGATGGACGGACACAAGCGTCGACGACATCCTGGAATACGTGAAAGATCTCCTTCCTGCCGGGAACACGTGTCCTGGTAGTCTAGCCGAGGCCAAGAGAATCACGTGCCCTCTCGACTTACCCCACGAAAAGTATCACGCTTGCATCAACGACTGTATCATGTATCGCAAGGAGCACGTGGACAAGACCAAATGTCCTGTGTGTGACGCTGAACGGTACAAGAAAGGGAAGAAGAAAGCTCATCGGAAAGTTGTGTGGTACTTCCCGCTCGCCCCCGGCTGCAACGGTTCTACGCGGACCGCAAGGAAGCAAAGCTCATGCGGCGGCACGCGAAAGAAAGGAGGCGGTGTTGAATGATGAAGATCGGATTGAGCACCCAGTCTTCGACACACCCTTCGGATGCAAGCCGGTGGAAAGCATTAGACAATGAATTCGGAAGTTTTGGGGCAGAACCCGAAACATCGGAGTTGGGTGCGAGCACGGACGGATTCAATCCGTTCGGAAACCAGAGCAGCACACATAGCACATGGCCCGTGTTTGTATGGATCTACAACCTTCCGCCCAGGCTGTGCATGAAGAGGAAGTACATACGGATGAGTATGCTAATTCAAGGGCCGACACAGCCAGGAAACGATATCAACATGTATCTCGAACTATTAAAGGAGGAGCTTGAAACGTTGTGGGCGTAGGAAGGGGTAGATACATGGGACGCCGTCGCGGAAGAATATTTCCCTTTGAGAGCCGCGTTGATCACGACGGTGCGGGACTACCTCGGATACGGTTACATTTCGTGCCGGGTGTGCCATGGACACAAGGCATGTGTCGGGTGCATGGAAGAGACGATGTTTTTGCAGCTTGGTAAGGATCCCGGCTCTTCGAAAACAGTTTACATGGGGCATCGAAGGTGGCTACGGAAGACCGACCCGTGGAGAAAGCGTGGAGATCTGTTCGATGGTACAAATGAACCCCGAGGACCTCCACGGAAGAAGAGCGGCGAAGAGATCGATACATTGCTGAAAGGTTGGAAGGAGTGCCCTCTGCCGGGAAAGATACGTCAAAAGCACTGGAGAGAAGAAGAAGAAAAAGGCAACGGCGACGCCGCTCATTGGTGTATGGAAAAGGAGGTCCGTGTTTTGGGACTTGCCGTACTGGAAAATTCTCGATACACCTCACTGCCTTGATGTCATGCATATTACAAAGAACGTGTGCGGGAGCTTGCTTGGCACTCTTCTCAACATGCCGGACCGGACCAAAGATGGGCCGAAAGCAAGACACGACCTGAAAGTTTTGGGCATCGGGGAAGAGCTTCGAGATCCCGGCGGCCCAAGAGGGACAGATCGGAGGAGGAGGCGGACGGCGGTCGGAAGCGCAAAAGGATTAAGCAGCCGGACTATTACTGTCCCCCTCCTGCTTCACTTTTAGTCCGGCCGAGGTCGATCAATTTTTCAATTGCCTTCTAGGAGTCGAGTGCCCTTCGGTTACTCCGGGCTAATAAGCGGATACATGGACCCCAAGAAACGAAACTTCAGCGGCATGAAGTCTCATGAGCTGTCACGTGATGATGACGCAGATTCTTCCGGTTGCAATCCGAGGTATAATGGATGACCATGTCCGTGCAACGCTGGTCGGGCTCTGTAACTTCTTCGACGTCATAACTCGGAAGTCGATAAGCGTGAAGAAACTCGCAAGGCTCCGAGGAAGAGATCGTGGTGATCCTATGTGAGCTTGAGATGTACTTCCCGTTTGCATTCTTTGACGTGATGGTCCATCTCGTTGGTCCATATCATGGATGATATCGTCGAGTCTAGGGCCGGCATTCTTACACAACATGATGCCGTTTGAAAGAATGAATGGGGTCATTAAAGGATACGTTCGTAACAGGTCACATCCGGATGGAAGCATCGTACGGGGCTGGCTCACCGAAGAGTGCATCTCTTTATGCACGAATTATCTAGACATCGAGGACCCTGTTGGTTTGCCTCAAAACAAGCACCTCCGCAGGTTCGAGGGAGTAGGCCACAAAAATGGAAGGAAGGAACTGCACGTGCACATGTCTGGTCGGACTTCCGACTTTGACGGGGCCAACTTAGTAGCGCTACAACACATTGACTTGATCGATCCTTGGTTGAAAGAGCACAAAACCATGATAGAGAACAGTGGCAAGCCGATGATGACGGAAGCGAGAAATATACAGAGAGCACAACTCCTCTTTCGCGCGCTGGTTCAAAGACCACATTGATGCTAATCCCCCACCAATGGATTCGACAAGGATAAACTAGTATTGGCCTTGTCACATGGCCCCGCGCCCAACCTCATGACTTACCAAGCGTACGATATCAACGGGTACACATTCTACACGGAAGAAAAAGACAAGAACAGTGCTTACCGGAACTCGGGGGTAACGATGGATTCTCGGACGGGTGACGTAAAGACTAGATACTACGGAAGAATCGAGGAAATCTGGGAGCTTAGCTACTGCTGGGGAGAAAGTGCCGATGTTCCGTATCGGATGGGCTAAGAACGTCACAAAAGAAGACCGGTATTTCACCACCATGTTTCTACCCGAAGCCAACAAATCAAAGTCCACGAATGCCACCGCGTGAGAATGAGCCATGGGTACTGGCGGAACACGTGCACCAATGCTTCTTCATAACCGACCCATCCGGGCCTAGCCGTGTTATCGTGAGGAGAGGCAAGAGGACCATCGTCGGAATGGATGGAGTCGCCAACGAGGAAGACTTCGAAGGACAAGTCGGAGACCCAATGATGGAAGAATCCGAGGACGAAGACACAACATACACCACAAGAAGAAGCAGGACCACGCTACCGAGGTCGAGGTCGACCCTTCAAAAGAAGAAGTCACGACACGGGGCTAAATTATTCAACGACGAGCAAGAAAAGCAAGAAGAAAGCGAAACACTCTTCTCAATCGATGATGTAAAACTTTATTTGCAATCTATAACTCATATTGCTTTTGTAATGCATAATTAACTCATATGGTCATGGCCAATATTTTATGTATGACTAATTAATATTGTGTTGGTCAATATTATGTGTATGTATATATAACTCATATTTTTTGTAATGCATAATTAACTCATATTGCTTGGTTATTATCTTGAAAAGAGAAGGAAATAAAATAGTATAGGATTTGGGGGAATAGAAAACAAACATAAAAGAAAGAGAAAGGAAATAAGGAAATGAAGAAAAAGAAAATAAAAAAGGAAATGGAAATGGCCAGGGCCTGATTTGGCACAGGGACAAGTCCCAGGTATAGCCGTGCCAAGGTTATTGCCGGCGAACAAGGGCCCTAGTGCGCCGGGGGTTACACGTGTCCCCGGCGAACCAAAGGGGTGGTGCGCCGGCAGTAAGGGGTCCGGCTATAGTGGGGACTTAACTGCACGCGTGTGTCGATCCTCTTCCCCCCAGTCACATTCTCTTCACGCGCCGAACCCTAGCACACGCCGAACCCTAGCACCGCCGCGCCGTCGTCGACCTCTCTGCACGCCCCTGCGCCGTCGTCAACCTCGCAGCACGCCGGAGCCGCCGCGCAAGGAGGAGCAGGGCGTCGCCGCGGAGAGGAGGGGGAGGGCGTCACGCGCCGGCCACCGTCGCCACCATCGACGAGAGGAGGAGGAGGCCGTTGCGCGCCGGCCACCGTCACGGAGAGGAGCAGCAGGGCGTCGCCACCGTCGCCGTTGGTAAGAACCTCTCTCCCTTCACCTCTTCCTTCCCCTCTCCATCCCCCTCTTCCTTCCCTCTCCATCCCCCTCTTCCTTCCCTCTCTCTGCGCCGTTGTTCTTACAGTAGTTGAATTATTGCGCCGATTCTTGTATTACTCATAGAAAATTGAATTTGATGCCCTGTACCCTTGCAAATGTGATGCCCTGGTTGGCCCTGTACTGCCCTATTCATTGGTTGAAATGCTACTGCTCATGCTCAATTTGCTACTGCTCATGCTCAATTTGCTATATATTCATGTTAAA
>NC_061508.1:352627108-352683732 GCF_022539505.1 Lolium rigidum
CCGCCGCCAATCCCATCTCGGGGATTCTCGGAGATCTCCTCCGGCACCCTGCCGGAGAGGGGATTCATCTCCCGGAGGACTCTTCACCGCCATGGTCGCCTCCGGAGTGATGAGTGAGTAGTTCACCCCTGGACTATGGGTCCATAGCAGTAGCTAGATGGTTCTCTTCTCCTCATTGTGCTTCATTGTTGGATCTTGTGAGATGCCTAACATGAACAAGATCATCTATCTGTAATTCTATATGTTATGTTTGTCGGGATCCGATGGATAGAGAATACTATGTTATGTTAATTATCAAGTTATTACCTATGTGTTGTTTATGATCTTGCATGCTCTCCGTTATTAGTAGAGGCTCTGGCCAAGTTTTTGCTCTTAACTCCAAGAGGGAGTATTTATGCTCGATAGTGGGTTCATGCCTCCATTGAACTCGGGACAAGTGATGAAAGTTCTAAGGTTGTGGATGTGCTGTTGCCACTAGGGATAAAACATTGATGCTATGTCTAAGGATGTAGTTGTTGATTACATTACGCACCATACTTAATGCAATTGTCCGTTGTTTTGCAACTTAATACCGGAAGGGTTCGGATGATAACTCCGAAGGTGGACTTTTTAGGCATAGATGCATGCTCGGATAGCGGTCTATGTACTTTGTCGTAATGCCCAATTAAATCTCACTATATTTATCATGACATGTATGTGCATTGTTATGCCCTCTTTATTTGTCAATTGCCCGACCGTAATTTGTTCACCCAACATGCTTTTATCTTATGGGAGAGACACCTCTAGTGAACCGTGGACCCCGGTCCATTCTTTTATACCGAAATACAAATCTGCCGCAATACTTGTTCTTTATCGTTTTCTCGCAAACAATCATCTTCCACACAATACGGTTAATCCTTTGTTACAGCTAGCTTCAGTGAGATTGACAACCTCACTGCTTCGTTGGGGCAAAGTACTTTGGTTGTGTTGTGCAGGTTCCACGTTGGCGCCGAATCTCCGGTGTTGCGCCGCACTACATCCCGCCGCCATCAACCTTCAACGTGCTTCTTGACTCCTACTGGTTCGATTAAACCTTGGTTTCTTACTGAGGGAAACTTGCCGCTGTGCGCATCACACCTTCCTCTTGGGGTTCCCAACCGACGTGTCAACTACACGCATCACACACGGAATAGAATCATCTCATTATTTTCTTTTTTCTATGTTTGCAAGGGGTAGGGAAGAAGCCTAGCTACGTGCTCGTGTAGCTGCCGCCGATGCTGCCGCTCGCTGATACGTCTCCAACGTATCGATAATTTCTTATGATCCATACCATATTATTGATGATACCTACATGTTTTATGCACACTTTATGTCATATTCGTGCATTTTCTGGAACTAACCTATTAACAAGATGCCGAAGAGCCGCTGTCGTTTTCTGCTGTTTTTGGTTTCGTAAATCCTAGTAACGAAATATTCTCGAATTGGACGAAATCAAGACCCGTGGTCCTATTTTGCCACGAAGCTTCCAGAAGACCGAAGAGGAGTCGAAGTGGGGCCACGAGGGGCCGCCACTATAGGGCGGCGCGGCCCAGGTCTTGGCCGCGCCGACCTGTAGTGTGGGGCCCCCGTGTGGCCCCCCCACGTTGCCCTTCCGCCTACTTAAAGCCTCCGTCGCGAAACCCCTGAGGCGAAGAACCACGATACGAAAACCTTCCGCAGACGCCGCCGCCGCCAATCCCATCTCGGGGATTCTGGAGATCTCCTCCGGCACCCCGCCGGAGAGGGGATTCATCTCCCGGAGGACTCTACACCGCCATGGTCGCCTCCGGAGTGATGAGTGAGTAGTTCACCCCCGGACTATGGGTCCATAGCAGTAGCTAGATGGTTGTCTTCTCCTCATTGTGCTTCATTGTTGGATCTTGTGAGCTGCCTAACATGATCAAGATCATCTATCTGTAATACTCTATGTTGTGTTTGTCGAGATCCGATGGATAGAGAATACCATGTTATGTTAATTATCAAGTTATTACATATGTGTTGTTTATGATCTTGCATGCTCTCCGTTATTAGTAGAGGCTCGGCCAAGTTTTTGCTCTTAACTCCAAGAGGGAGTATTTATGCTCGATAGTGGGTTCATGCCCGCATTGACACTCGGGACAAGGACGTAAAGTTCTAAGGTTGTGTTGTGCCGTTGCCACTAGGGATAAAACATTGATGCTATGTCCGAGGATGTAGTTATTGATTACATTACGCACCATACTTAATGCAATTGTCTCGTTGCTTTGCAACTTAATACTCGGAAGGGGTTCGGACGATAACCTCGAAGGTGGACTTTTTAGGCATAGATGCAGCTGGATGGCGGTCTATGTACTTTGTCGTAATGCCCAATTAAATCTCACTATACTTATCATGACATGTATGTGCATTGTTATGCCCTCTCTATTTGTCAATTGCCCGACCGTAATTTGTTCACCCAACATGCTTTTATCTTATGGGAGAGACACCTCTAGTGAACCGTGGACCCCGGTCCATTCTTTAATACCGAAATACAAATCTGTCGCAATACTTGTTTCTACCTATTTCTCTCGCAAACAATCATCTTCCACACAATACGATTAATCCTTTGTTACAGAGAAGTCGGTGAGATTGACAACCTCACCGTTTCGTTGGGACAAAGTACTTTGGATTGTGTTGTGCAGGTTCCACGTTGGCGCCGAATCTCCGGTGTTGCGCCGCACTACATCCCGCCGCCATCAACCTTCAACGTGCTTCTTGGCTCCTCCCGGTTCGATAAACCTTGGTTTCTTCTCGAGGGAAAACTTGCTGCTGTGCGCATCATACCTTCCTCTTGGGGTTCCCAACGAACGTGTGAGTTACACGCCATCAAGCTCTTTCTCTGGCGCCGTTGCCGGGGAACGAAGAAAAGTTACATCACAAAGATTTTCAACTCCCACGTCAACAGCTCATTTTCTGGCGCCGTTGCCGGGGAGATCAAGACACGCTGCAAGGGGAGTCTCCACTTCTCAATCTCTTTACTTTGTTTTTGTCTTGCTTTATTTTATTTACTACTTTGTTTGCTGCATCATATCAAAACACAAAAAAATTAGTTGCTAGTTTTACTTTATTTACTCGTCTTGCACTCTATATCAAAAACACAAAAAAATTAGTTACTTGCATTTACTTTACTTGATTCATCATGTTTCCTTTTAATTTTACCACAAAAAACATACCGGTAGGACGCGGGTCTATCATTGGGAGAAACAATATAGAAGAATTCTTCACCATGTTAGTACCGTTGAAGATTTTGAAGATAGACACTTGGTAGAACTTGCTCCTACTTATGAAATTGCTGCTCGTCGCTTTAGTTCGCATGTTGGAAACTAAATTTGTTAATCTCAATCCTATAATCCAACACATGTTTCTTACACTTGGTGATTTGGAAGAGGGGGAAAAGAAAGATTTTGTTTTAGAAACCCTTCTTAGAGAATTTGGTGAACTAGCAAGAGAGGCTAGAAAGGTCTTCGCTAAATTTAATATGCTTGGTTCTCATACTAATTTTGTTAGTCTCCTTGAAAAAATGGACATGGATAGGATAAGGTACACTAATAATGCTAATGATGGTGGGGAGATCAAAGCACCAATACCATGTAAACTCCTAGCTATGAACGATGCGCTAGAAAATAACTATGCTTGGCTTGTTCCTGAAAATTTGTTCGATGAGAGTAGCAAGCCCAAGACTAATGAAAAGGGAGACACTGAAACTTATGTATCCAATATACTATGTATGGTTGAGAAAACTCCAAACCCCACTGTAGATGCACCACCCTTTGATAATACTTGATATACACTTTCTGCGCCTAGCTGAAAGGCGTTAAAGAAAAACGCTTCTGGGAGACAACCCATGTTTTTACTACAGTATTTTTGTTTTATATTTGAGTCTTGGAAGTTGTTTACTACTGTAGCAACCTCTCCTTATGTTAGTTTTATGTTTTGTTGTGCCAAGTAAAGTCTTTGATAGTAAAGTAAGTACTAGATTTGGATTACTGCGCAGTTCCAGATTTCTTTGCTGTCACGAATCTGGGTCTACCTCCCCGTAGGTAGCTCAGAAAATTAAGCCAATTTACGTGCATGATCCTCAGATATGTACGCAACTTTCATTCAATTTGGGCATTTTAATTTGAGCAAGTCTGGTGCCCTAATAAAATCCATCTTTACGGACTGTTCTGTTTTGACAGATTCTGCCTTTTTATTTCGCATTGCCTCTTTTGATGTGTTGGATGAATTTTTTTGATCCATTAATGTCCAGTAGCTTTATGCAATGTCCAGAAATGTTAAGAATGATTGTGTCACCTCTGAACATGTTAATTTTTATTGTTCACTAACCCTCTAATGAGTTGTTTCGAGTTTGGTGTGGAGGAAGTTTTCAAGGATCAAGAGAGGAGTATGATGCAATATGATCAAGGAGAGTGAAAGCTCTAAGCTTGGGGATGCCCCGGTGGTTCACCCCTGCATATTCTAAGAAGACTCAAGCGTCTAAGCTTGGGGATGCCCAAGGCATCCCCTTCTTCATCGACAACATTATCAGGTTCCTCCCCCGAAACTATATTTTTATTCCGTCACATCTTATGCACTTTGCTTGGAGCGTCGGTTTGTTTTTGTTTTTTTGTTTTGTTTGAATAAAATGGATCCTAGCATTCACTTTGTGGGAGAGAGACACGCTCCGCTGTAGCATATGGACAAGTATGTCCTTAGGCTCTACTCATAGTATTCATGGCGAAGTTTCTTCTTCGTTAAATTGTTATATGGTTGGAATTGGAAAATACTACATGTAGTAATTCTAAAATGTCTTGGATAATTTGATACTTGGCAATTGTTGTGCTCATGTTTAAGCTCTTGCATCATATACTTTGCACCCATTAGTGAAGAAACACTTAGAGCTTGCTAATTTGGTTTGCATATTTGGTTTCTCTAGAGTCTAGATAATATCTAGTATTGAGTTTTGAACAACAAGGAAGACGGTGTAGAGTCTTATAATGTTTACAATATGTCTTTTATGTGAGTTTTGCTGCACCGTTCATCCTTGTGTTTGTTTCAAATAACCTTGCTAGCTTAAACCTTGTATCGAGAGGGAATACTTCTCATGCATCCCAAATCCTTGAGCCAACCACTATGCCATTTGTGTCCACCATACCTACCTACTACATGGTATTTATCCGCCATTCCAAAGTAAATTGCTTGAGTGCTACCTTTAAAATTCCATCATTTACCTTTGCAATATATAGCTCATGGGACAAATAGCTTAAAAACTATTGTGGTATTGAATATGTACTTATGCACTTTATCTCTTATTAAGTTGCTTGTTGTGCGATAACCATGTTTCGGGGACGCCATCAACTATTCTTTGTTGAATATCATGTGAGTTGCTATGCATGTCCGTCTTGTCCGAAGTAAGAGAGATCTACCACCTTTATGGTTGGAGCATGCATATTGTTAGAGAAGAACATTGGGCCGCTAACTAAAGCCATGATTCATGGTGGAAGTTTCAGTTTTGGACACATATCCTCAAACTCATATGAGAATAATAATTGTTGCCACATGCTTATGCATTAAAGAGGAGTCCATTATCTGTTGTCCATGTTGTCCCGGTATGGATGTCTAAGTTGAGAATAATCGAAAGCGAGAAATGCAAAATGCGAGCTTTCTCCTTAGACCTTTGTACGAGCGGCATGGAGGTACCCCATTGTGACACTTGGTTAAAACATGTGTATTGCGATGATCCGGTAGTCCAAGCTAATTAGGACAAGGTGCGGGCACTATTAGTATACTATGCATGAGGCTTGCAACTTGTAAGATATAATTTTCGTAACTCATATGCTTTATTACTGCCGTTGACAAAATTGTTTCATGTTTTCAAAATAAAAGCTCTAGCACAAATATAGCAATCGATGCTTTCCTCTTTGAAGGACCATTCTTTTTTACTTTTATGTTGAGTCAGTTCACCTATCTCTCTTCACCTCAAGAAGCAAACACTTGTGTGAACTGTGCATTGATTCCTACATACTTGCATATTGTACTTGTTATATTACTCTATGTTGACAATTATCCATGAGATATACATGTTACAAGTTGAAAGCAACCGCTGAAACTTAATCTTCCTTTGTGTTGCTTCAATACCTTTACTTTGATTTATTGCTTTATGAGTTAACTCTTATGCAAGACTTATTGATGCTTGTCTTGAAGTACTATTCATGAAAAGTCTTTGTTTTATGATTCACTTGTTTACTCATGTCATTACCATTGTTTTGATCGCTGCATTCATTACATATGTTTACAAATAGTATGATCAAGGTTATGATGGCATGTCACTTCAGAAATTATCTTTGTTATCGTTTTACCTTCTCGGGACGAGCAGAACTAAGCTTGGGGATGCTGATACGTCTCCAACGTATCGATAATTTCTTATGATCCATGCCATATTATTGATGATACCTACATGTTTTATGCACACTTTATGTCATATTCGTGCATTTTCCGGAACTAACCTATTAACAAGATGCCGAAGAGCCGCTTGTCGTTTTCTGCTGTTTTTGGTTTCGTAAATCCTAGTAACGAAATATTCTCGGAATTGGACGAAATCAAGACCCGTGGTCCTATTTTGCCACGAAGCTTCCGGAAGACCGAAGAGGAGTCGAAGTGGGGCCACGAGGGGCCGCCACTATAGGGCGGCGCGGCCCAGGTCTTGGCCGCGCCGACCTGTAGTGTGGGGCCCCCGTGTGGCCCCCCACGTTGCCCTTCCGCCTACTTAAAGCCTCCGTCGCGAAACCCCTGAGGCGAAGAACCACGATACGGAAAACCTTCCAGAGACGCCGCCGCCGCCAATCCCATCTCGGGGGATTCTGGAGATCTCCTCCGGCACCCCGCCGGAGAGGGGATTCATCTCCCGGAGGACTCTACACCGCCATGGTCGCTCTCGGAGTGATGAGTGAGTAGTTCACCCCTGGACTATGGGTCCATAGCAGTAGCTAGATGGTTGTCTTCTCCTCATTGTGCTTCATTGTTGGATCTTGTGAGCTGCCTAACATGATCAAGATCATCTATCCGTAATACTCTATGTTGTGTTTGTCGGGATCCGATGGATAGAGAATACCATGTTATGTTAATTATCAAGTTATTACATATGTGTTGTTTATGATCTTGCATGCTCTCCGTTATTAGTAGAGGCTCGGCCAAGTTTTTGCTCTTAACTCCAAGAGGGAGTATTTATGCTCGATAGTGGGTTCATGCCCGCATTGACACTGGGACAAGTGATGTAAAGTTCTAAGGTTGTGTTGTGCTGTTGCCACTAGGGATAAAACATTGATGCTATGTCCGAGGATGTAGTTATTGATTACATTACGCACCATACTTAATGCAATTGTCTCTGTTGCTTTGCAACTTAATACTCGGAAGGGGTTCGGACGATAACTCCGAAGGTGGACTTTTTAGGCATAGATGCAGTTGGATGGCGGTCTATGTACTTTGTCGTAATGCCCAATTAAATCTCACTATACTTATCATGACATGTATGTGCATTGTTATGCCCTCTCTATTTGTCAATTGCCCGACCGTAATTTGTTCACCCAACATACTTTTATCTTATGGGAGAGACACCTCTAGTGAACCGTGGACCCCGGTCCATTCTTTAATACCGAAATACAAATCTGTCGCAATACTTGTTTCTACTGTTTTCTCTGCAAACAATCATCTTCCACACAATACGATTAATCCTTTGTTACAGACAAGCCGGTGAGATTGACAACCTTCATCGTTTCGTTGGGGCAAAGTACTTTGGATTGTGTTGTGCAGGTTCCACGTTGGCGCCGAATCCCCGGTGTTGCGCCGCACTACCTCCCGCCGCCATCAACCTTCCACGTGCTTCTTGGCTCCTCCCGGTTCGATAAACCTTGGTTTCTTTCTGAGGGAAAACTTGCTGCTGTGCGCATCATACCTTCCTCTTGGGGTTCCCAACGAACGTGTTAGTTACACGCCATCACTCGCTGATGCACCTTGGCCAGCATAGCTGCACCTCTCTCATCTCCGGTCTTCCCTCGCTGCCACACCTCTGCGGTAGTTGTTGTCCCTTGCTTCCACCTGCAGCACCGCACCTCCTAGCTCCTTCTCTGGTCATACTATGTCACGCAAGCTCCAGCTTGGCTCCAGCACATAATCTCTCCTTTACGCTAATTTCTTGTCCGCATTGTCGTTGCTACATGGTGTTGCTGCTATAGATTAGTCGATGAAATTCGTCTAAAATCCGTCATCTGCATCCAAATCTAAAACAAGAGATAGTTAGAAGAGTGGGGACGAGGGCCGAGTCGAAACAAGAGGAGGGATCGTCGACCAACTAGCTCGTCGCTGATGCCGGAGCCTCTTTCGTAACCCTAGCTCTCAATATAGAGGGAGGGTGAGATGAGGGGAAGTACCTAGCATTGATGGGGAGTGGTGGTCGTGCTCACAGGAATTCCGCCGCCTACCTCCCTCTATTCCTCTGATTGGGCTGCCAGCAGCCGCTTGCTTCCTTCGCTCGGGCCGCGAACCCATGGAAACGAACATGTAAGGTTGCTGCCATCCGTCTTCCAGTCGATCCATGTCAAACAGGTATCGTCATAGCATGTGAGCCTGATTTGTGAGAGGGCAAATAGTATAGTGATAAAGTAAAGTGTGGTAAAAAGTAAATGTCGATGTAAAAGAGGGCAAATTGCAGAGTGGCGAAATAAAGAGTGCAAAAAGTAAAATTCCTCCTTCTTCGCAACTATTGCCATTATGTAAGTTTACCGATCAGATAATCCTTCCGAAATATTAATCTATTCGTTCCAAATTTAGATTTTATGTATTCCATAATATTTTAAAATCCGTATCCGTCTAATTCTAAATTTGTAATCGTTTTCAACACGAACACATGAAATATGTTTTGCAGATAACCCCCGCCTGTTCGTCCGGCCAGCTCCAACCCCAAATCGAGCCGAGCGCCACCCGGCCTCGCTCCTCCCCCCGCCGCCTTCCGCCCTAGCCAATCACCTTCCTCCGCCGCGCTCCGGCGTCGGGTTCCGCCGCGCCGCCGTCCGCGCATACACAAGACACAGAATCCAGTTACCCTATCCCCTGCCCACCCTCCTCCTGGTACTATTCTTCTCCTCCCAAAACCCTAACCCTAGCACGAACACCAGCGGCCATGGCGCTCACCACCCGCGGCGGCGGCGGCGGCGCCGACCAGGCGCAGCCTCCGCCCGCCCCGGACGCGAGCCTGGGCTTCCTCACGAAGCGCGACACGGAGGTCAAGCTCCCGCGCGCGACGCGGGTGAAGAACAAGACCCCCGCGGGGGTCCAGATCACGGCGGAGCAGATCCTGCGCGAGGCGCGGGAGCGGCAGGAGCCCGAGATCCGGCCCCCCAAGCAGAAGATCACCGACGTGCACGAGCTCGCCGACTACCGCCTCCGCGAGCGCAAGCGGTTCGAGGACCTCATCCGCCGCGTGCGCTGGAACGTCTCCGCCTGGGTCAAGTACGCCAAGTGGGAGGAGGGGCAGCGGGACTTCGCCAGGGCGCGCTCCGTCTTCGAGCGCGCCCTCGACGTCGCGCACCGCGACCACACCCTCTGGCTCAAGTACGCCGAGTTCGAGATGCGCAACCGCTATGTGAACCATGCCAGGAACGTCTGGGACCGCGCCGTCTCGCTCCTGCCCCGCATCGACCAGCTCTGGTACAAGTACATCCACATGGAGGAGCTGCTCGGCGCCATCGCCAATGCCCGCCAGGTGTTTGAGCGCTGGATGTCGTGGCGCCCCGACACCGCGGGCTGGAACTCGTACATCAAGTTTGAGCTGCGGTACGGGGAGGTTGAGCGGGCGAGGGCCATCTACGAGCGGTTTGTGGCTGAGCACCCACGGCCCGATACGTTCATCCGGTTTGCAAAGTTTGAGATGAAGCGTGGGGAAGTGGAGCGGGCACGGCAGGTGTATGAGCGTGCGGGTGACCTGCTTGTGGATGATGAAGATGCGGAGGTGCTGTTTGTAGCTTTTGCTGAGTTTGAAGAGAAAACCCGGGAGGTGGAGCGGGCTCGTGCTATATACAAGTTTGCGCTTGATAGGGTGCCCAAGGCCAGGGCCGAGGACCTTTACAGGAAGTTCCTCGCGTTCGAGAAACAGTTTGGTGACCGTGAGGGGATTGAGGATGCCATTGTGGGCAAGAGAAGATTCCAGTATGAAGATGAGGTGAGGAAAAACCCCCTCAACTATGACTCATGGTTCGATTACATCAGGCTGGAAGAGAGTGTTGGGAACAAGGACAAGATCAGGGATGTCTATGAGAGGGCCATTGCTAATGTACCCCCTGCAGATGAGAAGCGGTACTGGCAGCGGTACATATACCTTTGGATTAATTATGCTTTGTATGAGGAGCTTGATGCGCAGGACATGGAAAGGACCCGTGAGGTTTATAGGGAGTGTCTGAAACTCATTCCGCACAAGAAATTTACTTTTGCCAAGCTGTGGCTCATGGCCGCCCAGTTTGAGATAAGGCAAAAGAACATAAAGGCTGCACGTCAGACTCTTGGTAATGCCATTGGCATGTCTCCAAAGGGAAAAATATTCAAGAAATACATTGAGATTGAGCTTTATCTTGGCAACTTTGACCGCTGCCGGACTCTATATGAGAAGTACATTGAATGGTCTCCAGCAAACTGTTATGCGTGGAGGAAGTATGCAGAACTGGAAAAGAACCTTAGCGAAACAGATCGCGCTCGATCAATATATGAGCTTGCTATTGCTCAGCCAGCCCTTGATACGCCTGAGGTTCTGTGGAAGGTATGTTGTCCTTGCTGTCCTCTTATTTGATCCACATTTTATGTTTTGTGTTGTGCAAGCATTGTATATGGTGTCTTACACATTCTTAATCCTCACATAAATGGTAATGAAGTTCAACGCTAATGTTGTTCTGTATCATATTTGATCTGCTCATATATCTGATTAATATATAAGTGTTTATGCATGGAAGTACATGCCTATTATTGACCAGCTGTGATTTGACATGACGTTTAATTTTGTAACATTCTAACATGCCACATAGAGAGTCGGGATATGGATCTTTCTCGTGTTGTTGAGCTTTGCACTGTTTGGAGGGTTAACTGAGCTAGTTTATTTCATGGAAAAAGTAGTTACGCTTCAATTTCTTTGTTCCATTTTCTGGTTCTGAAAGCTGAAGACCAGCCTTACTTTTTCTTACAACTTAACTTGTGTTATTAGATTTACTCTGGATCTGTGCTTTCTTTGAATTATATATCCTGGCAGTAAAAACTATCAGGTAGTAGTATAATTACAAAAGCATTTCAAACCAAGCTTCTATAGCCTCTTTGCTCTATCGGAGTTGGTATAATGGTTAATAGCTAATTTCTGGAACTACTGCTGGACAATGCTTAGAATCGTCATAGTTGAGGTCTCTTTTCTGTAGGTCTAGGTGTGACTTTGTTGACTTGTACTCTTCAGTCTTCTCCCTTGCTTGTCAGAGAGCCAATAGAATTATATCTGCATTCAGTAACTGAAAACACACACTTCTTTGTGCTGTTGTGTGCTTGTGATCTCTTAGCGCCAGTTTGTAAGAGAAAGAATGATGCATCTTATAATGTCTGTCTTTTTCTTGGAAAATTTTGCCAATAGTTGATCTACACTACCTCCATGTCAAAATTTAGTGCATATTAGTTTTGTCCTTAATCAAACTTTGTAAACTTTGACCAATTTTATTGTAGGAAAAAATATCAGCATCTATAGTACCAAATGAATACAATGTGAAAATATATTGCATGATTGATCTAATAATGTTGGCATTTTTCTCTATAAACTTTGTCAAAGTCTACAAAGTTTTACTTGAGGCGAAACTAATACTCCATGCACTATGTTTTGTCATGGATGGAGTAATATGCTGCATTGATCCTTGTTAAATATTACTGTTTACATTTCAGGCATCCTGAAAAATCGTGCACTAAGAAAATCAACATATGATTATTGAATCTTTTTTAGTGCCTTTTACTTCCAATTGTAATTGAAATTTGATAATTTGATATTTGGTTGTTTTTAGTTATTAGGGAGGCTTACTAACTCCTTTTCTTCCTTATACCTTACAGGAGTACTTGCAGTTTGAAATCGATGAAGCTGAATTTGATAGAGCAAGGGAACTCTATGAGAGACTGCTTGATAGAACAAAGCATCTGAAGGTATGGATCAGCTTTGCTGAATTCGAGGCCTCAGCTGGCTTGGGAGAAGACAATGAAAGTGAAGAATACAAGAATGATGCTGGTTATCAGGAACAGCAGATCGAGCGGGTCCGGAGGTGTCGGGGTGAGTAATCAGCTAGAGAACCTACTTTGGGCAGCTATAAACCCTTTTTATGTTCATTTTCGATTCATAGTGCACTAAATCTGACATTGATTTGTTATGGTGCTCAGCTGTCTTTGAAAGGGGATTCGACTACTTCAGGACAAATGCTGCAGAGCTAAAGGAGGAAAGAGCAATGCTCTTGGAAGAATGGCTCAAAAAGGAGTTGAGCTTTGGTGATCTTGGTGATGTCACCTTAGTGCAGAAGAAGGCGCCGAGGAAAGTGAAGAGGAAGAGACCACTTCCATCAGACGATGGCTCCAATATTGCGTATGCCCTTTACCCAGTTATTTATTCTTGGTACTGTATTCTCAGAAGTTGGTGGCCTACCACATCTAGCATGCTATGTGGACATGTGCATTCTTTTAAGAATTTCGAAAATCAGGAGAAAATAACTAGCGTTAATGTTTGCAGATGATACATTTTTTTGTGTAGTTTCCAGTATTTTAGAAATATACTGACATATCATTTTGCTCTTCCTTAGGTACGAGGAGTACATTGATTATATCTTCCCTGACGAGGTTGCACTGGCACCAAACCTCAAGATATTGGAAGCTGCTTACAAGTGGAAGAAGCAGAAGACAGATGACACAGATGATGACTGATCTGAACATCAGAGGCTGCCTGTTATGAATGCTTGCTTAACCCACAGTTGGAGATGAGCGCCGTCATTCCAAAATCAGATGTAGAGAAGCTTTCCAATACGTCCGGTGGAAAACATGCAGTTTTGTGAGCTTCCTCTTATCCTCCTAGATGGCCTTTTTACGGCTTGTTTCAGTCTAGTTACATGTCGGACTGATAGATGCTGAATTATCTGGGTTCTGTTACCTCGGATTAAAACTGTATGTTCACCTTGTAGGATTCAGTTTATCATGGTTTTGTTACCCTGGTCCCTCCCTCAGCTGAATGTAACTCAACATTGTATTATTTGAGTTCACTACATCATGTTTATTCCATTGTTACCTGGTATACTAATCTGCTAAATGGTTGTTTCCTTAGCATTCAGTAGAGGAAGTGTACGAATAGGTGGGCCTGAAATATGATGGCCTCGGAGTTTAGGCTGAAGATTAGACCCTTTTTGCCTCTGGGCTTGGCATATACTTGGGGCCTCTTTGGGTTGTAGGAATTTCATCGAAACCTTGTAGGCCTTGTTTGGTACTAGTGTTTTAGTGGGGATTAGTGGGGATAATACTCTAGAGTATTGGGTGAATCACTACTGTCATCCAATCCCCACAAAACCCCATCCTCAATCCACTAGGTAGAGGTAGAGTATTGGGGATTGAAAAAATTACACTAAAATTTAGAGGAAAAGTGGGGATAAGTGGGGATAGGTGGGGATTAAACTCTCTCATACTCTACCACCAAACATGCATTGGGGATAAGTGGGGATTTAAAATTTGGAGCGGATTATCCCCGCTAATCCCCCCCTAAAACCCTAGTACCAAACAAGGCCGTAGGATTCTAATCCCTTTGCAGCGGATTGACCACCAAATTCTCAGGGGATCTATTCCTATGCTCCCCATTCCATAGGGATCTCAACATTTGTTTAAATCTCAGTTTATTTTTTCCCTTGAGAAATCCAATGCACTTATTACAGTTTATATCTCTCTACTGTCTCCTCAATCATGTGAATTCCTAGGTTTGCTTTTTGTGCACCATCCAAAATCACATAGTGGAAAATTCCAATGTTCATCCCAATCATGTGTTTTCCCTGTTCCTACGTTTCCAAATCCCTGCACTTTTTATTTTTTCGAGATATAGTTCAGACACCAAAGTTGATCAGAGAAAGATCCCCATCAAGCTGCAGCGGGTGTTTCCTTCAGGCTGAGACTGACAGTCGTCCGAAAAATTTACCGGGAGCGGACATTTGTCCCATGGCCTGCAGCTCCGCGTGCAGTAATAGTAACCAGCCCTGGATGATCAGAGACATTTAAGAACCTTGCGCGCTGCTGCTGTAGCTGATGAACTACATTGGATTCTCGTTTGCCAGATACAGTAGTTATTTATTGAAATGTCCGAACACAGAACAGAAACCAACTTTAATCGAGAGCTATTGCATTTTCATCACCAGAGGGGTTTTTTTTTTTCTTACGGGAACCAGCGATATCCTTGACTGAATGCGGTACAAAAACAGTACAGTACTGTAAACTGAAACGAACGTTTGACCATTGGGGCAACCAATGGGTAGGCCAAGAGCGGAGGACCCCTCTGCTTGTTCGTATCTCGGACCTGAAGTTGAAGACACACACAACATGACACCGCCAATGCCATGATCCACATACACTGCTCGCTGCTCACATGCTGCCGAGCCGAGCTCCGTCAGTGACTGAGTGCTGCTGTTGCAACGAACTGGGCGAGCAGCGAGCCCACTGGCCACTGGCTCAGTGGTGCCCCTTGCCAGCTTTCGGAATACAACAACATAAGTCTGAACATCGGTTTTGAGACCAAAGCAAACAAAGAGCTAAAGTGCCAAAGGATCATAAAGGCCTTGCATGGTGCGTCTTCAGGAGAGACGAGATGCAAGAACACCGGGAATCTCTGTGGGAGCTGCATTTGCATTGGTCTCTGTGCATGGAGGAAGGAAGGGAGGAAAGCTCATGAGGCACCGGATCGCCGGGACATCTTTTTCCTGTATTGATCTTTCATCATGCGATGAAGTTTCCCGGGGCAGCAGATCAAAAAAAAAAAAGTTTCCCGGGGCAGGGCGTCTCCTAGACAGAAATGGGGATCCAGATTGGAACTAAAGCTGGACCTTCAAAGCGGATTTCGTGTCGATTTCGTTGGTGTCGAAATCTGTAGGGAGTTTCTTCTCTTCGGGTTCGGGATCGTAAAAGTCCTGCATTGACCGGCTCATAATTTTTGGCTCAAAGGTGATTGTGTCCTTTGCTTTGGTGGTAGGCTCTTCCATCTTTTTTTGGCCATTCTTTTCATGGGAGTCGTTGCAGCACCACGGCACCAAGAGCAGTTCAAACATAGGGCGTGTCAGGTTCTTGGCCAAGTTCAGGCGACCGGTTTCTTGCCATGTCCACGCGCAACAGTTTCTCTCTTGATTGCATGGTTGCTAATAATTTTGCTATGCTCTTCCCTCCTTTGGCCACCGGTATGCGTTCTATTTCTCTTATTGTCTCGGTCGACATCCTTTTAATTTGCGTACTAAAAGATCAAAACAATGTTTCTGTTACGGTTCATGTTACTCGAATCATTATTCCTAGGGCTGCCCGATGTGTACATGGACGACCAGAGCCAGCACTGCTTCCATGTGAGGAGCTTTCGCTGGAAATAGGGAATGGCCATCGAATTTAGTTTTCCTACTAGTGGAGCAATAAACTCCACACTCTCAAGTAGATTTTGGTGTTGAATTCATTGAGCTAGCTATAACGTGTGTTGGGAGTTTCTTCATTTTTGAGAGCCTAAAGGTTGCATTGACCGACTAATCCTTTTTTGTCAAAGATGATGGTGTCTTTTAGCTTTGTCCCATACCACTCTTCTTTTGATGCAAAACTGTGGCATCATGGTCACTTTTAGAGGAACTTGCATGCTGCCAGGAACGGTGGTCTGCACTGTTTTAGCAGGTTTAGACGCTGTGGCAAAGAAATTAAGCAGATTTGGGACCAATACATATTCTGCTTGTGATCCCATGATCCGCTGCGACATCCGCATCGCCGGAGATCCTTTTCGGGGGATCACAGAGGTAATGTGTGAGTGCGTCGTCCTCTCTCTATCACACAGACTTTCACTTTTTTCCGTTATTGAATTTGGCCAGCCGGTGCCTTTCTACCCTTTCCATGCAGTTCAACTTCCACCGCCATCATCTAAGGGCCTGCAGAGTTTAGTGTTATTTGGAGGACCAAGAAAATTAGACCGAACAGGCATCATGTGTTGGTCTGATAGCTGCCACTCACTACTCATGTTCCTTTTCTCCTGCAATTAAGGACATATTAGCTCACTTGATTGCCTCGTGATTTATGCTGAATTCTAATATCAAATTCATAGATGACAAACCTTTGCGTTTCTGACCATGTGCTTGTGATAGATATGCAGGATACCATGATCTCACCAATTAATCTATGGTTTCTTTTCAATGTTAATATAGAATATAATACATCTGTTCTAAAATAGTAGAATGGATGGAGTACTTGATAAAGCTAAACGAAATTTGAGAAAACTACTGCACAAAAGAACATCTTTCCCGCCTATATGCCCCCCAGTAAAGAGATTACTGTAGTTATAAAGAGACCTCTAGTCACAATTGTAGTTTTCTTTCAAGTATATCTTTATCGAAAAAAAAGTATATCTATTTTCTTTGCGGGCACTTTCAAGTATATCTTGCTAGTTGCCACCATTCGTGTAGTGTTTCTTTTCCCTAAAAACTTCTCCAAATCATAACACAGGATAATTTAGTAAGGGAGCAGCATTGAAGTATGCAAAGTTTGTTCAGATACAATTAAGAATGCTATACTATTCAGGGTACGATCGAGCATCCGTTTCAGTTTTGCGCAGTGGGCAGAGAGAGAGAGGCGATCACGTGTGCAGTGGAATGGCAGCGAGGCCGCGTGGAACAGTGCAGCGGCTGTATCACTGTGGTAGGGACTGCGACAGTATAACAGGGCCTGTGAAAAGAGCCAAAAAGGAGAACTGAAAGCAGCGTCGTCTTCTTCCTCTGGCTGGCTGCCTCAGGATTCAGGATGATCTGCGGCAGGACCAGGACCAACCTATGGTAGCGATGCTCTCTGGAGCTCATGGTGGCGGAAATGGAGCCGTGTGAGTCTGGTGCATGGCATGCGTGCGTGCACAGGTTTCAGCTATTCAGTCGTGAGATCAGAGAGCCGAGCTAGGTTGGAAATGAACATGGAGAGGAGAATGTGGCCGATAAATAAGCTATGTACATTGTCAAATTTGCTGTCTGTGGTCGAGAAAATTGGGTGAAAAGAAGATTTACACCGTTTCAGCTCAACACACGTGTAAATTATACTACTCCAATCTATATTTTTTTTTAGATAAAAGACATTATATGCCTGTCATATAAATTAATAAAGTGAAAAGTGCCGAGCAAGATTTGCATCGGTACTGACATGTGGGGAGTAGGGGAGGTGTAGTGTGGTTGATTAAAGGTTACATTGACATGTCGGTCATGTACATACCTAGGGTGAGGGTGAGCGGTGATAGTACATGTTAGTAAGTATTCTTCGTGATCAAGAACTAGTGGTATAAGATAATGTTTTTCTACATTGTATAACTTACACATATGCTAACCTGAAACTATGTAAATCTTCCTCGGCACTTTTCAATCAATTTTCTCGACCATAGACCAAAATTTGACAATGAGAATGAACCTTATTGTTTATGTTACTTCAGATAAAAACATGTACTTCATATGTCCTTTTATTTTTCCCATTAGACTTTTCAAATAAGGAGTATGCATTGGTTATGAAACCATAAATTTAATAGTGTAAGTAGACTAGCCCATTAATATACTTATGTTTTGTAGTTACATTATAGATGAGGACTGGGTACAAATGGAACGTTTCTTAATTATACTGTAGGTGTAAATTGTACATATGAAATTCTAAGGATACACAAAGTAGGACGGTGTAGTTCTATGATCATTGAAGAAAGTTTGGATGTTCTATACTCAGGAGGGACCGTAGAGTCATCTATGTGCTTTCACAAGCCCATCGAATTCCATGGGACATGTTATTGCCTCTCCAATAGTGGGAGATTTTGGAAGTTACTATGGACCATTCATTGGTACAATGTATTTTAGAGTAAATTTTGATTCGGGCGAACTACAATAAGTTACAATTTGTACTGAACATTTGTACCTTGTAGAATCATTATTTCTATTTTATAACACTGTCAAGTATAATTTATATTACTCCCTAGGTCCAATATTAGTTGCCGCAAATTCGGATGTATCTATACACAAAATGTGTCTATATACATCCGAATCAGCGACAACTAATATGGAACAAATTGAGCATATATTTTGCATAATAACAACTTAGCAATGTTGTCAAATGTTACTTGTAGTATTCTTTATTATGAGTTCTGTTGTATATACTCTAACACATTTGTTTTTTGCTAAGTCTATGCTGTATTTATGAAAAATTCCTTCTTGCTTTATTCCTTAACAATTGCGTAAACCATATAGCATATGCATATTTACTCTAAATATCTCTAATGCGTAGCATCATAGCGTTTTCTAGTACTTGACTACGTAACCACGTTTACATAAACTTATAGAGTAAATATTGAACCACTGGCATCATTATGTACTCGTTTTGTGATCTAATGTGCCTTATGGGCCGGTTCAATAATAGGTTTGCAATATTTTCATGCTCCGTACTTAATATAGACATAGTGATGCTTATAGTATACACCAATGAACATAAAAACGATATGGATTTTACTACGCTTGCATACATAAAATTTAACAATTTGGTGTGATCATACACAATGCACTTGTTATCATGTACCGTATATGAGTGATCCCGCCAGTTTCATAAATACAAAAGTCATGTACGGTTGAAACATAGAAATCTAGTTAGCACAAATTTCAGTATGGCCTAACTAAATTCACCGCCGCCGATAAGCGATAGGTTTGTTTCTACGAGGTACACCGTTGGTGGAGCTTCTCCTACAAATTGGATACATTTTCCCAAATAGTGGTTCATCCCACCTATGGGCCGGAGTGTCCATGTGGAGCAGGAATGGCATCGGGGCGCCAGACTCCGTATTAGACCGTATCGGACGAAAAAACTATTTAAGGCACGTGGCTGGGGAGGTAAAATAGCCGGCGCACCCTAATAAGATTTAGGTGACGCTTTGAGGACGTGACTGGAGAAACTCTTATGGTTTGATTTTTAGGGAGTACGAGTTTGAGTTTTATGGAAGACTTTGTCTACCAATTTAAGGTTGAAACATAGTTTTTTTTCCTAATAGTTAAGCCAGGCATTCGAATGAGAGAAAGTCTGCATTTGCTGCGCAGTCGACCCTTTCATCCTGCGTGGCTGCCACTTCATCACCAACCCGGGTGAAAGAAAATTTAAGCACGAACTATTCATCTGGTCTCCTGCTGCTAACTCGTACGTGGCCGTACTACGTATCCCCGAGCTGCTGACAAGATCTCAAGACGTAAAGCGCCACTACCCATTCTACAATTTTCCGACGTCAATGGCAGCGACACGGAGCGGAAAAGAACATCGGCAGACGCACGCACCACTGGATGGGGGATACGCATATTTCCCCGCAGCAGGAAGGCAGGGACGGTGGCGTGCAGCTGAGCGACCTTCCCACACGACCACGACGGCACGACGGCGTCAATTTTCCGGTGGACACCAGTCACACCACCACCACCACGGGACTGTTGCTCTCTACCCCGCGTTGAAGAGAGCGAAAGACAACGGGCCAAAGCCGCAGCACCCAGCTCCAGCTCGACTGCAGCCAAAAGCCGAAACATTGGAGTCGGATAGATTGCTAAAACTGTTGGAATATTAGGCAATTTTCGTGTGAGATTAATTACCGAAAGCAACATGACAGATGCACAAGTATACTTAATCAAGGCAGACTCACGAACCGTTTTTCCTCGTACGCTCCTGAGAGGCGGCGGCCGGAGATCCAATCTTCCCAATCTCCGGCCAGGGCGTTGGGCCTGGTTTCCTCTCCCTCGGCTTGCCGCTCTGGCGGCGGCATGAGGGAGGGGGAACCTCGTTCCTCCGTTCTGGCCTAGTAGTTAGGGTTAGTTTTTGTCTCCTATGGTGCGTCGTTGCGGTGGTGGGAGCGGCGCCCGGCAAATAATCTGCCACAACTCTACTCCCACACCGGCGGCGACCTTCACGGCGGCGTCTCGGAGTTGTTGGCAACGTGTGCTTGTCGATCTTTCAGGTCGGCAGCTTGGTCTTCTCGCCGTTCTTCAGATCTGGCGAGATCTGTTTCTCGACGTGTCACTGGCGTTTGTCGTTGTCCACGACGGCGCTGGGGGTCGGGGCGAGGTGGTTCTTCTGGAGCGAAGATGTTGGTCCGGAGGTGGTGGTTATGCCGTTCTTCTCCGACATCGTCGATGGGAGGCGGCATATCTTGGTCCAAGACAGCACGGGGACGTCCCCCGGTCGACGTGCCACAGCGACATGTGCCTCGCTGCTTGCAGCAGGCCTGTTCATCGACTCACAAAGCCTCGTTGGCGATGGTGCTTGTTTGGATCTTGCAATGGTGGAGGCTCGGCGTCTCTTCTTGCGTTCGTCTCGGCGGCGTTGGAATTGAACGGCGGCCGCTGGCTACGGTGGTTGCAGGAAACCCTAGGGATCGTTTTGTATTTCTCGATCTTTTAGGATTTTATCTGCAAATTCAGGATAATCATTTTATCCCGGTTTGTCTTTTAGTTTCCACATGTGTTGCTTCTTGTAACTTGGTGTTTGATTAATGAAATATGTGGTTACTCTCAAAAAAAAAAGTATACTTAATCACACACATCAGAAAAAATCAGACTAAGCAAATGCATCAGATCTGAACATGGAACAAATAGCAGTACAAGGTAGGAGAGAAAAAACACGTACATCGCGACCGGGAAGGTCGCACCAGCAGCACCACCACCACCATAGGAATTGTTGATGTCGCTCATGGTGTCGTCAGAGTCGTCGTGGAAGCAGTCGAACCGGCGAAGAAGAGCACGAACAGCAGCGAGCAGTCGCGCCGAGGCGCTTCCAAAAACCTTATCGCCCGCCTCCCGGTGCAGGATCTTAACGGACGGGGTTCCGGAGGCCTGCTCTCCCAAACGGCTGTGCACGCAGTCGCCGGGATGGGGAAAACTAGAGAGAGTAGCGCAGCAAAAGGAACTTCTTCGTGAGAGAGGCAGACTAGAGAGTTCTGGGCGTTAGAGACTCCAGATCTGATCTATCTCCTGGTATAGCCTAGGAGGAGAGCCGACCGCGTTGACACGCGTAGGAAGCCAGGGACACGCGGCGAGCATGCACATGCAGGTCGACACGTACCCAACTCAGTTGGTGCACCAAGAAAAAATTTAGGCTTCCTTGAGTGTGTCTCGAACTCGAACTCGAGTCACGAAACGCGACGTGCGTGCGTGACGAGGCGGGGCGGGCGGAGAAGGAGGAGTGTGCGAGGGCTCCTATTCTCACTCACTTGGAAGGACTAGAACAGCAGCCCTTATATACCACTCCAACTCACTCCCAACTAGCAATGTGGGACCAAACTTTGTCCCCCAAGACTGTCCCAAGCTGCCTACGTGGTGGGCCTTGAGATTTCAGGAATTGTAAACTATATGGGCTGCCTTACTGGACTGCAGCCCATCTACATTCAACAATCCCCCACCAGATCTCATATGCACATCAGATGACACATTAGTTCCATTCACTGTTTAATATACCCGCACTTCGAAGGGAGACTGTTAAGTTGAACTTCCAATTAGGCAAGGAGCTGCGCTTGACTACAACTGAACAATGGACTATGCCTTGAATTGCCAGTCTTTGTGCAGCAAGTTTCACTCAATGCCGGCACGGTACTAGGCTACCATAGCCTTCCCCTCGGGTGGAGCTTATAAGTCATACTCCTCGGCCCTTCATGAGCTTACTAGAGATTCACCCAAATATCCCACACTATGACCAGTAGTTTCACTCGTATAGGTGTGTTCTTCAAAGATCGCCCTGTAGGACAGCGTCTTCGCTCAGCAAGAGCCGCTCAGAACACATTAAGACATTGTCAACCTGCCTTACAGTAACTATGAGAGCATTTGCATCTACAGCGGAGTGGGAGTATGTAAATTGTTCTCTCAACTCAGTTACTCCGGTTTGTTTTTCCAGATCGTAGTTCACGGAATTTCCGATCACATAGGTTGGGTTACCCCCTCGGCAACTCAAGTGGGTCTTAAACCCATCTCCCTTGATGCAAGGTCTATCATATTTCTTGATAGTCCTTTTGTGAAAGGATATGCCAGATTCTTAGCACTTTGGACCTAATCCAATGCTATCACTCCGGAGTTTTTCAGTTTTCTGACAGACTTCAATCTCCTCTTGACATGTTTGGAACTTTTCATATTATCCTTAGAACTTTTCACTTTGATAATCACAGTTTGATTGTCACAGTTCATGAGGATGGCCGGTATTGGTTTTTCAACCATAGGCAAGTCCATCAAGAGCTCACGAAGCCATTCCGCTTCGACGGTAGCTGTATCTAATGCTGTGAGTTCTGCTTCCATAATTGACCTCGTTAAGATGGTCCGCTTGCAAGACTTCCAGAAAACAACGCCACCACCAAGAGTGAAAACATGTCCACTTGTGGCCTTCATCTTAGCATCTGAAATCCAATTGGAATCACTATACCCTTCAAGTCCTCTTGGATACCCGGTATAATGAATTCCATAACTCATGGTTCCCTTTAGATAGCGCATCACTCTCTCAAGAGCATGCCAATGATAATCTCCCGGGTTGGCCACAAACCGGCTAAGTTTGCATACAACAAACGAGATATCAGGCCTCGTAGCGCAAGCTAAATACATGAGTGAACCAATGATTTGAGAGTATCTTAATTGATCTCTAGTTGCATTTTCATTCTTTCGAAGCAAGACACTAGGATCATAAGGTGTGAGAGAAGATTTGCAATCAGCATAGCCAAATCTGCTCAACACCTTCTCAACATAATGAGATTGCACAAGTGTAATTCCATTATTCCCATCTCTCAATAACTTGATGTTCAATATAACACCAGCTTCTCCAAGATCTTTCATCTCGAAACACTGAGATAAAAATGTTTTACCTCCTCAATCACTTTGAGACTTGTCCCAAAAATTAGTATGTCATCCACATACAAGCATAGGACAACTTCCTCACCCCCACCATGGCGGTAGTACACACATTTGTCGGCTTCATTAACAACAAAGCCCACAAATGTCAGAGTTCTTTCAAACTTCTCATGCCATTGTTTGGGTGCTTGTTTGAGACCATACAAAGATTTTTTTAATTTACACACCTTTCTTTCTTGACCTTCTAGTACGAAACCATCAGGCTGTTCCATGTAAATTTCCTCGTCCAACTCCCCATTTAGGAAAGCCGTCTTAACGTCCATTTGATGAACAAAGAAGACCGTGTGAGGCAGCCAATGACAGTAGTACACGAATTGTGGTCAATCTCGCCACAGGTGAGTAGGTATCGAAGAAATCTTCACCTTCCTTTTGGGTATAGCCTTTGGCTACAAGCCGAGCTTTGTACTTCTCAATAGTACCATCAGCTCGAAGCTTCTTCTTAAATACCCATTTACATCCTACGGGTTTTCACCCATAAGGACGCTCAGTTAACTCCCACGTTCCATTAGCCAAGATGGAATCCATCTCGCTTTGAACCGCTTCCTTCCAGTAGTCTGCATCAGGAGATGCGAGAGCTTCTGAAATGGTAGTGGGAGTATCATCCACAAGATACACAATGAAATCATTACCAAAAGACTTTGCAATCCTTTGTCTCTTGCTCCTTGTGGGAGCTCCATTGTCGTCTTCATCAGAATCTGAACTCTCATCATCAGATTCCTCATCAGACTTCATAGGAGTTTCATGTATTGGATCAAATTCCCAACTAGACATGCCATGCATATCTCTCATAGGAAAGATATCCTCAAAGAATGTAGCATCTCTTGATTCAAAGATGGTGCCAACATTCATGTCGTCCACTCCAGATTTCACCACAAGAAATCTATAAGCAATGCTATGGGCAACATAGCCAATAAAGACACAGTCCACGGTTTTTGGTCCAAGCTTTCGCTTCTTGGTGATTGGTAAATTCACTTTAGCCAAACAGCCCCAAGTTCATAGGTAGGAGAGTGTTGGTCTTTTCTTTTCCCATTCCTCATAAGGGGTAATCTCTTTATTCTTGGTTGGAACACGGTTTAGGACATGACACGAAGTCAATATAGCCTCCCCCCACCATTCCTTGGATAAAACCGAAACATCTAACATGGCGTTAACCAAATCTGTTAGAGTACGGTTTTTTCCTTTCCGCAATCCCATTAGATTGTGGGGAATTGGGAGGCGTCCTCTCATGGATTATACCATGTTCCGCACAGAATAAATTGAACTCGTTAGAAAAGTACTCTCCACCACGATTGGACTGAATCCTTTTTATCTTTCTTTCAAGTTGGTTCTCAACTTCAGCCTTATAGATTTTAAAGAAATCAAGAGCCTCATCTTTAGTTTTCAGGAGATACACATAACAGTACCTAGTGGAATCATCAATCAAAGTCATGAAATATTTCTTTCCACCTCTTGTCAACTCACCATTCATCTCACATAGATCTGAATGTATGAGCTCTGGTGCCAAGTTTCTTTCCTTCGCATGCTTGTGAGGTTGCTTTGCTTGCACACAAGCATGGCACTTAGAGCCTTTGACAAAGGTGAATTTCAGAATTAAACTCATATTAGCAAGCCACGTCATACAACCGAAATTAACATGGCAAAGTCGTGAATGCCAAACATTAGTTTCATTAACACTAGTGCTTACATGGTTCACAACATTATCACAGAAGTCTTCTAGAGAGAAGCGAAACGTTCCCTTACATTCATAGCCCTTTCCAACAAAAGTTCCATACTTAGACAGTACAACTTTATTGGACTAAAACACCAACTTAAACCCGTCTTTCATAAGACGAGAGCCACTAACGAGATTCTTCTTGATACAAGGGACATGCAACACGTTCTTCAGTTGCACGATCTTTCCCGAAGTAAACTTCAGATCTACCGTGCCAACACCATGAACAGTAGCATGTAACCCATTCCCTATCATTACTGAGGAACCTCGGGCCTGATAAGAGGTAAACATGGAGATGTCATCACACACATGAACATTGGCACCTGTATCAGCCCATCATTCTGTGGGCTGAAACACCGAAAAAACATTAGGTAATATATTACCATACCCTGTAGTTCCTTCACCGGTGTTGCCAATGACCATGTTGACAAAATTTGAGTTCTGTCCAGCCTGAACTTTCTTTCCATTGCGTTGTGGACAGCGATTAGCCCAATGGCCCGTCTCGCCGCACACCCAACAAGGATCTTTCTTCTCCGTTTTCTCCTTCTTCTTGAAGTTGGTAGTCTGGGAGACTCCCTTGTTATTTCCCTTGGACTTGTGGGCATTTTTCTACACCATATTGGTAGCAGAACGTCCCTCGGTTCCTCTAGTGTGTTTGTCTTTTGCCCTCGCCTTCTCCTCAACATCCAGAGAGCCCATGATATTCTCAACGGAGAACTCATGCCTCTGATGTTTCAGAGAAGTGGCAAAGTTCTTCCATGAAGGGGAAAGCTTAGCGACAATGCATCCCGCGACAAACTTGTCCGGTAGCACACACTTGAGGAGCTCAAGTTCCTTTGCCATGATCTGTATCTCATGAGCCTGTTCTACTACAGATCGGTTCTCAACCATTCTGTAGTCATTGAACTGCTCCATGGCGTACAGTTCACCTCCGGCATCGGCAGCACCAAACGTAGCGTCCAGTGCATCCCACAGTTCCTTCCCATTTCGGATGTGCAGATAAGCATCAACCAACTTGTCTCCAAGCACACTTAGGACGACACCCACAAAGATTACGGTGGCATCCCCGAACGCTTTATCCTCTTCAGGAGTAAGCGGACCTCTGGGAATACCTTCCGCAACTCGGTGCACGCCCATAGAAGTGAGCCACAAGAGGGTCTTATTCTGCCATCTCTTGAAATCAGAACCCGTAAACGGGCTCGTTTTGAGCAAAGCAGCAAAACCAGACGGTGAAAATTGCCTAAGCATATAAGGTTTTTGGATTGTTGGATTATTAGGCAATTTCCGTGTGAGATTAATTACCGAAAGCAACATGACAGATGCACAAGCATACTTAACCACACACATCAGACTAAGCACATGCATCAGATCTGAACATGGAACAAGTAGCAGTGCAAGGTAGAAGAGAAAAAGCACGTACATCACGACCGGGAAGGTCGCACCAGCAGTAGCAGCACCACCATGGGAATTGTTGATGTCGCCCATGGTGTCGTCGGAGTCGTCGAGGAAGAAGTCGAACCGGCGAAGAAGAGCACGAACAGCAGCGAGCAGTCGCGCTGAGGCGCTCCCCAAAAACCTTATCGCCCGCCTCCCGGTGCAGGATCTCAACGGACGGGGTTTCGTAAGCCTGCTCTCCCGGAAGGCTGTGCACGCAGTCGCCGGGATGGGAAAAACTAGAGAGTAGCGCAGCAAAAGGAACTTCTTCGTGAGAGAGGCAGACTAGAGAGTTCTGGGCGTTAGAGACTCCAGATCTGATCTATCTCCTGGTATAGCCTGGGAGAAGAGCCGACCGCGTTGACACACGTAGGAAGCCAGGGACACGCGGCGAGCATGCACATGCATGTCGACACGTACCCACCTCAGTTGGTGCACCAAGAAAAAATTTAGGCTTCCTTGAGTGTGTCTCGAACTCGAACTCGAGTCACGAAACGCGACGTGCGTGGGTGATGAGGCGAGGCGGGGCGGGCGGAGGAGGAGGAGTGTGCGAGGGCTCCTTCTATTCTCACTCACTTGGAAGGACTAGCAGCAACCCTTATATACCACTCCAACTCACTCCCAACTAGCAATGTGGGACTAAACTTTGTCCCCAAGGCTGTCCCAAGCTGCCAACATGATGGGTCTTGAGATTTCAGGAATTGTAGACTATATGGGCTGCCCTACTGGGCTGCAGCCCATCTACATTCAACAAAAACAACCGGGGTGTGATTGATTGCTCGCATGAGCGTTTCTCGTTTTCGTGGAGAAGAAAATTGGACGTTGGGTAACGTATGAGAAAAAAATTGACTGCATCACACGAAGTTTAAGGGCATCTCGAGCGAAGCGACCCATTTCGGACGCCAAAACAAACGCCTTGCGTCGTGTTTGCGTCGGATCGAATGGTCGAAATCGACCGCGCGTCCATTTGCGTCTAGGATGTTCCAGCGACCGACGCATAATTTTTTCCAATGGATAAACCCATAATTTACATTAATAAAAAGCATAAAAAGACTTAAAATGGCCAGCAAGTCCTGCTAAAACCTAGCTGTGGGCTACTGCTCGTCGTCGCTGACGAGGTTGATGAACTCTAGCGTCGGCCATGGAAGCCGGTACGTCGGAGGTGGAGGAGGAAGGGCAGCCTGCGGCAACTACGGCCAAGCCATCAGCGACGCAGGATGTTGTGGTAAAGGTGGCCACAGATCCTAGGCCGTTGAAGGAGCAGGAGTCGGCGCGCGGTCGTTCAAACGATTCGGCGTGCCGGAGGAGTCACCGGCCTCCCCTGCACGAGCGCCGACTCGCGAAGCTGGATGGCGAGCCCGTCCCACATAACGAGCTCGTTGAGCTCGCTACTGGCCAGTGCCATGGAAATGGCCTCCTGCTCGCTAATATCCAACGGTTGGGTCTCCGGATTCCACGCCGGCCCGCCATGGTCATGGTCGTTGTCTCCGTGCTCGGCCTCGGCGGCGTAGTCATCGTCGTCCTTGTCGTCGTCATTGTCGTTCTCGTCCTCTTCCGCGTCGATCTCGCGGTCAAAGTAGTCGAGGTTGCCGAGGTATCCCGCTCGGCGGCGCGCGTCGAACTCCCACGCCCCAAACGAGATCCAGTTGTACGAGTTGAGCACGTACGCCAGATCTTCTCGGAGATCGGCCGGCAAGATGGCTCGGCGGCGGCGCACCTCGTCATGGCGCTCTCAGCCCTCACGTGGCACGGGGGGACAGACGCGCGCTTGGAATTGAGATACCGGCCTCCTCAAGGCAGGTTAGAGCGTCTCTAGCAAAGCCCGTAAACTGGGCGGGAAACTGAAAAACTCCGGCGCTTATACGGGTTCAGCCCGAAACTGGGCCAGAACGGAGCCCAAACTCGCAGCCTGGCCCATATAACGAGTTCGGGCCCCCGAGAAACTGCGCGGTCACCCTGTATTAAAAGGGGTCGCGGAGGGGAGTTCGGTTTCCAAACCCTACTCCCCTCCGCTGCTTCCACTCCCTCCGCCGCCGCCTCCCCCGTATTCCGGCGAGCAATCGAGCAGCCCGCAGCCACCGTTCCACCCTCGTTTCCGGCGCGATGGCCTCCTATGGCGGCTCAGCAGGCCACGGCGCCGGATTGGCCGGCGGGGACTTTCCACGGAAATGGAACATGTCGGAGGGCGCGCGCAAGCGCAGCGCCCATTGGTGGACGAACTAGGGGCTCACGCCCCCAGGGAAGCTGGCTAGGTACACCAATGCCGGCGAGGGGTCCTCGTCTGGCGGCTCTAGTCGCGCACCACGGCTTCCCATCGCCGACAACAGTGACGATGATGACCTCGTCCCCGCGCGGTCGCCCACCTTCTCGGCGGGCGACTACGTCCATGGCTCCGACGAGGAGGAGGCCGTGCTCTCGCAGACGAAGGCCATCTCCGAGGCGGAGGCCCGCGCTCGTTTCCGCCGGGACGAGGCGGACGCCGTCCGCCAGGTGCGCGAGTACGAGGCAGCCCGCCGGGAGGAGGGCGTCGGCTGCATTAAGCTCGAGATAGTTGAGCTTGACGCTGACGAGGAGTGAAGCTCCTCCACACCAGCGTCGACGCTGTCTGCCGCTAAGACGCTCTACCACCACCGGCACCGCCGCGCGCATAGGCCATTATTTAGGCCGCATTTTGCTTCAATTTAGTAGCGTCCGCCGGTGTATAAGTAGTTTAGGTTCAGTTTCTCGAATTATGTAACTTTTGATGCTCAATGGGAGCATCAAATCCATCTATATGTATGATCATCTACTAATTTACCCGCGACATTTCAAATTCAGTTTTTCAGTTCGTGTTTTACGGATTGTACTCAGTGACAGGGTTTTTCCGACCCGTAAACACGAGTTCGGTGAACTGAACTCGCAGTTTTCAGTTCACGTGTTTACGGGCTCTGCTAGAGATGCTCTTAGCGTCCGACCATGGCACCGGCCGGTTTTCCTCCCAGAGGCGGCGCGCGAAATCGATGCAGACGTACCGCCCGACCCGCGGCTTCTTGCCGGACCGCGAGCCGCTAGCCTGGTCGTCATTCTTGGCTTTGTGGAACCGCCAAGATTTCTTCCTCATGGCGTCGGTCGGGTGGATACGGCGGACTCTAGTAATGGTATGATCGAGAAAATGGGGGCCATCATCGAACCTTTAAAAGGCTCCTCACCTTCAATGTCCTGCCACTGCGACGACGCCTGGCAGCGCATGCTCGCGGAAGCCGAGGCGCGTAATTAACACGGCTTTGAAAAGCTGCAGCGCTGAAGACGAATCATCTGTGCCGCTGCCAGGCGGACCCGCGCGAGAAGCGTGCGGACGAACGCTGCGTCCCCGCAGACGCAAACATGCCACATATTTGGGCCGCGTTTGCGTTTCGGCGGATGGGTCGGACACTATGCGTATGGCCGCTGAAAAGGGGTACAGACGCATTTTTAGTACGCCCCGTTGGAGATGCCCTGAAGCATCCTAGAAAATTCAACTGTGCTTGGTTGACCCAACTTTTCACGCTCGTTCGGGAAATACAATGAGAGAAATTCGGTCACCCCCACCCCCGATGCTGCCCCCCCCCCCCGATACTGGCCGCCTATATACACTGGTGGGCCTCACCGCCAAAAGCCCCGCCACCATTTTTCTCGATTCGAGCTTTTCACCCAGCCAAGCTTTTTACTGACAACTACGTAAGGGGCAGTCTCTTCTCTGTCCGGCAGAGCTCCGTTGTGGCAGGTCATCTTCGTCTGCGTCGCCGACATGTTGTTGTCTTCCTCTACCGCGTCTGACTGTCAGATCACTATGAGTGCCATAGAATCCTAATTTAGATCTCGTAATTTTGCTTAGATCTAGACTTGGTAGCTTAGATCTGCAAGGTTTGACTAGTTTGCTTCAATTCGGAGGTGGTGTAGTTGCGTTGAACACACAGTTGTCTAATATTCATAGTTGTGTATTCTACATATAAGTGTTCCACTTATATATGGCAGCACATAACGAAGATCGTTAGTGTGCTTGCTTGCAAGATTGTTAGTGTGTAACAAGTTGCTTGCTTGCATTTGTTTTTGGTCTATGGTTGTTTTATTTGGGTTGTAGGACGCGACCTCAGTTGATCTCTCGGCAAACTCGGTGTTGCGTGTGGTTCCGCTGCGGTACATCCCGGTAGCTAATAGCAACTGCCTAATTAGGAAGAGGACCATGATAGTACGGCCTGCTGCTTTGTCCACCTTCGTGCAGAACATGGTGTGTAAGTTCATAAAAAATGGGGTGCCAATGGACAAGGGATTCATCACAGTCCAACTTAAAGATATCACAAAGGCTGTTCTCAACTTTAGTGGCCGTGAAGTTGGGCACGACCAGATCTACAACTATTTGAGGCACTGAAGAGCAAGGTTGGTTCATATCACGAGGATCAAAATGCTTGAGGATGTGCCTTGGTGGGGAAGACAAAAACTATCATGATGGTCGGACGACGATGATGCCTACTCTTCCCACACCAAGGTAGGATCAATGCACCTCTTGTTCCAGTTCGTCCACTAAGTTGTTAGCTTGCAAATGACCTACAACTAACTAACTTCTTTCTTGCAGACTCATCATAAGGGCGCCGACGGCTCCAAAATGCAGGACATCAATTGTAGTACTTTTCAATATGAAATATTGTCGAACCCATGAGGAGCTGAACGTATTGGTTAGCGGATTTGACAAGTAAAATAATAATAAGAATGCAATAGTTTTGGTATTTTGGATGTATAGTTTGCATAAATTAAAGTGTGGAAAGTAAATAGCAATATGTAAATGCTCTCAATGAGAGAAATCCCAATCCTCTCTTCATCAAAAGAACAAGCTCAAGTGTTTGTGTGCTTATATGTGACAAGTGTTTCCGAAAGCAGCATGGATTTACTAGCATTACGAGTTTTACACATCATGGAAAATATTTTGTCAAGTTTCATTCCCTTAGGGACGGGGCCTAAATTAGGTGCAACCATAGATATGAGCAAATGCATCACTTATTATGGGTCCTAGAGCCATTTTCATGAGTAAGTATATGAATCATTAAGACATAAATGTTCCGCCATAGCAATTTGTTCCTTGGTCCTCGACATAATCCCCTCTAATGCAACTCAAAATATTGGAAAACGGTTTATATCATTCCGTCCCTTCCAACACTCATCATTGCATTAAAGTGCAGCTCTATGAGCCCATATAGGTGAAGTAATATGAATCATAGCCAGATCATCATATGCCCTCAGAAACATGGGGAACTACTCACAAGTGTCAAACATGATATGCACCAGAGGCATAATGATTACAACACAATCTAAAAGTATAATCTCTCCACCAAATAAAGGACAAAGCATCGATCAAAACATGCAACTAGCCTTTAAAACAATATTCGGGGTTCAGTCAAACACAAACTATGAGGGGGGATGTACTTGATCTAGTAGATGGTGATGGTGGTGATGATGGTGCTAATGAAGATGTTGATGGAGATGCCTCCCCCTACGTCAAGGAGGAGTGGTGATGATGGTGGCGTCGATTTTCCCTTCACCGGAGGCACCGGTGCGGCAGGATCTGCCCTCTCGCGGAGTAGGAGAGGACTTTCGCCTTCTCCGCTGCCTTAATAATTCTCAGGGAAAATATGGCTTAGGTTTTTTGGCGAAACGGAGGCGTCTGTATAAAGGGGACCCGAGGCGATGCTCGAGGCCCATTTGAGAATTGGTGGTGCGCCCAGGCAGTTAGGGCGCGCCACCTGTCCTCTTTCGGCCCTCATGGCCTCTCTCGCATGCTTCTTTGGCCCACGGTCTTTCTCCCGGTAAAAAACTGATCAGGTATTTTTTCCTTTGATTTTTAGGTGTCCAGAAGATCACTGAAGCAACAAAATACGAAAAAGGAGGTTTTCTGCCTCCCAAAAATTAAATACCAATGAAAGAGACTTTGTAGGAAGTCCGTAAATCAACTTAAAATGCATAAATAATGATGTATGATGGAAAATATGAATGAAAAATTGTCATATAAGTCACAATATTAATGATGTAAACTGGACTTATCATACGCTGATTTGTTAAAAAAAACCTATAGAGAACTATACTCAGATGAAGATCATCTACACATGGTGTGTTCTAGCAGCTACAATCTCTCCCTCTGCGATCCACCGTTCTCTGAGCCAACTCATGGATCACAAGGCACATGCCAACTGGCATCTTGTGATGACTCCTATAGACATGATGGCATGGTGTATTGTCTTCCTGAGGAAGTATTACCTCTGAGGAGTCTGAGCATTGGGTGCTTGTTGGCGTGCTTGTTCTGGTGCTAATGATGAACATCACGTCTATATTTTGGAGTAGCTAGATTTGATCTCAAGTCTGTATATTTTGTGAGGTGGTATTTATGTCACCCCAGTTGATGAACTTGTGTTGCATCACGAGCAGTTGTTCGTGAACTCGTGGTGCAACACTATGATCAACTGCTAAAACTTTGATCCTCTGCTAGAACTATGTTAGCATTGTTGATTATGTGATATAATGTTTCCTTCATATCATTTGCTATTGCGTAGAACACCTTTTGAACATTCTCTGTCAACTTGGTAAGCTCACCAAAAAGATACGAGGTTACAGTATCCAGGAAACATGATGAAACCTAATGCCCGTCCATTTCACAAAACATGATTTTTTAGGCAACCAAACAAAGGGGACTTGGCTTCACTAATGATGTCCGGTAGGCATTGTTCGCAATCAAACAAGTTTCACAATGTGGATTAGAGGTTGCATTTCCGCACACAACTTTCACAGAGCCAAATTTCCCCGATGCAGGAAAACCCTACTAGCTACCAACCACACACAAGAGCTTTTCTCTTTAATTTCATGCATCAACAGCCTGGCTACCCTGATGATGGAGATATTCAAGTTTGGATCTCTTAAACATGTTTGGTAAGGTAATTATTTTTCTGTCTTACTAAAATGTAATTTTATATTTTAATGAAATGGAATATATGATTTGATTGGAAAAGACAAACTAATTTAAAGAATTAAATATGTGTAACGTTTGTGCCAATGAAACTTGTACCTAACAAGGCAAAATATTGTGCTGCGCTTATATGTACATTGCATAAAAGTTTGCGACGTCCGTTAATCTACCGAGATGTATCTTTCTAGTGACACTGACTAGATCACGCATTGGATCGTATGTGCCAAGTAAAAAAAAGTGAAGCACTTTCACTTTCCCCTACGTAGTATTTTTTGGTGGATTTTAAGTGATGCCTAAGAGTCAGTGTGATGTTTAGGCGTGTGGCTCGGTGTTCTAACCGCTAGGTAAACACCCGCGATGTTGTAGTGACACCACAACAACATCTCGAGTTGGTTCAATTGGCTAGACTGATTTCAATAGTTGCGGATGGAAAGATGGATTCACAATGTGGTTGGTAAATTATTTCTTGCATAAGACATTTTTTCAAATATTGTAACAGAAGTCGTGGTTGGTTCTTAACTGATGGCCATATTTTGAAAAACCAACAAAAATTAACCATGTCTTGAGGTTCCTAGAGGATGAAATGACTACAAGCTAATGATCATGTGTAATCATAATTTCCATGATATTCTCCTATTCCCCCATTCTAAATTGACTCCTGCATTGTGAATATCCAAAATAAGCATGAACTTGTAAGTTTCTCTTATGCTCCAACACAAAAACATGACCTTGTTTTATAAATTTATTTCTCTCCACTGGATTTTTCAAAACAAGAGTGAGCATTTATTAAACCATCAATTGCCACATGCACATAAGTGGTTTATCCTATTAATTGATTGTAAGTTTTAATTACATTGTAGATGTGAACTACTCCCTCCATACCGGTTTATTGGACTTATTAGGCCGAGCGTTGTGACCTAGGTGACTAATGATTGGGCAAGAAAATTATGAAAGCCATGAAGTAATCCCCGGTTTTGTATCGATGTAAGCGCTAATTATGGACGGAAGGTGAACAATCCAGTGCAAGCCCAGTTCAGCGCACCCTTCAGTTTTCCATGCAACCACATGCGAACATGCATTGGTTGCCACCAGGACAAGCAGTTAAGGGTGAGGGGGCGATCACTTGTATACAGGAATCAAGGCAGTTAAATTTCCTATTAATTAGCAAACATGGCCTAATTTGTTGGTATTTTCCCAATTTTACTAGAAGCCCAATAAACTGGCATAGAGGGAGTACTTAAAGATGAAGTGTCCATTCCTTATGGGATAGTGCAAGTTAAAATTTAATTTGTGGCCAACTAAAATAAGTCACTATTTGTACTAAATTTTATACATTTTAGAAGTTACTTTTTACAGTTTACATCACAGATGAGTATAATTGTATATTATATAATTGGCATAGTTAACCACGTAACAATGTTGTTTAATGTTGTGGTAGCATTTTTATTATTAAGTATATGTAATGAATATATTATAATAAACCTACTTTGTCCTGAATCTGAACTGCATTTATACAAACCAAAAATGTTCCTTACTCAATTTGTCTATAACAATTACATATATAATGTATACGTATTTATTATAAATATCTCTAACAGGGACGACCTAGTGAATATATTCATAGTAGTTTCTTGTACATGACTATGTAACCATATTTTATTGAAACTTCCAAGTACAAATTAAACTTTTGGCATGATTCTTTATTGCAATCAAGTCGGCATTATAAGTTACAATGGGTTTAGTAATAGGCTGACAACATGTACAAATTGCATATTTGATATTTTAGATAGTGCCCCTTATAGTATACACAAGAAATGACCATAAATGATGTGCATTCTACTATGCTTGCATACTTATAATTTAATTTTTTGATGTACTATTTAACAAGTGAGTCAAGCTCACTTGGTTAGAGAAGTGGATTTACAACACATCCGCTCAGGTTCAAGTCCTTATGAACAAAGATTTAAGTTATTATTGCAAAAATAAAATTGATGTAGAGCCTTCCCCTACCGCATGTCTTAAAAAAGAGAAGTGCTCAACTGCAATACTCTTGTTATCATCTAGCATATATGAGTTCTCTCGTCAGTTTCTAAATACAAAGGTTTCTACAAAATGAAACATATAAATTTAGTTAGCATAAAGTCCCATGATGTGAACCTTGTCCTACCAATTGAATATTTTTAAGATATTCAATGATGGTATATTGGTTATTTGATTAAAGTATAGTGGTTACAAATATACTGTACTATCTGAAGCCATCCTCCTCCTGGGAACCGGGGTGGTCGCTCTGTATGCTCGACCTATGAACCGTTATTATATTAGTATTAATATAAGGGTTAGGATGATGTTAAAATAGCTAAGACCCAATATAGAAATAATGCTACACCTTAAATCACTAGAGGTAATACACGCTACACCAAAATAAAGGCCCTGGAAAGCAAGAACTTAAAACGTAGGAATATGAAAACTGCGGGAATTGAGATGTCACATATCATGGATTCATACAGGAAAAAACATAGTAATGAGTCACACAAATAGTAGTCATACATGTACCATATAAATAGTAGTCATACATGTGCCATACAAATAGTAGTAGAAATATGTCTCATCCGTAGAGTGAACTATAAGTCATCTCTCTGAGGATGGGTCCTCCCTCGACACCACGGTGGAGGTCCGGGCTGAAGAGGTGATGGCAAATACATACGAATAGGTGGCTGGCGGTGATGGGGAGGAACCATGTATCCCTGGTCATGCTGACTGTCTTGCGTGGGCTGTGTGGGATATGGAGGTGGAGTCTGCTGATAAGTGGACATCCGATCTTTGCTGGGTGTTGTAGTTCTCCTGGGTGTCATCCTGATAAGCGCACCTTAAACCTCATTTCCTGATTATCGGTGGCCAGAACAATGTGTGACCGACCCTTCTCCATCTTCTTACCCATATATTCCATAATGGACTTACAGTAGGGGGTGTTTGGATTGTTCATCATATGACTCTCGGCCAACTGGCGTCTCTCTTTGAAATAATTCTCCACAAGGGTTGTAAGTGGCAATTCCCTATTTCCTTTGAAAACGAAGTTGTATGATTCAGATAGATTGGTAGTTAGGATGCCATACCTAGATGTGTGTCATGCAACATAGACCACCTATCTAAAGGCTCGTGCTCTATTGTAACATCCCAAAAATTTCAAAACAAAGAAAATGAATTTCCCTATTTCAAAATTTTGGAACCAACAAAAACTTTTATTACATATGATGCTATGCATAGTGCTCACACCCAATACTTGTGTTATTGCCATGTTTGTTTGTTTATTACATTGAACATAATTCCAAAACCCTAAACCCTAACCTTCTCAAAACTAAATAGGATCAAATAAGAAGGAACTAAAATAAAATAAAAAGACATATGTGGGCATATAGCCCTAGCATGCAAATCTTGACTAATACCCTTCTTACTTTTCTAAATAGTGGTGAACCATTGTTATACCCCACAAAACCCCAAAACCTCACCCCTCTTCTCACCATCCATTATAAACAAAAATCAAAAGAAATGAAATTAAATAAGAAAAGGGCCTATGTGCCCACGGCTATTTTTGGTAAAACTTTTACCTAGGCCTTTCTACCTTGATTAGAGGTTTTGAAAAACATCCACAAACCTAACCTAGTACTTACCAACCAAATCAAGTGAGAAACAAAAATAAAATAAACATATGCAAGGAGGCATATGTGGCACATAGCCATATTACCAAAGCTTGACCTAAGCACCTCTACCTTGCCCAAATAGTTTGAAAACTTTACCAAACCCAATCTAACACTAAATAAACCCTAAAACATGACCTTTGATCATAGACAAAGAAAAGGAAATGAAAATATGAAATGCACATATGTGCATATGGCCATTTTTACAAATCTTTAACCTAGACCATTTTGGCTTGCACCATTGGTTGGAGATGGTTACTAAACCCTTATAAACACTTTTGGAATCAAAGAAACTCAAATCAAATCAAATTTGAATTCAAAATGAGCTCACATGCACTAATGGCCAAAATTGACAATCTTAGTCTGATGCCCTCTTTGAGCCCCTGTTTTGGAAGACTTCTAAACTAAACTTTGCCAATTCTTTGCACCTCATCCAAGACAACATCAAGGTGAACAACTTTGCCCAAAACCACCAATGCAAATTCTTGCTCAAATTCAAATGGTGATCAAGCAAAGTGGAGACTTGGAAATAGAATCAAGATTATGTGCATTTTGAGAATTTGCAAATCCACTCAAATTTGACCACCACCACCACCAATCTACTGCAACTATTATATGATTACACTCCCCCAAAATTCAATCAAAAATTCCAAACTTTTGTTCTTGCGGCCATTAACACAAACACCTTATATGCATTAATCTACCAACTCCACACACAGTCATATCCAGAGGTTTTAACCCCACACTCTCCCCTCTCTGGTCAACTTTAGCACTCTCTTGCACCCAGGAGACAATGCCAAGCCTCAGCAACCAAGGACATGCATGATCTCATGCAAGACATGGTCATGCCGTGGCATGACATGCCACCACCATGCCATTCTCTCCTTCTCTCCCATCCACCGTGCACCACCATGTCAGCCACCTTCCCCTCACTCCCCTGGACCCATTGGACACAGCCATAGCTCGAGCCGACGCCAGCAGCAGCCAGCCACGACGCGCCTAGTACGCCCAGGACGCGCCAGAGCGCGCACGCTGACGTCCCTGGACGCGCCAGAGCGTCGACGAGCCTCGTCACCCTAGTCCTCCATCCGCTCCCTCCTCTCGTCCATAGCACCACCTCGTCCCCCTCTACGCACTAGACAAGCCCACCTACGCCGGAGAGGACGCACGCCGTCGTCACCATCAAAAGTCTCCACCGCGGTACCGAGAGCCTCCGTCACGCGCCTGCTCTCGTCACGGCTTGGTTTTCCTCGCCGTCAAGCGCTACGTGACCGCACTGCCACCGCCAACTCCCCTGCGTCATCGCCCACGCCTCTAAGCCCCTGTAGCGCCGTCGCCACCATCGCCTGCCCCGCTCCGCCTCAGCCACCTCGCGCTCCTATAAAAGGAGAGCACCCGCGCCTTCAATCCTCACACCATTCGCCTCCCCACTCACCTCTAGTCCTCCTCCACCTCTTCCCCTCCTCAATTAGCCACCAGTTCGCCGGAATTTGATCGGAGTCCGCCGCGCCAGTAGCTCATCGACGTCATCGATTTCGGCCACCTCCGCTCCTCCCACGACTACCACTAGCTTCCTCATCCTCGACAACACCGCCGCGCACCCTCGCCGAGCCTCGCCGGACCCTGGTGATACGTCTCCAACGTATCTATAATTTCTGATGTTCCATGCTAGTTTTATGACAATACCTACATGTTTTGTTCACACTTTATATCATTTTTATGCATTTTCCGGAACTAACCTATTAACAAGATTCCGAAGTGCCAGTTCCTGTTTTCTGCTGTTTTTGGTTCCAGAAATCTTACACAGGAAATATTCTTGGAATTGGACGAAACAAAAGCCCAAGGCCTTATTTTCCACTGAAGGTTCCAGAGAGCTAGAGAGGGACCAGAGGGGAGCCCAGGGGCCCCACCCCACATGGCGGCGCGGCCAAGGGGGGGGCGCCCCCCTATTGTGAGGGACCCTCGGGACCCCTCCGAGGCTGCCCTTTCGCGTATATATTCTCTCCGCTTCGAAAACCCTAAAAACATAAGCCACGGGACGAGAAAAGTTACGCAGCCGCCGCCATCGCGAAGTCAAGTTCGGGGGACAGAAGTCTCTGTTCCGGCATGCCGCCGGGACGGGGAATTGCCCGCGGAGTCATCTCCATCGACACCACCACCATCTTCATCGCGTTGCTGTCTCCCATGATGAGGAGGGAGTAGTTCTCCCCCGAGGCTGAGGGCTCTACCGGTAGCTATGTGGTTAATCTTTCTCTCATGTACCTCAATACAATGATCTCATGAGCTGCCTTACATGATTGAGATCCATATGATGAGCTTTGTATCACTATTAATCTATGTGCTACTCTAGTGATGTTATTAAAGTAGTCTATTCCTCCTCCATGATGTAATGGTGACAGTGTGTGCATCATGTAGTACTTGGCGTAGGTTATGATTGTAATCTCTTGTAGATTATGGAGTTAACTATTACTATGATAGTATTGATGTGATCTATTCCCCCTTTCGTAGCTTAAAGGTGACAGTGTGTATGCTATGTTAGTACTCGGTCTAAATTGCAACGGTCTATTATGCTCTAGAGGTTACTTAAATATGAACTCCGAATGTTGTGGAGCTTGTTTACTCCGGCTTGAGGGAGCTCTTGTAGCCCTACACAATGAATGGTGTTTGTTATCAAACAAGAGAGTGTATGTAGCACAAGTGAGGAGAAGTTATTTATTTGTTATGTGATCAATGTTGAGAGTGTCCACTAGTGAAAGTATGATTCCTAGGCCTTGTTTCCAAATACTGCAAACATCGCTTATTTACTGTTTTACTGCATCTTTACTTCCTGCAATATTACCACCATCTATACCACCTGTGTTTTACTATCTCTTCGCCGAGCTAGTGCACCTATACATCCGACAAGTGTATTAGGTGTGTTGGGGACACAAGAGACTTCTTGTATCTTAATTGCAGGGTTGCTTGAGAGGACTATCTTTGACCTCTACCTCCCTGAGTTCGATAAACCTTGGGTGATTCACTTAAGGGAAACTTGTTTCTGTTCTACAAACCTCTGCTCTTGGAGGCCCAACACTGTCTACAAAAATAGAAGCACACGTAGACATCAAGCTATTTTCTGGCGCTGTTGCCGGGGAGGTAAGGTAAAAGTTATTCACATCCTCCGACTACTACGCTATTTCCTAGCACTGTTGCCGGTGTGTGAGTGCTCGAAGCTATTTTCTTTAGATTCTGCAATTAAATCTTTTTGTTTCTTGTTTTTATTTTTCACTAGTTAGGCTTAATGGAAAACAACAAAAAAATTAGAGATCTTTATGAACTTTATCTTGAGTTAGGACATGAGGTGTTTGAAGAGAAAATTTAAAAACCCATGGAACTTTGTTTGCAAAATAGTTGTAGCAATGTTTTTAGCATGAACTCTTTGAACACTATTATTTCTAAGGCTATGGAAGAATTTAAGCTTGGGGAGGTCGGTTTTGATGAAAATGATCTCTTTAGTCCTCCGGGTATGGAAGAGAAAGTTTATGTTGATTATGATATGCATCCTATATATGATGTTTGCAATGATGAATATGATATTTTCAGTCCACCTACTATTGAGGATAAAATTAATTATGATTACAATATGCCTCCTATATATGATGATTATGGTGATGGGAATAATGATAGCTATTTTATTGAATTTGCTCCCACTACAATTAATATTAATGATTATGCTTATGTGGAGAGTAATAATTTTATGCATGTAGCTCATGACAAGAATGTTGTATGTGATAGTTATATTGTTGAGTTTGTTCATGATGCTACTGAAATTTATTATGAGAGAGAGGGAAACATGGTTATATGCATCTTAATAATATTAAATTTCTCCTCTTTATGTTGAGAATCTTGAAGTTACTCGTGTTTTATCTTCCTATGCTTGTCACTTTGTTCTTCATTAATTTATTTGTGTACAAGATTCCTTTTCATAGGAAATGGGTTAGGCTTAAATGCGTTTTGAATTTGCTTCTTGATGCTCTCTTTTGCTTCAACTCTTATTTCTCGCGAGAGCATCATTAAAATTACTGAGCCCATCTTAATGGCTATAAAGAAAGCACTTCTTGGGAGATAACCCATGTGTTTATTTTACTACTGTTTTGTTGAGTCTTGGAAGTTGTTATTACTGTAGCAACCTCTCCTTATCATTTTTATCATGTTTTTGTGCCAAGTAAAGTCTCTAATAGAAGGTTGATACTAGATTTGGATTTCTGCGCAGAAACAGATTTGCTGTCTGTCACGAATTCGCGTCCTTCTCTCTGTAGAAGAATCAAAAAAATCTGCAAAAATTCATGCGTGATCCTCAGATATGCACGCAACTTTCATTAGTTTTGAGTTTTTCCATCTGAGCAAGTTAAGTGCCTCAGAAAAATTCGTCTTTACGGACTGTTCTTTTTTGACAGATTCTGCCTTTTATTTCGCATTGCCTCTTTTACTGTGTTGAGTGGACTTCTTTGCTCCATTAAATTTCAGTAGCCTTGGGTAATATCCAGAAGTGTTAAGAATGATTGTGTCCTCTCTGAACATGTGAATTTTTATTATGCACTAACCCTCTAATGAGTTTGCTTTAAGTTTGGTGTGGAGGAAGTTTTCAAAGGTCAAGAGAAGAGGATGATATAATATGATCAAGAAGAGTGAAAAGTCTAAGCTTGGGGATTCCCCCGTGGTTCATCCATGCATATTTTAAGAAGACTCAAGCATCTAAGCTTGGGGATGCCCAAGGCATCCCATTCTTCATCGACAACTTATCAGGTCACTTCTAGTGAAACTATATTTTTATTCCGTCACATCTTATGTACTTTACTTGGAGCGTCTGTGTGCTTTTATTTTCGTTTTGTTATTTTCATTCTCTGAATAAATCGGATCCTACCATGCTTGTGTGGGAGAGAGACACGCTCCGCATTTTCATTTGAACACTTGTGTTCTTAGTTTTGCTTTAATGTTCATGGCGAGGGCTGAAAACTGCTTCGTTGATTGCTATTTGGTTGGAAACAGAAAATGCTTCATGTGGTAGTTGGTATATTGTCTTGAATAATTTGATACTTGACAATTGTTTTGAGCTCTCATAGATCATGTTTAAGCTCTTGCATCATGTAGTTTAAATCTATTTGTGGAGAACTATTGTAGAGCTTGTTGAAATTTGGTTTGCATGATTGATCTCTCTAAGGTCTAGATATTTTCTGGTAAAAGTGTTTGAACAAAAAGGAAGACAGTGTAGAGTCTTATAATGCTTGCAATATGTTCTTGTGTAAGTTTTGCTGTACCTGTTCATACTTGTGTTTGCTTCAAACAACCTTGCTAGCCAAAGCCTTGTACTGAGAGGAAATGCTTCTCGTGCATCCAAACACCTTGAGCCAAAACCCATGCAATTTGTGTCCACCATAACTACCTATATGTGGTATTTTTCTGCCATTCCAAAGTAAATTGCTTGAGTGCTACCTTTAAAATTTCATTCCTTTGTCTTTGCAATATATAGCTCATGGGAAAATAGCTTAAAAACTATTGTGGTGATGAATATGTAGCTATGTATCTTAGTTCATATAAGTTTCTTGTTGAGCGGTAACCATGTTTCTGGGGACACCATCAACTTTTTACACCTTTGTTGAATATCATGTGAGTTTCTATGCATGTTCATCTTGTCTGAAGTAAGGGTGATTTATCATGACTAAATGGTTTGAGTATGCATATTGTTAGAGAAGAACATTGGGCCGCCAACCAAAGCCATGTATCATGGTGGAAGTTTTCAGTTTGGACATTAATCCTCAATCTCTTATGAGAATATTATCTGTTGTTGAATGCTTAAGCATTAAAGAGGAGTCCATTATCTGTTTTCTATGTTGTCCCGGTATGGATGTCCTTAGTTGAGATCTATCAAAAACAAGAAATCAAATGCGATTTATCTCCTTGGACCTTTGTACAGGCGGCATAGAGGTACCCCTTTGTGACACTTGGTTGAAACATATGTTATGCAATGATAATCCATGTAAATCCAAGCTAATTAGGACAAGGTGCAAACACTATTGGTATTCGATGCATGAGGCTTTCAACTTATAGGAAGTTTTATGCATAACACATATGAATTATTACTACCGTTGACAAAATTGTTTCTATGTTTTCAAAATAAAAGCTCTAGCACAAAAATAGTAATCCATGCTTCCCTCTGCGAAGGGCCATTCTTTTACTTTATGTTGAGTCAGTTTACCTACTTCCTTCTATCTTAGAAGCAAACACTTGTGTCAACTGTGTGCATTGATTCTTACATGTTTACTTATTGCACTTGTTATATTACTTTGTGTTGACAATTATCCATGAGATATACATGTTACAAGTTGAAAGCAATTACTGAAACTTAATCTTCCTTTGTGTTGCTTCAAAACCTCTTACTTTGAATCTATTGCTTTATGAGTTAGCTCTTATGCAAGTCTTTTTTATACTTGTCTTGAAAGTACTATTCATGAAAAGTTTTTGCTATATGATTCAGTTGTTTAGTCATTATCTTTTTGTTAGCAATCTATTGCTTCGAATCACTTCATTCACCTCATATGCTTTACAATAATGTTGATCAAGATTATGATGGTAGCATGTCACTTCAGAAATTATTGTTTTTATCGTTTACCTACTCGAGGGCGAGTAGGAACTAAGCTTGGGGATGCTGATACATCTCCAACGTATCTATAATTTCTGATGTTCCATGCTAGTTTTATGACAATACCTACATGTTTTGTTCACACTTTATATCATTTTTATGCATTTTCCGGAACTAACCTATTAACAAGATGCCGAAGTGCCAGTTCCTGTTTTCTGATGTTTTTGGTTCCAGAAATCTTACATAGGAAATATTCTCGGAATTGGACGAAACAAAAGCCCAAGGCCTTATTTTCCACGGAAGGTTCCAGAGAGCCAGAGAGGGACTAGAGGGGAGCCCAGGGGGCCCCACCCCACATGGCGGCGCGGCCAGGGGGCGCCCCCCTATAGTGAGGGACCCTCGGGACCCCTCCGAGGCTGCCCTTTCGCCTATATATTCTCTCCGCTTCGAAAATCCTAAAAACATAAGCCACAGGACGAGAAAAGTTACGCAGCCGCCGCCATCGCGAAGTCAAGTTCGGGGGACAGAAGTCTCTGTTCTGGCACGCCGCCGGGACGGGGAATTGCCCCCGGAGTCATCTCCATCGACACCACCGCCATGTTCATCGCCGTTGCTGTCTCCCATGATGAGGAGGGAGTAGTTCTCCCCCGAGGCTGAGGGCTCTACCGGTAGCTATGTGGTTAATCTCTCTCTCATGTACCTCAATACAATGATCTCATGAGCTGCCTTACATGATTGAGATCCATATGATGAGCTTTGTATCACTATTAATCTATGTGCCACTCTAGTGATGTTATTAAAGTAGTCTATTCCTCCTCCATGATGTAAAGGTGACAGTGTGTGCATCATGTAGTACTTGGCGTAGGTTATGATTGTAATCTCTTGTAGATTATGGAGTTAACTATTACTATGATAGTATTGATGTGATCTATTCCCCCTTTCATAGCTTAAAGGTGACGAATGTGTATGCTATGTTAGTACTCTGGTCTAAATTGCAACGGTCTATTATGCTCTAGAGGTTACTTAAATATGAACTCCGAATGTTGTGGAGCTTGTTTACTCCGGCTTGAGGGAGCTCTTGTAGCCCTACACAATGAATGGTGTTTGTTATCAAACAAGAGAGTGTATGTAGCACAAGTGAGGAGAAGTTATTTATTTGTTATGTGATCAATGTTGAGAGTGTCCACTAGTGAAAGTATGATCCCTAGGCCTTGTTTCCAAATACCGCAAACATCGCTTATTTACTTGCTTTACTCGCATCTTTACTTCCTGCAATATTACCACCATCTATACCACCTGTGTTTTACTATCTCTTCGCCGAACTAGTGCACCTATACATCTGACAAGTGTATTAGGTGTGTTGGGGACACAAGAGACTTCTTGTATCTTAATTGCAGGGTTGCTTGAGAGGACTATCTTTGACCTCTACCTCCCTGAGTTCGATAAGCCTTGGGTGATTCACTTCAGGGAAACTTGCTGCTGTTATACAAACCTCTGCTCTAGGAGGACCAACACTGTCTACAAGAATAGAAGCACACGTAGACATCACCTGGTTAGCTCTCCCACCCCCTAGGCTCGCCGCCAGCACGTCGGATCTCGCCGGAGACGACGACCTCCCTGAACCACTGGATCCTCTTTTAATCTAACGGCCCGCAGCGCTGCGTACCGCTTCAGCGTTTAAAAACGCTAACCGCTGGGTCCCACCTGTCAGGCGGCCCGCTGCGTGCGAGACGCGCTAGTTGGGCCAGCCCAGCTCGTCTCCCCTCGTCCTTGCCCATTTCTCTTTCCCGCCTAAGCCCAAGATTTGAATTCATTTTAAATCATTTCATTGAATTTGCTTACTGATGCTTTATTCAAATTCAAATAACTTCAAATCTACTGAACCAATTTTGACAAACTTTATATTGTTGGAAAGCCTAAGAAATGATCTATCCAACACTACTGGAATAAAACCAAGATCTGTTGTAGAATTTGAATAGTAAAAATAACAAGTCAGAGACTTTTCAGATTTCAAATAATTATCAAAAATCAACCATAATGAGTTTTGAGGTGAATCCAATTGCTATGATTCACATTTTCAATTCTCTAACTGTTTATGCAAAAATATCACATGGTTACTTTGTATGATCATGGGCTAGAGCAAAGTATTGGCTATGTAGTCAAATTCTAGCCCATTTAAACTATTTCGAAATTAGGGTTTCAAATCTATGAGGTGTAGCACCTCATTTAAATCCTCTTCCCAAGTGGTATGAAGTAATGTGATGACCCTTGTTGCTTGGTCTCATATTTGCTCACTTGAGGATATTAAATCAAACATGATTTAAATTGCATGAGGTATAGAACCTCATTCAAACCATGTTTCTCAAATAATAAGTGTGAAGTGTTGACCTTGGTCAACATGTGACCATACACTGTTATTTGAGGAGATTAAATCTTAACAAGATTCAATAAGGGGAAATTATTTTTCCTAACACTAAGTAAAAAAACCCTAGCTTAATATGGAGTAATGTTAAGTAATGATGCTAGATCATTTGTATGAGCCATCAAGGCTAATTAGTCTACTTAAGTATTGTTTGGTGATTGTATCCTCGTATTCGTTTATAGACGCTAGTACCGGAGACTATCAAGAAGAGGAGGTTTTCTACCAAGAGGAAGAAGAAGAGAACTTTGATCACAACACCAACCAAGGCAAGCTAATATTCTTGCAAGCTACCCTAAGGCAAAGCTCTACAAGAGCAAGGCCTCATCACAATTTACTTTATGTTTAATGATCCTATCCCAAGTTTTTACCTTACAAGCTTTTGAGTCTTGTTTATCAAAGTTTACCTTTTTGATTCATGATTCACTTGGTCTAGATATAGAGTAGTACAAGAGTATCAAAGTTAGCCTAGAGCAATACAATCGAATTAGCACCCCTCATGATTAGTTGCTAGTGCTAAAAACTAAAAGTGACTACTCTAGATGGGAACATGTGAAATGAAATGATTTTGAAAACCTTGGAATGATGATTCATTCTCCTAAAAGATTTTGAAGGTGAATATGACTGGTGAATGACATGGTGAAGTTTACAAAAACTGATGGTTGGGTTCGGATGCGATACCATTCCAATTTTACAAGTACCCCACAATACCTGATTATGGGTAAGGGCTTAATTGGAAGTTTATGTGTCTTAGTATGGGTTCCCTCTAAACAAGCGTCATCGGGGTTATGCCGAAAGCTGCCTCTACAACAAAAGAAATGATGTGAAATGACGTGAAATGAGGTGAATGTCCGGCCCAAGCCCTGTGCAGCTCCCAGTGCCGACCGTTTGTCTTCACTGGGAGGCCAAGCTCATGGGGAGAGGTGCCTATACTAGGGTATGTAAGTGAAAGGTTATGGTTGGTAGTCCGCACACGGAGTGTGATAAATCAGGGCCAGTTAACCCTGACGGATTATTACAAATGTTGTGGCACAAGTGTACGACCTCTGCAGAGAGTAGAACTATTCAAATAGCCGTGTCCACGGTTATGGACGATTGGAAAGGCCATACTGTTCCGTCATCAGACCAATTTAAAAAATGTGACATATGACTTGTGACTTGAACTTGAAAGGTGAATGGTGAATTTGACTTGAATCACAACAGAGTTGTGGGAATGACACTAATGTTCCCACTTGAGTTAGTTAGCAAATGAAGGGTCTTTTACTAAATGCTTATGAAATAAAACTGGCTTTATGCAAATAAACCTAGAGCTTAGCACCCCCTTACTATAGTTGATAGTGCTTACACTAGTATTAGTTTGCGAGTACTTTAAAGTACTCATGGCTTTGTCCCTGGCTATTCAAATGGCCAGACTATGAAGAGGAACAGCAGTACGAGGAAGACGGACAGCAGGACGTCTACGACAACTAGGACTACTCCTGACGTCAACAGTTGCCTGTGGAACAGATGGACCACGACCGTTACTTTGCTTCCGCTACGTGTTTTGTATTAGGATCTCTAGATCCCCTATGTTGTATTAAGACTGGATCATGTGATCCCTCTATGTAAGACAATTATGTGTTGTAATAAATGATGTTCTGTGATATCAATCTATTATGTCTCGCAAAAACAATATTCCTGGGATTGCGATGTACGGCATAATAGGCATCTGCACTTAAAAATCCGGGTGTTGACAAGTTGGTATCAGAGCCATTGTTTGACCTTAGGAGACCCTAGTTAGAATGGACGTCCTGAAAAAAATTAGTTTCAAAAAAACAAATGAAGTGAATATTTCTGAAAAATTATTCACTCTCTTACCCTTGAGATCTTTTCAAAAAGAGAAACCCATGCTCTATTTTTCCTTGAAAAATTCTACATAAAAATTTGCACACTTGATCACCTCATTAACTTACTCATCTTAAATTGCTCACAGATGGAATACCAATGTGAATCCTATCAGCTTGGCCATGGGGGAGACCTAATGTTCGAGAAGGATATGGAGAAACTAGTTGAATATTTAGGACGCCCGTATCCCGAGTTCTTCGGAATACCCCTCAACCATCCGTCGGGAGGACCACCTCGGTGGGAAGTTACTGCAGATCTGAGACGAAAGCTAGGAGCCCCAATATGGGAAACCATCTGGTTTTCTGTAACGAGAAACACTTGGAAGGATGGAATAGCCAAAGCCATGCAGGAAGCAATTGCCCGTCTGTGTGGACAAAATGAGAACAAGATCAAGAACACTCGCTTTGTCTACTACCCAAGACATGACCCCATGGGAAGACCACTAACCATGCCACCGCACCCGGAGATGCACTACTATGTTGCATGCCTAGACTTCCTGCTATACAAGACCCGCAAGGAGTTGGACAACGCCCGCGCTGGTCGCTAAGCACACCACCCCTGAAGATGAAGAGTAGTATCACAAAAGCACTATCGTAGGTGTGAGTTGTATCTGTCCTTTTGTATCGTAGAGCGATGAATGGTTCTTAAAACCAACGGTGTGTTAGCTTTGTAATGTGTGATGTTTGGTATGAATGAAAAAGTGTTGTTGGTTTTTACCCCCTCAACACTACTCAAGTTTTGAAACTTTTTGAATTTAACTCAAACAAACCATAGAAATATCCCTCTTATCTTATCATCCACCTAAATCTTCAGATGGCCCCACCAACCCGCAGCGCCAACCAGGATGCAATGATGCAAATGCTGCAGATGATGATGGAAAACCGCGAAGCCGAGAGAGCTGTGTAGGGATTCGTAGCAAAGAAAACAAAAATTTTCCTACCGCAAGAACGAAAACACAAGCCAAGATCTAATCTAGTAGATGGTAGCAACGAGAAGATCATGAGACTAACCCTCGAAGATTTCCAAAGCCTAACGAGATTAGATCTCGTGGTGGATGTAGTCGATCACTTGCCGCTTGCAAAGCGCGTAGAAGATCTTGACCGCTTGCAAAAGCGCGTAGAAGAACTTGACGGTGCCACAATCGGGCAGCACCTCCGTACTCGGTCACACGTATGGTGTTGATGAAGACGACGTCCTCCTCCCCGTTCCAGCGGGCAGCGGAAGTAGTAGATCCTCCTCGGAATCCCAGCAGCATGACGGCGTGGTGGCGGTGGTGGTGGAGAACTCCGGCAGGGCTTCGCCTAAGCGTATGCGGGAGTTGTATGTGGAGGAGAAGTGCTAGGGTTTGGGGAGAGGGGGGCTTGGCCGGCCACAAAGGGGGCGGCAAAGGTTGAGGCTTAAAGTGGCCGGCCCCCTCCCCTTGTCCCTCTTTTTATAGGTGGAACCCCAGAGAGTTAGGCTACAAGTCTTTGAATAAGACCCCAACCCAATACTTGCCTAAGGTGGGAAACCTACCCAAGGGGGGAATCCCACTCAAGGTGGGACTCCCACCCCTTCCTTGGGGGGGGGGGTTGGTCGGCCAACCATGAGGAGCCCACCTGGGACTCCTCCCCCTTAGGGTTTGGTAGGCCATGCTAGGTGGAGTCCCTCCGGGACTCCACTTTCCATGGTGATTTCTTCCGGACTTTTCTAGAACCTTCTAGAACCTGCCATAAATGCACCGGATCATTTCCAAACTTGGAATATGACTTCCTATATATGAATCTCATTCTCCGGACCATTCCGGACCTCCTCGTGATGTCCTGGATCCCATCCGAGACTCCGAACAAAACTTCGAACTCCATTCCATATTCCATATCTACTTAAACGACATCAAACCTTAAGTGTGTCACCCTACGGTTCGTGAACTATGCAGACATGGTTGAGACTTCTCTCCGACCAATAACCAATAGTGGGACCTGGAGATCCATAATGGCTCCCACATATTCAACGATGACTTAGTGATCGATTGAACCATTTACATACGATACCGATTCCCTTTTGTCACGCGATATATTACTTGTCCGAGGTTTGATCATCGGTATCATGATACCTTGTTCAACCTCGTCTCCTGACAAGTACTCTTTACTCGTACCGTGGTATGTGGTCTCTTATGAACCATTCATATGCTTGCAAGCCATTTAGACGACATTCCACCGAGAGGGCCCAGAGTACATCTATCTGTCATCGGGATGGACAAATCCCACTGTTGATCCATATGCCTCAACTCATACTTTCCGGATACCTAATCCCACCTTTATAACCACCCATTTACGCAGTGGCGTTTGATGTAATCAAGGTACCCTTCCGGCGTAAGTGATTTACATGATCTCATGGTCGAAGGATTAGGTAGCTATGTATCGGAAAGCTTATAGCAAATGAACTTAATGACGTGATCTTATGCTACGCTTAATTGGGTGTGTCCATTACATCATTCACATAATGATATAACCTTGTTATTAATAACATCCAATGTTCATGATCACGAAAGGATGATCATCTATTAATCAACAAGCTAGTTATACAAGAGGCTTATTAGGGACTCCTTGTTGTTTACATAACACACATGTATCAATGTTTCGGTTAATACAATTATAGCATGGTATGTAAACATTTATCATAAACACAAAGATATATAATAACCATTTTATTATTGCCTCTTGGGCATATCTCCAACAAGCTGAACAACAAGCCAACATTGCGGCACTGCAGCAGATAGCTCAGAACAATCAGGGCCATGGAAACAACGATCACCCTGGATCGAAGCTGAAGAATTTCCAAAACACTAATCCCCCAATGTTTAGCAAGACAGAAGAACCCCTAGATGCTGATGATTGGCTCCAGACAATGGAGAACAACCTGGAAGTTGCGGAGTAGAAGCCGCAGAGAAAGTACTGTTCGCCACCCACTATCTGTCAGGACCTGCCAGAGCTTGGTGGACAAGTGCCCGTGCAATGAATGTGGGACAGATGATGACTGATACGACTCCAACGTATCGATAATTTCTTATGTTCCATGCTACTTTATTGATGATACCTACATGTTTTATGCACATTATATGTCATATTTATGCATTTTCTGGAACTAACCTATTAACGAGATGCCGAAGAGCCGATTGCTTGTTTTCTCGCTGTTTTTGGTTTCGAAATCCTAGTAAGGAAATATTCTCGGAATTGGACGAAATCTTCGCCCGGGGTCCTATTTTTGCACGGAGCTTCCGGAAGACCGAAGAGATAACGAAGTGGGGCGACGAGGCGCCGCCACCATAGGGCCGCGCGGCCAGAGGGGGGCCCGCGCCGCCCTATGGTGTGGGCCCCTCGTCAGCCCCCCTGACCTACCCTTCCGCCTACTTAAAGCCCCCGTCGCGAAACCCCCAGTACCGAGAGCCACGATACGGAAAACCTTCCAGAGACGCCGCCGCCGCGAATCCCATCTCGGGGGATTCAGGAGATCGCCTCCGGCACCCCTGCCGGAGAGGGGATTCATCTCCCGGAGGACTCTACACCGCCATGGTCGCCTCCGGAGTGATGAGTGAGTAGTTCACCCCCGGAATATGGGTCCATAGCAGTAGCTAGATGGTCGTCTTCTCCTTGTTGTGCTTCATTGTTGGATCTTGTGAGCTGCCTAACATGATCAAGATCATCTATCTCGTAATACTATATGTTGTGTTTGTCGGGATCCGATGGATAGAGAATACTATGTTATGGTGATTATCAATCTATTGTTTATGTGTTGTTTATGATCTTGCATGCTCTCCGTTATTAGTAGAGGCTCTGGCCAAGTTTGTACTCTTAACTCCAAGAGGGAGTATTTATGCTCGATAGTGGGTTCATGCCTTCATTGACACCCGGGACGAGTGACGTAAAGTTCTAAGGTTGTGATGTCTTGTTGCCACTAGGGATAAAACATTGATTCTATGTCTAAGGATGTAGTTGTCGATTACATTACGCACCATACTTAATGCAATTGTCACGTTGCTTAGCAACTTAATACTCGAATGGGGTTCGGATGATAACTCCGAAGGTGGACTTTTTAGGCATAGATGCAGTTGGATGGCGGTCTATGTACTTTGTCGTAATGCCCAATTAAATCTCACTATATTTATCATATCATGTATATGCATTGTTATGCCTTTCTCTATTTGTCAATTGCCCGACTGTAATTTGTTCACCCAACATGCTTTTATCTTATGGGAGAGACACCTCTAGTGAACTGTGGACCCCGGTCCTATTCTTTACATAGCATACAATCTATCGCAATTGTGTTTTACTGTTTTCTTGCAAACAATCATCTTCCACTCGATACGTTTAATCCTTTGTTACAGCAAGCCGGTGAGATTGACAACCTCACTCGTTTCGTTGGGGCAAAGTACTTTGGTTTTGTTGTGCAGATTCCACGTTGGCGCCGGAATCCCGTTGTTGCGCCGCATCACATTTCGCCACCATCAACCTTCAACGTGCTTCTTGGCTCCTCCTGGTTCGATTAAACCTTGGTTTCTTTCCGAGGGAAAACTTGCCATCGTGCGCATCATACCTTCCTCTTGGGGTTCCCAACGGACGTGTACATTTACGCGCATCAAGCTCGTTTTCCGGCGCCGTTGCCGGGGAGATCAAGACACGCTGCAAGGGGAGTCTCCACTTCTCAATCTCTTTACTTTGTTTTTGTCTTGCTTTATTTTATTTACTACTTTGTTTGCTGCACCTAAACAAAACACAAAAAAATTAGTTGCCAGTTTTACTTTATTTACCGTCTTGCTCACTATATCAAAAACACAAAAAAATTAGTTATTGCATTTACTTTATCTAGTTTGTTTTATTTACCGTTGCTAAAATGAATACTCCTGAAAATACTAAGTTGTGTGACTTCACAAATGCAAATAATAATGATTTCCTATGCACACCTATTGCTCCACCTGCTACTACAGCAGAATTCTTTGAAATTAAACCTGCTTTACTAAACTTGGTTATGAGAGATCAATTTTCTGGTATTAGTTCTGATGATGCCGCTGCCCATCTCAATAATTTTGTTGAACTTTGTGAAATGCAAAAGTATAATGATGTAGATGGTGATATTATTAAATTGAAAGTATTTCCTTTCTCATTAAGAGGAAGAGCTAAAGATTGGTTGCTATCTTTGCCTAAGAATAGTATTGATTCATGGACTAAATGCAAGGATGCTTTTATTGGTAGATATTATCCCCCCGCTAAAGTTATATCTTTGAGAAGTAGCATAATGAATTTTAAGCAATTAGATACTAAACATGTTGCTCAAGCATGGGAGAGAATGAAAACTTTGGTAAAGAATTGCCCAACCCATGGACTGACTACTTGGATGATCATCCAAACCTTCTATGCAGGACTAAATTTTTCTTCGCGGAATTTATTGGATTCAGCTGCTGGAGGTACCTTTATGTCCATCACATTGGGGGCGGCTACAAAACTTCTTGATGATATGATGATAAATTACTCCGAATGGCACACGGAAAGAGCTCCACAAGGTAAGAAGGTAAATTCCGTTGAAGAAACCTCTTCCTTGAGTGATAAGATTGATGTGATTATGTCTATGCTTGTGAATGGTAGATCTAATGTTGATCCAAATAATGTTCCTTTAGCTTCATTGGTTGCTCAAGAAGAAAATGTTGATGTGAATTTCATTAAAAATAATAATTTCAACAACAATGCTTATAGGAACAACTCCGGTAATAACTATAGGCCATATCCTTCTGCTAATGGTAATGGTTATGGTAATTCTTATGGGAATTCTTACAATAATAATAGGAGTGTACCCTCTGGTCTTGAAGCTATGCTTAAAGAATTTATTAGTACACAAACTGCTTTTAACAAATCTGTTGAGGAAAAGCTTGATAAAATTGATACTATTGCCTCTAGAGTGGATAGACTTGCCTCTGATGTTAATCTTTTAAAATTAAAAGTTATGCCTAATAATGATATTGATAATAAGATTACTACTACAGCAAATGCCATCCAAGTTAGAATTAATGAGAATATAAGATTAATGGCTGAATTGCGTGCTAGGTGGGATAGAGAAGAAAATGAAAAACTAGCTAAAGAGAATAATGTAGCTAAAGTTTGGACTATTACCACCATTAGTAATGCTAATTCTTCACATGTTGCTGCACCTCCTACTATCAATGGTAAAATAATTGGTGTTGGCAATGTTCCTACTCCTAGTGCAAAGCGAACAAAACTGCCTGAAATTGATAAAACTGCTGAAATTTTTTCCAACCTTGGGAACAATGATCCCATTGCTGTAGCTCATAATGATTTAGATTTTGATGATTGCCACATCTCTGAAGTTATAAAGTTCTTACAAAAACTTGCTAAAAGTCCTAATGCTAGTGCTATAAATTTAGCCTTTACAAAACATATTACAAATGCTCTCATAAAAGCTAGATAAGAGAAACTAAAACTTGAAACTTATATTCCTAGAAAGCTAGAAGATGGTTGGGAGCCCATCATTAAAATGAAATTCAATGACTTTGAATGTAATACTTTATGTGATCTTGGTGCAAGTATTTCTGTTATGCCTAAAAAGATTTATGATATGCTTGACTTGCCACCATTGAAGAATTGTTATTTGGATGTTAATCTTGCCGATAATGTTAAAAAGAAACCTTTGGGGAGGATTGATAATATGCACATTACGGTTAACAATAACCTTGTCCCCGTTGATTTTGTTGTCTTGGATATCGAATGCAATGCATCTTGTCCTATTGTATTGGGAAGACCTTTTCTTCGAACCGTTGGTGCTGTTATTGATATGAGGGAAGGTAATATTAAATATCAATTTCCTCTCAAGAAAGGTATGGAACACTTCCCTAGAAAGAGAATGAAGTTGCCTTTTGATTTTATTATTAGAACAAGTTATGATGTTGATGCTTCTACTCTCGATGTTACTTGATTTGCACTTTCTGCGCCTAGCTGAAAGGCGTTAAAGAAAAGCGCTTATGGGAGACAACCCATGTTTTTACTACAGTACTTTGTTTTATATTTGAGTCTTGGAAGTTGTTTACTACTGTAGCAACCTCTCCTTATCATGTTTTTGTGCCAAGTAAAGTTTCTATGTCAAAGTTGATGATATATTTGGGATCGCTGCGCAGAAACAGCATTGCTGTCTGTCACGAATCTGGGCACAGGCCTCTGTAGAAAATTCGAAAAAATCTGCCAATTTACGAGCGTGATCCTCAGATATGTACGCAACTTTAATTAGTTTTGAGTTTTTCCATTTGAGCAAGTCTGGTGCCAGCTTTAAATTCGTCTTTACGGACTGTTCTGTTTTTGACAGATTCTGCCTTTTATTTCGCATTGCCTCTTTTGCTATATTGGATTCATTTCTTTGATCCATTAATGTCCAGTAGCTTTATGCAATGTCCAGAAGTGAAAATAATGATTGTGTCACCTCTGAATGTGTGAATTATTAATTGTGCACTAATCCTCTAATGAGTTTGCTTGAAGTTTGGTGTGAAGGAAGTTTTCAAGGGTCAAGAGAGGAGAATGATATACTATGATCAAGAGGAGTGAAAGCTCTAAGCTTGGGGATGCCCCCGTGGTTCACCCCTGCATATTTTAAGAAGACTCAAGCATCTAAGCTTGGGGATGCCCAAGGCATCCCCTTCTTCATCGACAACATCATCAGGTTCCTCCCCTGAAACTATATTTTTATTCAGTCACATCTTGTGTTCTTTACTTGGAGCGTCTGGTTTGTTTTTGTTTGAATAAAATGGATCCTAGCATTCACTTTGTGGGAGAGAGACACGCTCCGCTGTTGCATATGGACAAATATGTCCTTAGGCTTTACTCATAATGTTCATGGCGAAGTTTCTTCTCCGTTAAATTGTTATATGGTTGGAATTGGAAAATGCTACATGTAGTAATTCTAAAATGTCTTGGATAATGTGATACTTGGCAATTGTTGTGCTCATGTTTAAGCTCTTGCATCATATGCTTTGCACCCATTAATGAAGAAATACATAGAGCTTGCTAAAATTTGATTTGCATATTTGGTCTCTCTAAGGTCTAGATAATATCTAGTATTGAGTTTTGAACAACAAGGAAGACGGTGTAGAGTCTTATAATGTTTACAATATGTCTTTTATGTGAGTTTTGCTGCACCGGTTCATCCTTGAGTTTGCTTCAAATAACCTTGCTAGCCTAAACCTTGTATCGAGAGGGAATACTTCTCATGCATCCAAAATCCTTGAGCCAACTACTATGCCATTTGTGTCCACCATACCTACCTACTACATGGTATTTCTCCGCCATTCCAAAGTAAATTGCTTGAGTGCTACCTTTAAAATTCCATCATTCACCTTTGCAATATATAGCTCATGGGACAAAATAGCCTTAAAAACTATCGTAGTATTGAATATGTACTTATGCACTTTATCTTTTTTTAAGTTGCTTGTTGTGCGATAACCATGCTTCTGGGGAACGCCATCAACTATTGTTGAATATCATGTGAGTTGCTATGCATGTCCGTCTTGTCCGAAGGATCTATCATTTTAGTGGTTGGAGCATGCAAAATTGTTAGAGAAGAACATTGGGCCGCTAACTAAAGCCATGAATCATGGTTGAAGTTTCAGTTTTGGATATATATCCTCAATCTCATATGAGAATAATAATCATTGCTACATGCTTATGCATT